>NC_143054.1:196455378-196758409 GCF_052426305.1 Pelodiscus sinensis
CCACTTCTACTAAACCTTCCAGGGCAGCCACCAGTCTCCAAAGTGACTTTATATTTGAGGATATCGGTCGCCGCATCAAGGAAATGGGAAGCCAGCTGGTCAAGAAAGTGAATGCCGTATTTCAGTGGAACATCACTAGAGACGGGAAGATGGTGGGGCAGTGGACTCTTGACTTAAAGACCAGCTCTGGAGAGATCTACAAAGGAGCTTCCCGATGTCCTGTGGACACGATCTTCACCCTTTCTGATCATGACTTCATGGAGTTGGTCCTGGGCAAAATTAAGCCCCAAAGGGCATTCTTTTTTGGCAGGGTGAAGGTAAGGGGCAACATCATGTTGGGGAAGAAGCTGGAAATGATTCTTAAAGATCATGCTAAACTCTGAGATGCACTGTGCCTGACTGGTGGAACAGCCAAGACGGACTTCCTTTTGTCATACCGCCAAGTTGCTCACAATGGAGATGGAAAAGAGCAAAGTACATCCTATTTTAATGCAAATTCTATACTATGCAAGTTTGGAGTCACTTTACAGCTAGTTTGCTTAATTATTTATTATTGTTCCAGTAAACTGGGTGTTAATCGCATAATGCACTGTGTCTATCAATGGAAGCTTTCGTTGTGTATTTGCTTAGCCACATCAAGCATATAGAATGTGTACAGTACTTTACATTCCAGTCTCAGGCCATGTTTTCATGAACTGGAAGATCAATGTTGCCACGATGGATCTTCCGGAGTTCGATTTAGTGAGTCTAGTTAAGACTTGCTAAATCAAACGCAGAGAGCGCTCCTGTCGGTGGCCAGTACATCTGTTTCTGCGAGGAGTAAGGGAAGCCTATGGGAGCGTTTTCTCCCATTGGCCTCCTGCTGTGAGGACAGTGAGAAAACTTGAAACAAGGTATGTCAACTTCAGCTACATAATTAACGTAGCCGATGTTGCGTATCTTGATTCGACCTTCCACCTGGCCTCAGGAACGTATGTGTCTTCTACTCCGAAATTCAGGAGAACAAGGATCACATCCTGAGCTTCCTAAGATGACGGGGGGTAGGGGAACGCCGCAGTCATCCCATGGCTGGAAAAGGCTTTGAACCTCCAGTGTTCCTCCATGGCCAAATAGGGAAGTAGTGGTGAGTCAGAGAGCCAGATTCAACGCTCGTGTAACTCCACTCAACACTGGAGATAAATATGGCCCAGTGAGACATGCTCAAGAGGGAGTTATGGCCAGGACTTTTAACTAGAGGGAGGTCACTACAACATGGGATTTGTGGAGGCAGGTGGGGGAGACAGGTACCGGTATATAGTAAAATTATGGGGAAGTGGTAGAATGGAACAATCTCTAAACATGGAGTTATTCCTCCTGGAGCATTTCATTAAGGCATGTCCAGCATTAGTTGGAGAAGCCAACAAATGCTGTGACTTCTCCAGAGTTCTGGAAATTATGCAATAGAACACCCCAAAAGAAGGATGTCCCATAATAGTGGGGAGCTCAAAAGGCCAATTGGCTGCCTTGCTTGATGCTTTTATGGAGGAACTGCCATAACTGAAAAGGCCAGGGCTCTTTTTCTGACACTGACCCATTCCTGACCTCTGATCAAGTCTGTGAACCTAGTCTTATGTGAAGCATAAGGAGAGACAGCCCATGTAGTTTTATGTTAACTAGTGCAAATGTAGATGCTATTCCGATCACATATAACCCTTTGTTGAAAATTACTAAATTACCTGTTTTACTATTCTCCTGCAGCAGGGAGTTCCATGGGTTAACCAGACCTTTAAATAAAAATCCTTTATTTTTTTTCTCTTCATAGTATCACCTTTTTCTTGCATGTTTCACTGAATAAAATATTTTGATGAAAAATTTCTACCCAGCTCGATGTGGCCATTACTATGTTAGTCTACATCCCGTCTCAATGCAACCTCGCATTGTTTTTGCTCTGTTTTCCAATAATGATGCTTTATCTAGATACTCACAGATATTTAGGCTCTTAACTTAGGTCTCTAAATATCCTTGAGGACCTGGCCCTAGATCCTTATCCCAAGAAGTTACAACCAGTTGAAAGTGAATTTTGGGGGATCTTCAGATCCAGATTGGACAGTGCTCTTGGTGGTCAGGGCTTTGCTGTAACTGTGGGTGGTTGCCCCAGAGGAAAAGCAAGGAATAATTGCCACACCAAGTCACCGTTCCTTGTCCACATGGGGAGAAGTAAGTCAGACTGAAGAGGAGTAAGGTCGTGACAATCTAGTCCTTAGATAGCTGAACCTAAACTCCTGATCTATTGAAACTCCCTAGAGGCTGAGGTAGCCTTTGCTGCTCAGGTGAATGTTCTTACTAAATTCCATCTTTTAAGGTGTTGCCCTATTAGCTAAGGCTTGACTTACCAGGAGGTTGACTCTGCAGAGATTGATCACCCCAGGTTCCATTTAGCAGGTCTAGTAAGGACCTGCTAAATCGACTTCTGATGGCACCCCCATCAATTTCAGTACCCCACCAGGTCATGAGGAGTAAGGGAAGTCCACAGGTGAGTTTCTCCCATCATCCTCCCCCAGTGGTGACACCATGGAAACTCAACCTAAGGTAGATTAACTCAAGCTACGCTGATCACATAGCTGGAGTTGCGTACCTTTAGTTGACTTTCTCCCTTAGTGTAGACTTGGTTTCAGGTCCTTCTGGAGTTTCTGGTCACCTTCCCTATTAGTCCTGGCTAACCTAAATCAAAACATACATTTCTCCTACATACTCCTTGTTCTCACATTTGTCCCAGTTTGGGAAGATGAGTCTGCTTCTAGCTATGATACCCACTTCAGAGTCACGAAGCTCTTGGCCTTTGTAAAAAGCTTAGACTCTGCCATTCCATGCTATTACTCTTGGAAACTTTGCTAGAGGATGAATCCTGCACAGGTTGGTGTGATGGTCACATCTTTACACTGGCCTTGATATCACAGATCATTAGTTCACTGCAAGAGAGGAAGTATGGAGGAGACTTGCTTTGTTCTAAAGAATGGACTATTCACCCCAAACCTAAGACAAACTGTATGTTTGAGGTGGGTGAGTGCAGTACCCTTCCCCACCCACCTCATCATTTTTCATGCTTTCACATTTATGCATTTCGAGATGCTGCTAGAAAGTCCAAGTGCTCCAAAGTCTCATTTGTGGTGTTTCCAGTTCCAGTGTCCAATTTGAGCACAAACTGGGAGCAATAAAAATGCCATGGAATTTCCTGCACTTGTAAGAGTTCCATGCAAGTTCAGTAGAGCTTTGAGTGTTGGATAGTTTAGGTAACAATATTAAAAAGTGCCTAAGGGCCAGATTTTCAAAGGTATTTATGTGCTTAGAGATAGGTGACCGGTGGAATTTTTCAAAAGGATTTCCAAAGGGAGTTAGATGGGTAACCTATTTATGGGGTTTTGAAAATAGCAGTAGATGCCTAGCTGTAGCTCTAAGCATCTAAATGCCTTTGAAAATCTGTCCCAAAGTGTCAAAATCATGTTTGAAAATGGTATGTCGGGTCCCAAGTCACATAGGCACTTTTGAAATTTTTACCCAGTGACTTTTGGGTGTTACATTGAACCTTTACACTACTCACTAAACATGTATGTCATGGGATGTTGCAAAGTATAAATGGGTAAAAAGAAGAATCAGCTAAGTTCTTGGAAGAAAGGTCCATCAATGGCTATTTGCCAGGATGGGCAGGGATTTAACCCTATGGTCTGATGAATGTCCCTAAACCTCCAACTTCCAGAAGCTGGGAATGGATGATAAGGGATGAATCACTTGAAACTGCTATTTGGTTCATTCCCTCTGAAGATCTGGCATTGGCCACTCTTAGGGTATGTCTACACTACCACCCTAGTTCGAACTAGGGTGGTAATGTAGGCATACCGCACTTGCAAATGAAGCCCGGGATTTGAATTTCCCGGGCTTCATTTGCATAAGCCGGCCGGCGCCATTTTTAAATGCCGGCTTGTTAGAACCCCGTGCCGTGTGGCTACACGCGGCACGGGCTAGATAGTTCGAACTAGCAAGCCATTCCGAACTATCTGTACACCTCGTTCCACGTGGAGGTGTACAGATAGTTCGGAATAGCTTGCTAGTTCGAACTATCTAGCCCGTGCCGCGTGTAGCCGCGCGGCACAGGATTCGAACAAGCCGGCATTTAAAAATGGCGCTGGCCGGCTTATGCAAATGAATCCCGGGAAATTCAAATCCCGGGCTTCATTCGCAAGTGCGGTATGCCTACATTACCCCGCTAGTTCGAACTAGCGGGGTAGTGTAGACATACCCTTAGAGACAGGATACTGGACTAGATGTACCATTGGTCATAAGAACATAAGAACGGCCGTACTGAGTCAGACCAAAGGTCCATCTAGCCCAGTATCCTGTCTGCCAACAGTGGCCAGCACCAGGTGCCCCAGAGAGGGTGGACCGAAGACAGTGATCAAGCGATTTGTCTCCTGCCATCCCTCTTCAGCCTCTGACAAACAGAGGCCATTTTATCCCCTGGCTAATAGCCTTTTATGGACCTAACCTCCATGAAATTATCTAGCTTCTCTTTAAACTCTATTATAGCCCTAGCCTTCACAGCCTCCTCTGGCAAGGAGTTCCACAGGTTGACTACGCGCTGTGTGAAGAAGAACTTTCTTTTATTAGCTTTAAACCTGCTACCCATTAATTTCATTTGGTGTCCTCTAGTTCTTCTATTTAGGGAATTAATAAATAACTTTTCTTTATCGGCCCTCTCCACATCACTCATGATGTTATATACCTCTATCATATCCCCCCTCAGTCTCCTCTTTTCTAAACTGAAAAGTCCCAGTCGCTTTAACTTCTCCTCATATGGGACCCGTTCCAAACCCCTAATCATTTTAGTTGCCCTTTTCTGAACCCTTTCCAAGGCCAAAATATCTTTTGGTCTGACCCGGTATGGCCATTCTTATGAGTTAATGGCTTGAAGGGACCACCAGATCATCCGGAGGACCAGAGCCACCTGGCTCTGATCCACTTTTCACACTCCTTCATTAATGGGAATGAAGCTCAAACTGTTAAGCAGGAGGTGATATGGACCAGTCTGGCAAACTGGATGCACTGATGCTTTGATTCATTGATGCTTTGGAACATTGACTAGTTGCCATTTCATTTCTGGGAAATACTATTGGAGTGTTTACAACCCTGAATTCTCCTTCGGCCGCAAAGCTCTTCCAATAGACTAAGCCCTGCTGGGTGAGTTGGAATCCGGACAGCAGTGTCCTGCTAGCCATGGCAGCATGAGTCAATCTTCTCAGTAGACAGAACCCCTTGTGTCCCAGGTACGGCAAGGAGTCACGAGGGGAGATACCAAACACCACAAACAAGAACCTAGGACCCAGCCTCTGGGAGGAGAGGGGAGAAAAGCCGTTGCAAGAAGCAAGGACTAGAGAGAACACCTCATGGTTCATCAGGAGTACAAGAATAAGATCCTAAAGTCTGAGTGAAGTCAATGACATAATGCCTGTTGAGTCTAGTGCAAGGATCCGGCCTCAAGTGAGCAGTCTAGTGCTTCTCTCCTTTTCCATCATGCAATTACTTGATCATTCTCTGAAGTCATTTCTCCTGCACAATAGTGTATAGAGGCCCCGGCTGAAATTAGGGCCCCATCATGGCAAGCGCAGTATATACGCACAAAAAGAGACTGTCTCTGTACCAGAAAACGTACAGTCTAAAGAGACAAGACAAAGGAAGGATTAATAGCCCCATTTTACAGATTGGGGAACGGAGGCAGGGAGAGGTTAAATGTCTTGACCAAGGTCATGCAGGGAGTGTGACTGTGATGGATGGGAGGGATACTACTTTTTTTAAAATATCACAGCATTCAGTAACTAAAGGGTTAAATCCAGAACAATGGGTATCCAGGAAGTGTTGGCAGGAGGCCCAATGGGCAGAAAGTGTTGAGATTTTAAGGGAAAGTGAATTTGCCTGGTGCAGTTTTTTGTGTGAATTCAAGCCTGGAGCTGGGGGGGGGGGGGGGGGAGAGATAATTGGACCAGGCAGAGATACTCATGCCTAATAAAGGATTAAACCTGGGAACTACGAATATGTGAGTAGATAGGGAATGTTTTTAGTTAGACATGATCAAGTTATTTTCTTACCATTCTCTGTGTTCTAATCTGTTTCCTCAGTTGCTCTGTAACACCTGGCAACTATGTATGCTTTACCAAGTATGCTTTTTTTGTTTTGTTAATAAAATCACCCTTTTTAAGGTTCTAATCTGATTCCTGTGTCCTCCTATGACGGGGCAGCTGGCTTTGCCATGCTGCCCCGCACTAAGGCGGACGCCGGGCAGGCGGGCAGCGACAGACCGGCCCCCAAGGAGTCCGGAGACGCACCGGTTGCATCCGGGGCCACCACGGCGGCAGGGTATCAGGCCGGGCCGGCGCACAGGGAGGACGTCATGAGTGACATCACGCGGGAATCCCAGAAGGGCGGGGGGGCGCACGGGGAGGCGGGGCCAGCCAGGAACGCCGAACCATGGCCCTTTCAAAAGGGCCTGGGGCTGGAGCGAAGGGGGGAAGGCAGCGGTGAGTGTGGACGGCCCTTGGCACCCTGAAGGAGTCGGCCAACCATAAGTCTATCCCCGCACTGGGGAGTATGATACCACCCGGGAAGAAGTGGCCCAGGGCAGGGTTGTGGACCCCGTGAGTGGAGGGTTTAGGGGTTCTGACCCCCTTCACTGGAGCAGGGACAAGTGTCCCTGTCTTAGGGCCCTGGGTTGGGACTCGGAGCGAGGGAGGGCCCGAGTCCCCTTCCTGGGACGGAGGAGGTGAACGAGTTCGAACGCAGTTGATTTATATATACGGAAGCTGGGAATAGCCCCTTTAGAGTTGGGGGAAAACTGTAATCGCAGGACGGCTCCCCACCCAAGCTCGGGGTGGGTTAAGGCAAAACGGTAACACCTCCAAAGCAGGAAGGTCTGTGTCTAGGAGCCCGAGACTGAGAGGCCAGCTATTAGAAATTACATGTTATTTTCAAGCTCTCCACTGAGAGATGGTAAAATACTTGGGTACCCCATAGGAAGAAGTTCCCAAGTGCATCTTCCTGGGTTCAGAAAAAGTGGTTTTGCACATAGGTGGTGGCAGCATACCACCCAACATCTGGGAATCTGTGACGTCTAGAGGCAAGGTATTATGTGGGCCTCCACCTTCCTTACCCAACACGTCAGAAGCTTTAGAAAAAGGTGACTTCGCACGATGATTTCTGAGCTGTGTGCTGTACATGTAACATCACTGGGTTTGTCTGGATTGGGCAGAGAACTCTGTCAGTACAGACACAGCAAGGAGCTGAATGTTTCTGCTTTTCAATAGCAAAATCCAAATCCTGCTTTGACAAGAGGGGCCTGCACAGCTTCACAGAAGAAGCTGCCACATATGACTCCTGAGTCTTACAGACATGATTAGGTTGATGTCTTTGGTAAGGCCCTCGTCAAGTCATATGCTGTGGTAAAAGTTTGATATCGTAACTAGCCACTTCTGTTGGTGTTTATCGATTCCGACATTATATGAATGCAGTTTTGGGAAATGCACCGAGACAACCTCAGATGCATCCGTTGGCAAGTGGAATGATGAATATTCAAATGAGATCTCAATGAATTTCTAATGTACGTATATCTGTGAATGACAGCCTCATGAGATATTACAAGAAGCCAGCAGATAAGAACACTTTTCAGATTCGGCTGTGAGGTGCCACAGGACTGCTTGTTGTTTTTAAAGTTACAGACTAACACGGCTCCCCTCTGAGACTTTGTACCAGAATATATCACTCAAGCAAACCAATGCCCAGTATAATTTCTGAACTGTGAACTAAATGTAAAACAGAGAAAACTTGTGCTGGTTGAGCTCAGAGTTAAAATAAATGCCAGAGCTGCTGTATATTTTTGACGTGTGTGACCCAGACAGTGGCTTTTTTAATCATTCAGGAGAAGTTTTAAAAATCTCAAGAAAAACTAGAGCACTGCTGAAGGAGAGAAGGACAAGCAAGAGGCTTGTTTTCTGGATGGTTCTGTTTATTAACTCAAGTCCTAACGGGGAGTGTACAGAGATGGGACTTTCCAGACACTGCTAATACAAAGTGGATCTCTCATGCTCTGCTCTTCATGCCCTGCAGACAAAACTGCCAGTCC
Organism: Pelodiscus sinensis; assembly: GCF_052426305.1. Lineage (NCBI taxonomy): Eukaryota > Metazoa > Chordata > Testudines > Trionychidae > Pelodiscus > Pelodiscus sinensis. The sequence continues at coordinate 196,463,522 of NC_143054.1, forward strand.
CACAAACTGCTCTGAGTGCCAGGGTTGAGGAGAGAAAAAACAAAACAAAATAAACCCACAAACAAACAACTGCTGAGGGTTTTGCTCTTTTCTTAAAGGCGCAGCTCCCCTTCTCATTCAGGGCTCGTGGTTGATGATGCATTTTCTCTAACCAATACAATGAGTTGAAGTACACAATATAACAAATAGAGGTTGAACTTCTCTAGTCTGGGACTCTGGTCCAACAACACCGACCACGGATGTTGTGGGACCAGACAGCCGCAGCCCCAGAAATTGCCAACAGCTATAAGCTGAGCCAATATGGCTGCCAGCAGTTTGCAAGGCCAGTGGCCTAGGGGCAGGGAGCCTGGTCAGCGGGCCGGCAGCTGGAGCAGGCTGGATGGCCAGGATTGGATCCCTGCCAGTGGGCTGGGGGCAGTGCACTGGCTGGGGCTAGCAGCCAGGAGGGGGGTCCTTGGAGACCCCAGAGGCCTGATCTTCTCTGGTCTGGCAAACTCCCTGGTTTAGGACAGCTCAGGTCCTGAGGGTGTCGGACCAGGGAGGTCCAACCTGTATTTAAAAACATGCAAATTAACTTCTGAGTATTTTCAGATATTCCAGACTTGTCACACACATACAAGGAGATATAAGAAGGGTAGCCCTGTCTGCATAAACAACAAGAAGTCCTGTGGCACCTTATAGACTAACAGATTTATTGCAACCTAAGCTTTTGTGGGCAAAGACCCACTTGGTCAGATGCATGTGGGTCTTTGCCCATGAAAGCTTATGCTCCAATAAATCTGTTAGTCTATAAGGCACCACAGGACTCCTCATTGTATATACAATAAGATGTTGGCCAGATGAATTTGAAGCTTACAAATGTTTTAAAGGTATCCCATCAGAATATGGCTTCATGTTAGTCTAGTTCAGCAAAAACAACAAGGAGTCCAGTAGCACTTTAAAGACTAACATATGTATTAGGGCATAAGCTTCCGTGAGATACAAGTCACTTCCACGCATCTGAGAAAGTGAGTTGTATCTCATGAAAGCGTATGCCCTAATAAGTCCATTAGAATGTGCAGTACTCCTACTAATTACTTATCAATATGCATGTAGTCTAGAGACATTTAAAGAAAGTAAGGTGTCCATAACTGAATGTAAATATGCCAGGGTTTCTCTTGTAAATGTTTCTGCTACAGCTTCTTGTAGTGTTTTCATCAGAGTCCCCTGCGTATAGGCCTGTTGTGTTATATTTCAGCATAACTAGCTTTGTGTGTGTGTGTGTGTGTGTGTGTGTGTGTGTTGGTTTTGATTCATCTTGGTAATTGGGGGGCGATTCAAACAGATTTGTTTCCTTTGCCAACTGGGTCAGCCTTTTTCTGGGCTGCTGCCCTGTGTTTAGTGGTCTCTGTTTGTTTGTTTGTTTGTTTGGATTACAGAACAATAAAAATGCACATTTAATAAGTTCCAGTCCCCTTACCAGTTAATTAGATGGTAAATGGTAGCCACCCCACAGCAAAAAATAATCCTAGACAAATTGTACCAGGGCGGCTTGCCCTCTGGGTTGAGAATCTGGGACTAAGCCAACCCTCATTGCAGGATGGGCCCTACCTGTGAGGAATCAGGTGATTCCTGTATCAAAGAAGCTGCAGCCCTTCTCTCGCTGTAACTCTGACAGGAGCAAGAAGGTTCCTGTGGGGAAAGGAAGCTGCAGGGAAGAAAATGTGGAAGCAAGAGTCTCCAAGCAGGGAGGCCTGGCAGAGATGCTGACTAACTGGGGAAAGATCTGGCAGACACTGCGGGAGGGGGGACTTGCCAAGAGAGGCAGGAATGAGCCCAAGGAAATCTGCAGCAAAGAGAAAGGAGCACGTCTAGCTATTGGTTACAGGGTTTGGGGCCAGAAAGCAGAGCTGCGGGTGGGACTGAGTTCCTCTACTGGCCCCAAGAAAGGGGGTACACATCCATTGTAAGGATTGTTGAGCCTTGGACAGGGGCAGCCGGTAGAACTGAGCGCTGGCTGAAGAAGAACCCCAGGAGGGCAGAAAGATATTTGTTTCTGCTGAAGACTTTTTGGACTTTTAGTTTGGGACAGCTGGGACCCTGGAAGAGTAGGACTAAAGAAGGTGACTTGGCTAGACAGCCAAGTTGCCATCGGCTTCCCCATGGCCTCTCCTCTTCTTCATGGGCTGCCTCATGGCCTCTCCTTGGCCGTGTCCAGACTCAGGGGTTTTTTCGGGAAAAGTAGCCTTTTCCCGAAAAAACTTCCCCTGCATCCAGACTCAAGCCGCGTTCTTTCGAAATTATTTCGAAAGAACGCGGCTTTTCTTTCGATGGCGGTAAACCTCATTTCACGAGGAAGAACGCCTTCTTTCGAAAGTTCCTCTTTCGAAAGAAGGCGTTCTTCAATGTAAAGAGGCCGTCTTCGAAAGAGAGCATCCAGACTCGCTGGGTGCTTTCTTTCGAAAAAGCGGATTTCTCTTTCGAAAGATCCGCCTGCAGTCTAGACGCGATCTTTCGAAAGAGGCTCTTTCGAAAGATGCTTTCGAAAGAGCCTCTTTCAAAAGAAGCCTGCAGTCTAGACATAGCCCTTGTGTGCTCCTGCACGGTCCCTGCTCGTTTTGCTCGTTGTGTGCTCCCTTAGTGATCAAGCTTTGTGGTTCCTCCTTGTGGTTTCTCCTCATCCTCTTTGTGTGCTCCCTCGCGGTTTCTCATGCTCCTTTGTCGTTTCGTTTTACACACTCCCTTAGGGTTCCTCCTCCTCTCCTGCTCACTTCTCCCACCCCTCTTTCCCCTCATTGCAGACCCTGCAGACTCCCATCAGGTTCTGACCCCGGCTTCCCACAGCCTGTCTGCTGCGCTTTGGGGCCTGAGCATTGTGAGGTTGCTAGGCAACCACCGGGCCTGAACTGCTGTCATCACCGCATTGTATTGTCTTCTGCGAGGAGGTGTAACTAGCAGAGACACTGTCAAGGGCAGGAGCCAACAGCCGGGCCTTGGTCTGCAAACCCCTTGACCCAAAACAAGAAACTCTTAACTGCCAGTGAGATCCGGCCAAATATAACACCACGAGAGAGCCCAATGGACCCGGGTCCAGTGCTGGTAGACTCGTGGGCACAGGTTTCCGTTGCTTGCTCAGGATTGTGGATAAGAGCTACCCAAGGAGAAGAACGTGGAGACCTTTCAAGAGTGTGGCCCAGGCGGCAAACAAAACACAGCTCAAAATCATGGGAATATGGCAAACTATTATTTGGGATACCTCGTCTGCGAGCTCCTGTGTTGTCAAAGAGAGACCACTTGCCAGGATGCCTGTTGGGGGTGAAACAGCGGTGTACAAGGTCATCATGGAGACAAATGTGACTTGACCCCTTGGGACAGGTGAAGGGGAACCTGACAGAGAGCTGCATGATGGAACCCCCACCATTAGGTCAATGGATCATGGGCAAAAAAGTATGAGTGGCTGTGAACCAGTGACTGGTGCCCCATGACCCCACCCAAATCATGTACAAGGGAATGGGGCTTGACCCCTGCCTCCTGAAAGTGATTGTGTATTCAGAGGTCGTGTCCACACTACTAGCAGTTCAGCAAGGTGCTGGGAAGAGAGGAACTCACTGAGTCTGACTTCACCCAGGAGTGAAGCAAGTGCTAGAGAAGCTACACCAGGCCAATTGAAAGGTGAAAGCAGTACAACACAATGATTTTTGAATGTGATCAAATTATCTGTGGCATGTGATCTCAGGAGATGTGCAGCAGGGAGGGGGCTGATGGCAGGCCTAGTCTCCTCATTAGCAGAACTATCACACAAATGTGGGTTCAGAGGTATGGACCTTGAGAGAAACAATTCAAGATGTTTCTTTTCACATGTCTATTGTTCTTCCATGCTTTCCAGCCCAGCCAAAATCCAATTTTTTGATTAATGCTCCTAGCCCATTAAGGAAGCTGCTAACTTCGGAAGTGGAAAATCGAGGCTACGCTGGGTACCAGCAGCAGCCTGCAGCAGGGTATTTCAGGGACCAGGCCTATAGACTTGGACTTGGGCTGTGGTGCTAAAAGGAGCCGTGTAAGGATTTGGGCTCGGTTTGGAGCTTAGGCTCTGAACTCTAGAGAAGTGAGTGGCCAGAACCCATAGAGTGAGCCCGCGTGTGTAGACTTGCTACTGCCCTGCAGTGTAGATGCACCCTGTGGGGCTTGGAATGAAAGTGAAGTTAAAAAGGGAACTTGGGAGTCCTAATCCCTTTTCTAAAAGGGATCTAGACACGGAAGGCCAGATTTTTTCAACGGTTTTAAGGCACGTGAAGCAGCAGGTTGGTACCCGGTGGCATTTTCAGATTGATTGCAATGGGAGTTAGCGGCCTAACCTGCCCAATTACCTTTGAAAATCTGGCCTAAGTCTCACTGAAATGCAATGGGACTTTGTCTCAGGCAAGCAGGCCCCTCTTTTGAAAATGGGACTTGGGTGTTTTGGAAACCTTAGGACTACCTGCCTGCCCAAGGGAGTCTGACTCAATTTGCACCCTGGCCTGGGTCTTTGATCCAGGCATGTGTTGTTTTTATTATTTGCATTGCAGCCGCACTCGGGCTCCCGTGCCAGGAATGGGACTCTGTTATGATGGGGCCGTATGCGCGCATCTGGTGAGATGCAGTCCCTGCTGTGGAGCGTTGACAGTCTGTTTAGACAAGCCAGACAGGGTGGGTGGGGAAACAGAGACACACAGAAGGGAAGGGACATGCATGCCTTAGGGCTCAGAATAGATTTCCAGAGTCTCTGCCCCATGCTCGTCCCATTGGATCGCACAGGACTGCAGGCTTTTTACCCCCTCTGCCCCTCATCTGGGCAACCCCACCACTGTCCAGGGCAGCCGAAGCAGACGGGCATATTTTGTTGTTTGGTGCTGGCCAATAGTAAAGAAGCATCCCTTGTTCCTCAGCACAAGGGGGAAGCAGGGCTTGAAACAGGGGATAAAAGGCATGACCCAGCCCTTCGATAGCTGGTGTTCTGAATAGGGGAGTTCCATTCTAGCCATGAGAGCAACACTGGGATGGTGCCAGAGCTGAGCCTCACTCCTTCTACGCAGCCTCCTGTGACGAGAGATCAGACTCAGTCTAAACGAGCTCCCCCCACTCTCCCTCCATTTTGGCCAGTGAATTCCAGCACGGGAAGGCAGAGAGGCACATGTCTGATAAGGAGGATGTCATTTTCGACACATACCCAGACGCCTGCACCCTCCAAGCCTCTGACTTGGCTAATCACAACAAACATCTGTCAACTACTAAAAATAACGGCTTTGTACCATTTTGTGAAGCATAATATTTATACAGCCCAGCAGTATAATTAAAGTAATGTTTAGTTAACACTTGAAAACAGCTGGAAACTCACCAAAGCACATTGCGAGATTTATAGCCCATATTCACAGGCTGCTTGTCAGGAAGTTTGGGGGGGAGGGAGATTTTGCAAAGTTTCAGTAGACGCTGAGGTTCAGGGCCCGATCCTCAGTGAGAGAAAAGTCAATGGAGTGACACCAGTTTACACAAGCAGAGGAACTGGTCTGTGGGTTTCAGGAAGTACAACAGAGTTCAGAGAGCATGACCCATTGAAAAAGCTGTGTGCATTGTCATTATTTCAGTCATAGATGCTTCCTTTTGCACGGACAGGGGATCATTGCAGATTGCTGCTGTCCCAAAGAGCCAGCAACCATTCAGTATGGCTACTTCTACACTGGCACCCTTTTCCGGAAATACTTAAAATGGAACAGTTTTCCGTTATAAGTATTTCCGGAAAAAGCACGTCTACATTGGCAGGATGCTTTTCCGGAAAAGCACTTTTTCAAGAAAAGCGTCCATGGCCAATGTAGACGCGCTTTTCCGGAAAAAAGCCCCGATCGTCATTTTCGCGATCGGGGCTTTTTTGCGGAAAAGACTACTGTGCTGTCTACACTGGCCCTTTTCTGGAACAGTTTTTCCGGAAAAGGACTTCTGCCCGAATGGGAGCAGCATAGTTTTTCCGGAAAAACACTGACAATTTTACAGTAGATCGTCATTGCTTTTCCAGAAAAGCAAGCGGCCAGTGTAGACAGTTGGCAAGTTATTCCGGAAAAGCGGCTGCTTTTCCGGAATAAGTGACCCAGTGTAGACACAGCCTATGGGTTTGTGCACACTTGAGCTAAAATCGGTTGTTGCCTTCAGGCGCTGCTGCAAGACAAATGTTTAATAATGTGAAGGGCTAGAACTGGTGTCTAATAGGCTATGTCTAGACTACTTCTCTCTTTCGAAAGAGGGATGTAAATTAGACATTGAAATTGCAAATGAAGCTGGGATTTGAATTTTCCGCCCTTCATTTACATAATCGTGTCACAGCGTTCTTTCGAAAAGAAAAGCCTTTTTCAAAAGATCCTGTAAACCTCACTGCTCAAAGAATTAAATTTAAGCATAAGAGAGAAAATAAAATTATGAAATGCACAGAGCAGTCAAAAACTAAAACTAACCCACTTTGCAAGCAGTACAAGAAGTAAAAACAACTCCCTCGTATGTGTTGGGTCTGGAGATGAGAGTGAAGGGCAGTTTGTGTTTGTGAGAATGACAGACACACACAGTGTGTGAGTGTGACAGAGATTTGCATTGCCAAGCTTCCTCCATCCCCTTCTCTCTGTGTGGGGATAGGGTATAGGAGTGGGGGGAGGAGGGACACACTGACATCAGCACCCACCCCTCTTCTTCCTCCCACACTGCACAGCAAGCAGCAGGCTCCCAGGGGGGTAGCTTCAAGGCAGAGGACAGGGGCAGCATGACAGTGTGGGCAGGGGCAACTGAAGTGCCAGCACTTGATAGCTTCCTGGCCAAACCAGTCAGGCTCACCTGTCAGAGGCTCCAAGATCTACTGGTAGATCCCGATCTACTGGCTGGTGACCACTATCTTACCCCTTTGGAAATTTCTCTGAGGCTGCCAGAGTGACGTATAGAGGCCTTGAAAGGGATCAACATCTGGTCCATAGAATTTCCAGTCCCCTGTGTGAGATTCACTTGCAGAGACTCCAAATTAGCTTTTATTCTTTTCCCATCCAGTTTAGCCTCTCGAACCTGGCAGAGCAACAGAAGGAATCACCACGACTTTTGATTGGTATCACATTAACAGTGCACTGAAATGACAACATCTCTTGGCTTTATTGTGCTATTCCAGACTCCCTACCTGCACACATCTATGCATATGGCTGTGTGTAGAAGGGTAAATAACCAGTGAGTGGAACAACATAGCTGGAGAGGTGGTGTATTCTCCATCACTCGAAATCTTTGCCTCGGAACTGGATTTCTCTCTGAAGGGCTGGCTCTATTTCCCACACCAGCCATGGGCTTGATGCAGAAATCCAGTGACTGAGGTTCTCTAGCCTGTGCCCTACAGGAGGTGACAACATATAGAGACATTGGCCCCATCTGGCTTGGGAAGCTATAGAACACTAGAACTGGAAGGAATCTCGAGAGGTCATCAAGTCCAGTCCTCTGCTCTCATGGCAGGACCAGGCACCATCTTCTAGACCATCCCTGATAGATGCTTATTTAACCTGCTCTTAAATATCTCCAATGATGGACACTCCACAACCTCCCTAGGCAAATTGTTATTCCAGTTTAACAACCCTGACAGGCAGGAAGTTTTTCCTAATGTCCAATCTAAACCTCCCTTGCTGCAATTTAAGCCCGTTGCTTCTTGTCCTATCCTCAGAGGCCAAGGAGAATAATTTTTCTCCCTCCTCCTTGTAACACACCCTTTTAGGTACTCAAAAATTTTTATCCTGTCCCCTCTCGGTCTTCTCTTTTCCAAACTGAAAGTATTGGGTTTGTTTAGTCTTCCCTCATAAGTCATGTTTGATAGACCTTTAATTGTTTTTGTTCTATTGCCTTGTATTATCATTCACCCGCACTCTGTGTATGTTTTGTGCGTGAAGTACTACCAAAGCAAGCAGAGAAATGTGCTTTTACTAACCCCCTCCATGCACATGTATTCAGGCCTTCATACGCTGCAAAAACTGTATAATTGCTTGGGGTTGGTAATGCTGCTAAAGTTAAGCACTTAGTTAATAATAAGGTCCTAAAGTGCCTTGCAAAGGAGGTGAGTGTCGTCATTAGAGCTGGGCAAAAAAATTGCAGCCAAAAGTTGGTGGCAGAAAAATTCAGATTCGGTAACATCAGAAACAACATAATTTGTGAAACACTTTGATGAATTGTTCATGGGGGAGGGATTCCAAGTGTCTAAAGGACACTTCTGAAATGAGATTTGTTTGGTTTGAAATTTCCTTTAAACTTAAATGAAACCCTCTAAGGAAACCTCGCACTCTAACAAACAATTAGGTTTGCAAAACTGGACACTTTTTTGTTTGTTTGTTTCGCTCCAAATGATTTTTTTTTTCAGAATTCCCAGGGAACCAAGAAATCCCATGAGCTGCCCAGCTGTAATCATTATTCCTATTTTACAGACAAGGAAATTTATATAGGGATGGATTTAAATCAAGGGTGCCATTTTGAGCATGTGTGTGTGTGTGTGGGGGGGGAAGCAGCAGTGCAGGCCTCACACCTGGCTGGTGAGTGTGAGAGGAATGCATGGAATCCAAACACTTTCCCCTCACTCCTTTAGCATCCAGGAAACTGGATGAAAAGCTAGCCGCGTCCTGGAGCGCATGGCTGCTGCCCCCCCCCCATGCTCAAAATGGCACCCTTGATTTAAATACATGCGTGAATGCTTTGCTGAACTTGGGCTTTTGAGAACAAACCTTGTAGAGCAGCATTCAGTTAGAAGTTGTGTGCGCTGGGTGAATCTTCTTTGAAATGCACTTACTGTCTGGGGTTAGGGTTGTCAGATGGGTTACCCAAAAATACCGACCCCCCCCCCCAAAAAAAACCCAACCAAAAACCACCTGGGAAAAAATTCTGTGGCGGGGAAAAAAAGGGGGAGACCAAAGCAAAAAAATAAAAAAAAAACACATTAAAACAGCTTTAAGTACCTGAAGAGTCAGAATAGGAATAGCAACAGGAGAGAAGTTGAGCACTAAGACCCAGGGAAGGCTTCAGTTCTTTAGGCTTTTTGCTGGCAGCCATTTTGTGTTCTTCATGGAGCCAGAACGCAGCTTCCCTGCGGAACCAGGTAAGCAGAGGGTCTGGGGGAGGGGGTTGGGCCTAGTTACTGATTGTGTCATAGGGTTGCCAGGTGTCCAGTATTTTCGCCTCCTGGCTGGGAAAAAAAAATCAGAAAATACTGGACATTTTAGGACATTTTTTTTTACCAGACTGGAGGCGAAAATATCGGATTGTCTGAGTCGTTACTGGACACCTGGCAACCCTATCTGGGGTTAGGAGAAAATATGTGACTCTCAAAACAGTGGATGTTCCAGTCTTGCTGATCAGCCGTTTGTGTCCACCAATGATGTTAGTGTGTGTATAGATCCGTCCATATGGGAGGAATTGTAATTCAATGGTTAGCTCTGTACCAACAGCATGGGATTCACTCTGATGAGAAGCAGGCCTTCCCTCAGTCCACATGGGTGTGATTACATCAGTGACACAGGGAACACAAGGGAGCCATTTATTCATTTATGAAGTTAAATACCTTGTAGTGAAATATTGTAAATCGTCTGCCATGAGAGTAGAAGCGAGGCAGGAGACATCAGGTTCAGTAAATCATTTCCATTCCAGATGTGACTGGGCTTTGGGCCTCTTAATTCTGTTGATCACATTCCTCTCAGTTTCATATTGGATTTCTTTACCAGCTACAGCCACCTTTGTGCTTTCTCCTGTCATAGGTGTTAGATTAAGGGAGGGTGCTGCCTTTCCCAGCTTGAAGTGGTTTCTACTTATTGCCCACTATAAAAACTGTTTGAGATCCTCAGCTTTTATGCTACCCCCTACGTGTGGGACATCTTCCATGAATGGATTGACGGGGCCTACACTCTCCTCCATCAAATACTCTCTGAGGACTTACTTCTACTATGATGCCAGCAAGAATTAGCCACGAGTCCTTCCACCGATGACAATGTCCCTTGTGCAGAGATTTGCTGTAGCAAGAATGGCAAGCTGTACAATGCAAAGCGCTGGACCCATGAGAAACTTTCATTCTGCTTTGCTCTCAGGCTGTTTTCTCTGCATCCGGGCTCAATCTTTCTATTATAACAGTGTTTACAGGCCCCAGCTGAGATCAGGGCCCCTTTCTGCTAGGGCTGTTCATATATGTAGCAGTATTGCCAACCCCCAGGATTCAGATATTATGAGTTTGACTAAAAATAATTAGAAATAAAACAAAAACATTTGCCTTTTGGCATTTGACTCTGTAGGTTACTTCACTTCTCTTTCTGTTGTTGCTGTAACCTGGGGGCTAGAAACTCATTTTTAAATGAAAGTTGAAATTCCCAAATCCTCTGTTGATCCCAACATCTGTGATTCTTTTCTAAAAAAAGAAAAAACAAATATGACCAGACTCATGTCCAAACCACAGTGAGTTGGTGACATTGATGTAATGAAAGACCTGCAGAATTTCCAGTCACTGTTGGTAAGTGATGGGGAAGGGAAACTGAGGCAGAAAAGTGAAGTAAATTGCCCAGAGTAGCACAGAGACTAGAGGGGGACTCAGATTAGAAAGCTGATTACCTAACATCTAGCCTAATGTCCCTGCTGGGCCACCCCATCTACTAACAAACTATTAATATGCCTTTAACGGATTCTCTTGCTTTCCCTGTCTATCACTTTTTAAAAAATACAAAATATACTTCAGTAGAGTAATCAGCTGTTACAATTACCCTTTATCCCCTGTTCCAATTTTTCACACATGCTGTTTGGTCACCTTAGTGCCCTAGCTGTTCTGAAGAAGGTTGTTCCGTATCCAACGAAAAAAGAAGTCCCTCTATTCAAACCTACAGCAAATGCTGAAATAAAAAATTAAAAACCCAGAGCAGTAAAACTAAACAACAATAGCAGAGCTCAGCAGCCAGGTGAATTATCATGTTAAAAATTCTCTCCAAACAAATGCAGTGAAAGGTACAGCTGTGCTGTCACTTAATCATGAAATGATCATGTATAAAATTGGCTCTTTAGAAGGAGTGTTGAGCATATGCTACCTTCATTCTTCATTCCTTCAGTGGTGTTACACATGACCTGTTTGTGTATTTGCTTGCATGTGAATTTGGATTGAAGTGATGAATTTTGTCACTATGTGGAGACGCAACAGAGACATAATTATCTGCATCATTTTCCTTTGTCTGGGAAACAGCTTTCAGGCAGGAAAGCAAGTCCCTTGTTCTTACCTTGCTTCACTAAAAAAGCATCTTAAAAGCACCAGCCGTTACAAAATCTGGGTCCCTGAATCAGCACTGATTCCCTATTCTCTTTGACAAAGCACTTACGCACCTGTGATGAGACAGAAAGGCACCAGACCAGCAGAGAAGGGGTTAACTGGAGCCTATGGGCCCTAGTAGCACTGCCCTGCTATACCACCAGCCAATGACAAGTCTGGAGCGAGAATAAAAGGGGAGAGCCGGGCAGACTGGAGAATAGGGCTGAGCCTGAAGGGAGTTTTGCTTGCAGAGATAGGCCCACGAGCTGCTGCAGCAGCCACTGGGAGCAACAATTAGACTCCCCACAGAGCAAGTGAGACGCAAATCGGACAGTTTGGGAATCAAGCCCAAGGGAAAGAGTGGGGATATATCTCTCCCTTCCCCCCAAGATGGAGGGGGCGGCCTAGAATTGAATTAGGTTTGCTTTTATGTTAAATATTTTGGGACTGAGTCCATCAACTCCCCCCAGAAGGGGATAAGACTCAAGGGACAATTAGCTGGTAGGCCAGAGTCTGCCTCAGTGGATACCAGAGACAGAGATTCCCAACCTTGAGGAGACCCGTGGTCACATCAGGCACCCAAGAGGACCACAAGGGGGCGCTGCTTCAGCTGAGCCACTGGCAATGTGCTGAACTTCAATGAGGCTTAACTAAGCGCTTTGGCTAAGAGGGCTGGCGCTGCTGATTGGGGGCTCCAGGCTTGAAAACAGATGGAGCAGGCTGAGTACAAGGCATTTTGCTCTCCCAGACAAAGATAGGGATGTAGATAATTATGCCTCTCCACTTAGCTGGGACCTGGGTATTTCAAATTAGACTCCTGATTCAGATACAGTGAGCAGGGTTCAGCATCTATGGAAACCACGCCTTTGGGCCCAGTGTCTCACAGATATTTAGGCACTTACCCTCCACACTGAGGTGCTAGGCCTTAGGTGCCTACGTATGGACGTGGAATCTCATCTTAGCTACCCAGGCTTGAAAGCCGCAGCCATAGAATCATAGAATCATAGAATCATAGAATAATAGGACTGGAAGGGACCTCGAGAGGTCATCGAGTCCAGCCCCCCGCCCTCAAGGCAGGACCAAGCTCCACCTACACCATCCCTGACAGATGTCTATCTAACCTGTTCTTAAATATCTCCAGAGAGGGAGATTCCACCACCTCCCTTGGCAATTTATTCCAATATTTGACCACCCTGACAGTTAGGAATTTTTTCCTAATGTCCAATCTAAACCTCCCCTGCTGCACTTTAAGCCCATTACTCCTTGTCCTGTCCTCAGAAACCAAGAGGAACAAATTTTCGCCTTCCTCCTTGTGACACCCTTTTAGATATTTGAAAACCGCTATCATGTCCCCCCTTAATCTTCTTTTTTCCAAACTAAACAAGCCCAGTTCATGAAGCCTGGCTTCATAGGTCATGTTCTCTAGACCTTTAATCATTCTTGTCGCTCTTCTCTGTACCCTTTCCAATTTCTCCACATCTTTCTTGAAATGTGGCGCCCAGAACTGGACACAGTACTCCAGCTGAGGCCTAACTAGTGCAGAGTAGAGCGGCAGAATGACTTCACGAGTTTTGCTTACAACACACCTGTTGATACAACCTAGAATCATATTTGCTTTTTTTGCAACAGCATCACACTGTTGACTCATATTCAACTTGTGGTCCACTATGACCCCTAGATCCCTTTCCGCCATGCTCCTTCCTAGACAGTCGCTTCCCATCTTGTATGTATGGAACTGATTGTTCCTTCCTAAGTGGAGCACTTTGCATTTCTCTTTATTAAACCTCATCCTGTTTACCTCTGACCATTTCTCTAACTTGCTAAGGTCATTTTGAATTATGTCCCTATCCTCCAAAGAAGTCGCAACCCCACCCAGTTTGGTATCATCTGCAAACTTAATAAGAGTACTCTCTATCCCAATATCTACATCATTGATGAAGATATTGAATAGTACGGGTCCCAAAACAGACCCTTGAGGAACTCCACTTGTTATCCCTTTCCAGCAGGATTTAGAACCGTTAACAACAACTCTCTGACTACGGTTATCCAGCCAATTATGCACCCACCTTATCGTGGCCCTATCTAAGTTATATTTGCCTAGTTTATCAATAAGAATATCATGCGAGACCGTATCAAATGCCTTACTAAAGTCTAGGTATATGACATCCACCGCTTCTCCCTTATCCACAAGGCTCGTTATCTTATCAAAGAAAGCTATCAGATTAGTTTGGCATGACTTGTTCTTCACAAACCCATGCTGGCTATTCCCTATCACTTTATTACTTTCCAAGTGTTTGCATACGATTTCCTTAATTACCTGCTCCATTATCTTCCCTGGGACAGACGTTAAACTGACCGGTCTATAATTTCCTGGGTTGTTCTTATTCCCCTTTTTATAGATGGGCACAATATTTGCCCTTTTCCAGTCTTCTGGAATCTCCCCTGTCTGCCATGATTTTTCAAAGATCATAGCTAAAGGCTCAGATACCTCCTCTATCAGCTCCTTGAGTATCCTGGGATGCATTTCATCAGGACCTGGTGACTTGCTGACATCTAACTTTCCTAAGTGATTTTTAACTTGTTCTTTGTGTATCCTATCTTCTAAACTTACCATCACTCTGTTTTGAGAAGTTCCTTTGGGTAAATCATCATCAGTTTGATTGGCCATGCAAATTGCATGGCAGAATTGCTGGCTGTCATTGGTAACTACAAATGGTTCTAGTTAGATAACCATTCTCCCTGTCAGATGCTTGGGAAAGCAAGGTCTCCAAGGAGAAATCCATCCATTTAAAAGGCCAGAAGTGACCATTCTAATCTCCTGTATATCACAGGCCACAGAATCTCCCCCCCGTAATTCCTGCCCCAAGCCAATAATGTCTAATTGAGCTCAGTCAGATCGCTTACAAAGAGCCCGTCTTGATTTAAAGACTTCAAGTGAATCCATCACGTTCCTTGGTAAGTAGTTCCAGTTGTCAAGTTCCCTAATGGCTGAAAATATGCAGCTTATTTCTAGTCTGAATTGTCTTGTTTTAGCTTGCAGCAGTCAGCTCTTGCTCTCCCTATGCCTGCTGGAGTAGAGCCCTCTATCACAAATCTCACCTATGACATCTTCCCTCCCCCCACTTCTAGTACGGAGTTGTTGCAGGGGAATCAAAAACACACATACACACATCACTTGATGGTTCAAAAATCTTTGAGAGGGCTAGATTTATGTGTTTACTTGCTTCTTCTCTTTCTCCTGATTTTTGCATGACAGGTGGCCCTTGGACTTCTCTGGGTGCCACAAAGAAGGAGCAAGGGGAAACATTAAGGCTGTGTCTAGACTACATGCCTCTGTCAGCAGAGGCATGTAGATTAGACAGATCAGCAAAGGCAAATGAACCCGCGATTTAAATGATCGCGGCTTCATTTACATTTACATGGCTGCCGCGCTGAGCCGACAAACAGCTGATCAGCTGTTTGTCAGCTCGCGCGCTAGTCTGGACGTTCCCCCTGTCGACCTCAAAGCCCTTTGTCGGCAGCCCCGTTTTTCCTCGTGGAATGAGGTTTACCGGGGCTGCCGACAAAGGGCTTTGATGTTGACAGGGGGAACGTCCAGACTAGCGCGCGAGTCATTTAAATCGCGGCTTCATTTGCCTTTGCTGAACAAACAAATCTACATGCCTCTGCCGACAGAGGCATGTAGTTTAGACGTACCCTAAGTGGAATGTCAAGGGGAAAGAAACCTGAGCATTAGATGTCTTTGAAGGAAAAGTCTCCTATGCAAAGCAGGCTTTTTTTCTTTCTGTTCAAATCTAATAGGTATGACAAGTGAAATAGACGTGCCCAGGGTTCACTGGAAGATGACTTCCTAACTCCCTAATTAGGAAATTCCAGCCTAATTTAAACGAGTCAATTGGCCAAGCAGATTGGTGCACTGAAGGATGGCTTGTCTGACAGTATCCCAGAAGGAATAACACAAGTCAGTACGGGTATGTCTACACAGCATTCCTCTTTCGAGAGAGGAATGCAAATGAAGACAAACGAAACTGCAAATGAAGTGCAGATTTGAATTTCCCGTGCTTCATTTGCATAATCGCGGCCGGCCGCTTTTTCGAAATACCCTATTTCGAGATAACCGCGTCTAAACAGCATTTTTATCTCGAAATAAGGTATTTCGAAAAAGAGGCCGGCCGCGATTATGCAAATGAAGCACGGGAAATTCAAATCCATGTTGCATTTGCAATTTCGAGTGTCTGCATTTGCAGTCCTCTCTTGAAAGAGGAATGCAGTGCAGACATACCCGTACTGACTTGTGTTGTTCCATCTGGAATAATAATTCCTCGAAAGAGGAATGCAGTGTAGACATACTGTACTTGACTAACCTGCCTACTTCTGAGTTGTAGCTAGGCAGAGGCTGAATTATCTATGTTGCCTGTGAAGTGTCCAGCTCCGTGAGTGGCTAGGTTTTCCAACTGAATACAGCACGCCAGCTGGATTTTTAAAAACCATTAAGTGGTTGGCTATATGCTTAGCAGATCTCTAAGCATCTTGGTTGCTCGGAGAGCATGAAGGTCCCTGGAGTGTGTGAAGGTGAGGAGTCCTTATGTAAGAACTGGAACTGATGTGCCTAGTGACTCACTCGGCCTAGCATGACAACGTCATAATAAGTAGCTGGTGGTCCCATGATGAAGACGCACAAGGGTATCCTTGACTGTGGTGCAGATGAGTTTTCTTCCCCCGGGTACCAGCTGGCTGGGGTGGAAAGGTGACAAGACGGTTCTTGGCAGAGGGCAAACACTGGAACGTCCACATTCAGGAGAGCTGAAATTCCTAGCGGCTGGAGCCAGGACAGAAGGCAACCTCAAGTGGCCTGGTGTTGGGCATGTTGCCAGGGGATACGGCTTGGGAAGACTGGAGGCTGCTCGAAGATGGTGTAATCAGTCCTGCTCCACGGAAGTCCAGGAAGCAGCAGGGACTGACACCAGCTCAGAATCGGGCCCTGGATTTGTATTTGTTCCCTTTTGAATTACAACCGACGCTCTCAACGTTTCTTTCCAAATATTTCTTATCGACACCTGTTTTTTCACATCAGAATGAAATATTTTTTTGAAAAAAATCAAACTCAAACCAGTTTACACTGGAATGAATGTAAAAAATCCAAATGCCGAAAAGGAAGAACACTTTCTTTTATAATACTGACTTACAGGGCAGATGCTCCTGGGAACCCTAGTTGATGGTGCCGTCTGTCCTGACCTCAGTGGCTAGTATTTTTAGCTTACCTACTTTGCTAGGTAAATAGACTCTTTGCTCGAGACAGCTTAGAATCTAAATCTAAGACCAGAGACAACAAGTAGCTACAGACAGTCAGATGGGCATCAGGAGCACTGGGATAGGCAATAGGTCTCAATGAAATCACTGTTGCTGAAGGGAATTCTTTAAGTCAAGTGGCCAGAGTTTGTGGCTTGACTAGACGATTGGGAAAGCTATCACCAGGAAACTCTGAGTGTCCTCATCCCACAGTGCAGCATAGCTCCAACACTGGCATTTGCAGACAGATGTAGAGGTGCCAAATGCCCGTTTGTTATTAATTGACAGGCAGAATTGATGTCAAAACAGGGTCCCAGTTATCCAAAAAAACCCACCCAACCTATGTTACATCCCCTCTCTATATACATTATGGCTGTGTCCACACTGGCACTATCTTGCACCAAATCGACCGCTCTTGTGCAAAAACTTGCTGCCTGTCTACACTGGCCGTGTGTTCTTGCGCAAGTAAACTGATGTTCTAATGTATGAAATCAGGGCTTCTTGCACCAGAACGCTGATGCTCCCGCTCAGGAATAAGCCCTTTTGTGCAACTGTTCTTGCGCAAGAGGACAGCGTAGACAGGCAACATGAATTTCTTGCACAAGAAAGCCCTATGGTTAAAATGGCCGTCAGAGTGTTCTTGCACAAGAGAGTGTCTACACTTGCATGGATGCTCTTGCGCAAAAGCACATCTCTTGTGCAAAAGCACCTGCCAGTGTAGATGCTCTCTTGCACAACTACTTTGTGCTAAAGAGTTTTTGCGCAAGATCATGCCAGTGTAGATGTAGCCTATGATTATCAGTAGAGCAGGCTGAAAAGTTTGGGTAGTTCAAAATTTCAATGCAACATTTTTTTGGTGGAAAACATTCATCAACATTTTCGGTGGAGGCCAGGGATAGCTCAGTGGCTTGAGTATTGGCTCCTTAAACCCAGGGTTGTAAGTTCAATCCTTGAGGGGGTCATTTAGGAATCTGGGGCAAATCTGTCAGGGATGGTACTTGGTCCTGCCATGAGGGCAGGGGACTGGACTCAATGACCTCTCAAGGTCCCTTTCAGCTCTATGAGATGGTATATCTCCATATGTAAAACCTGTTCACAGAGAATCTTCAGTATTTGGAAGCTCTCTTTCATGGGTCAACAAGAGGCACATTTTTTTCCTGCCGTATAAGGATGGCCAGTGACGTCAGTGACATTGATTAAAATGGGATCTTTCCAAGTCTAGGCATGTTCAGCATGAAAACCTTTTAGCCCAGCTAAGAGAGGGGTGTAATAGTGATGTGATTGAACTGATCTCTGCGTGAGCTTCGCAAGCCTTCTGCACTGGCAGGGACCTCTTTCCCTTGTTTGCTGAAGTGGACGACTGTCAGCCTTGGGCTTGGGTGTCACAAATGCGTCTCTGGAGAACGTGATGATGTTATGAATAATTCACACATCTCTCCACATAGGCGATAGCAGGAGAAGCCTGAAGGAACCTTCGCATTTTACTGACACTCACTAAGCACTGATATTTGTACTCTACATTGGATTCCCCCTCCCCGGTTTGCGTTATTGACACTGATGCTGTGTTCCTTGTCTAATCCATGCAGCCCTTCAGCCCCACACTCCCTACCCACTGAGCCTTGCAGCCTGCTTCTCTCCGACCTGCTTTCTCTCCGGCTTCCTTGGCACCGCTCCCGTCACTCATTCCCCCTTCATACGCTCGCAATCCCTTCTCAACTCCGCTGCCACGTTAGCCAAGCCCCCTTTCAGGAAAGCACTTCAGAACATGCATCACAGTAACATCTTGCTCTTTCAGCGTATTTCCTTTCTAGATCTCCGAGCATGTTGTGAAAGAGAGCAAGTTCATTAGCCCCATTTTGCAGATGGGGAAAACTGTGGCACAGAGAAGGGACTTTCCCAAGTTCAGTGGCAGAGCCGGGAAAAGACCCCAGATCTCTCATGACAAAGTTCTCTAACCACTAGACAACACTGCCTCCCTTAAGTGCTACTGAAAGCAATGCATACAAAATAACAAAGACTCCTGCTACTAGCTGGACATGAACACAGCACTTGCTTTCTCCGTGCCCTTCTCTGGCGTATGCTCTAGAATTTTAGGACCACTGGATTAGGGCCTCAATTGTGCCGTTACGGTAGGCGGTAGGGAGTCTAGAACAATTTTTAGAGTGGGGATGCTAAAGGCAGGAAACCGTGTATTTGTTACGACTTCATGCCATGAGGTGCTCCTGCACCCCTACACACTTCCAGCACACCTGGTCACCAGGGGGCGCTGTTACAGCCTGCCAAGTCCTCTTTCTCTGTGGACAAGATTTGAGTGGTGGGAAGACATGCTGTGTTATAGTTAGCTCTAGTTATGCAGCGAGCTGTGTGGTGGCAGCGAGTGGCCCTTGGAGAAAGAGCTGTGGGAGCAGTAGAAGAGTTTGCTCTCTACCTAGGCCTGAGATTACTCAGCTCTTGAGGCAGAATTGCTCCACGCACTGGAGTTGAGTTGAGATTCAGTGAAAGCAGAGATTGCTCTGCCAGCTGTTTGACCACCTCATTCCAGGACTCATGTAAATAAACCAAGAGAAGAGACAACAGTGGACGCAATGAACAGCTGGGGCATAATAAGCAGAGGCCAGAGCATACCAGCTGCTAACCACCAAACTCAAATAATTTCTCGCCCCCCCCCCCCGCAGTGTGTCTAGCTGTCCGTCTTAGCCACTGCTTTTCATTCTGTGTTGTTTTGCTGAGTGGGATTAGTGCCTGCAACTTGACTGATATGTATTTTTAAAAAGGCATCCAAGAATTCAGTGGAGATTGGGGAAACAAAACCCGTTTCTAAATACCACTTGAAGGAGGCTGTAGAAGAAAGTGGGGACAGATGACTGTCAGCACTGTCTAAGGACTCTTCATTTCCTTTCATTCATCTCCTACCATTGTTCGTGATTGCAGTATTCGCAAGCCGTTCATCTCACTTCCACACATGACTAATCCTGGCAATTTTCTTATATTGTTTCCTAATTTCACATTTAGAGCTGCACACAACCATGTTCTGGCTGCTCTCTGAAGGATGCCAAAGCTGGCTGAATAATCAGGCCTTGGATTTCTCAACTTCGGGAGCTCGCTTTGCACGAGATGGAGTTCAGCTTTGACACGCACAAGCCTTCAGAAGTGGAGGGTGCCAGCTGGTGTCTTTGAACGTGCGGCAGAGGAGGGATATCGCAGCGGAATTATGCAAAGCAGTTGTTTTGCATTAGCACAGAACTAAATACTCTCCTCTTGTCACTGTAAGGATTTTGGTGCTTGCTCATAAAATACAGCACTTGGCTCAACGTGCCATTTCTGTCCAAGAGGTCATGCTGCTGGACAGTCGTCTGGGTTGGTTTTCCCAGGCCTGAAGACATAACTCCATGAAACTTAAAAGATTCTGTCTCCCTAAGGAGGACAAACACTACACACAGCAAGATTCCTTAGCTGTTTATTTTAGCGGGAGATGTTGTTTCCGAACAAACTGTGGTCACCTTCAGTGCCTTATTGCGGTTCAGGCAGGAGAATGAAGAGTCACATGTGGTTATACCAGGGCTCAGTGTTTTTATTAGCAATAACCCAAAAGAGATTTAGTCAGCAATAGGGTGAGTATCAACACCTATAATGTTAACTCTAGAAATGCGATCTAGTGCATCGCGCCTCGGAAACCCCTTTCCCAAATCACGCTACTTTCTTTGTACAGGTTTGACCTCCCTGGACCGTCACCTTTGGGACCTGACTGTTCCTGGATGAGGGATCTTGTTGGACCAGGGGCGGTCATTTCTGGCTTCCTGCCACTGGCCTCCCCCCAGCCTTATAGCCAGCCCCCACCTGCTGCTGGCCCCGCTGCCCTGCCAGCTATGCTGGGCTCCCTCCTTCTGCCCCTCCTCTGGGAATCTCTGGCCCTGCAACATCTGTGCCGGACCACGGTAGGGATGTTAACTAACGTGTATTTGTATAAACGTGTAACCACTGTATTTTTTAGTGGTTACATGTTTATACAAGGGGGGAAGGGGCAGGTGGAAACTGATTCACATGGGGAGCCGGCTTGAAAGCCACTTCTCATGTGTACTGTCTCTCTCCTGCCCCCCCTGCGCTGCTGCCTCTGATACAGCTGAGTGACAGTGCTAGTAACAGAGTAAGAAGCACAGCGTATTATCCACCTGCTGCCCAGACATGCAGAGGGGCAAATGCAGTGACTGGAGAGACTCACAGAGGATGGCCTGGAGCCATGGTTATCAGCAGCACTGCTGGGTTTAGAGAGACCCCGACTTGGGCTCTCGCTGGGGGGCTGCTACAAGAGCTGGGAGAAGAGCAGAGTTTTCTGGATCTCTCGTAACGGTTTTGGGTAGCACCCAGAGAAACCCTTTCAAAGCACGCCGTGAATCAAAGTGCAGATAAAAAACTGATGGGGAAGTGAAACGGCTTGTGCAGGTTTTAACATTTTTGACCATTTAAACTGATTCTTTTTTCATAGTCTTAACAATTAAAACAAAGGAAAAGAAAAGGCCAAGTCCTTTCAAATCAGCCCCCCTTGACATTTTTCATGTTGAAAACATCAAAACATTTTGATTTTTTTCGGAATCTTTTACATTATCTTTTGACATGAACAGTTTGGTGATTTTAGCATGCAACCGTGAAACATTTTGCCAAATCTGCATCTTTTTTTTTCCTGCTGCCCTACACACATGCGCGCGCGCACACACACACACAGCCCACTTCTAGGTGTCACACACTGCCCACTTCTAGGTGTCACACACACACACACACTGCCCACTTCTAGGTGTCACACACACAAACACACACTGCCCACTTCTAGGTGTCACACAAACACACACACACACACTGCCCACTTCTAGGTGTCGTACACACACACACACACAAACACTGCCCACTTCTAGGTGTCGTACACACACACACACTGCCCACTTCTAGGTGTCGTACACACACAAACACACTGCCCACTTCTAGGTGTCGTACACACACACACACACACACACACACTGCCCACTTCTAGGTGTCGTACACACACACACACTGCCCACTTCTAGGTGTCGTACACACACACACACACACAAACACTGCCCACTTCTAGGTGTCGTACACACACACACACACACTGCCCACTTCTAGGTGTCGTACACACACACACACACACACAAACACTGCCCACTTCTAGGTGTGACCCTAGGGGGAGTTGTTAGCAGGGCCAGGGCTGCTTTCATCAGAGGAATCCTGAAACTGTATTCTAACAGGCAGCCGCAGCCTGAGAATCCCTGATCTTTCGTGTTAGTTCCAGTCAGCACAAACGCACACCCCTCGCTTGCCTGAAGAACAAATGGTACCAGCATCCAACGACACCTCACGCTGGGAAAAGCAGTGATGCTTAATGCAGGAAGAGCTGCAGTGGCGCGGGGGAGAGGGGAAGGAGCGGGTGATATTAAAACTTTCCCATAGCATAACTCTCTCTGGCAGCTACTGAGCTGCCTGCCACTGGGCAACCCGCCTCAGCTCATCCTTTGACTGCTGGAGAGCTCAGAGCCTGCCCGCTGCCTAATGCCGACATTGGGATGCTTAGCTGAGCCTGCTCACTGGTGAGCGCTCCTTACAAATGACTCCCGCGATGGCCCAGGCGTCGCCTGCCGTGCTGTGCCAGGGTGAGGTGGAGCAATTATAGGCCGCATGCTGCGGTGCGAGTTGCTGATCCTGCTTTGATCCTGCAGCTGAGTTTCCAGCCTCTGAGCAGAATGGAGTCAGGTCGGAGAGGGAATTGATGTGCCTGCTGCTTGGGAGGCTTTGTGGCTTCTCACCCAGTGCTTACAAGATGAAATGCAAGGGTGTGTCAGTTACTTTCAGTACGGTCCCAATTGAAATCAGCCCTCCCTCCCGCATGAGAGGTGCCCTGCTAACTGATAGAAAGAGGCAGCCCCTGCTCCAAAGAGCGTCCAGGCTCCATCTCCGAGACAGGTAAAGATGTGGGAGGCGGAGTAACTCATTCAGCTGCTCAGTACCTGATATATGAACAGAAGAAATGG
This sequence comes from Pelodiscus sinensis, assembly GCF_052426305.1. Lineage (NCBI taxonomy): Eukaryota > Metazoa > Chordata > Testudines > Trionychidae > Pelodiscus > Pelodiscus sinensis. The sequence continues at coordinate 196,486,133 of NC_143054.1, forward strand.
GTTTTACACAACTGATGTGAAGCTTGTGCATGTTGGTCACTGTCGCAGAATTAATTCTTACCGCATTGCACTTACAACGGTGACGTTTGGGCCTGATCTTGCTTATACTGAGACCTCTTTGCTCTGGCAGGACCATGGAGCCTCAGAGTGGGTTAGTGAAAGGCTCCTTAGTATAAGGGCTTGGTTACACTTGAAACGTAATTTGGAAGACTGTAGGGTGTAAGTTTAAAGCCCAATAGCTATTCCAGACTAGCCCCTTGTGTAGACACTCAGGACATGTCTACATTAGGCCATAACTAATTTCAAAATAACTCCTGAAATAACAAAATCCAAATACCGTGTCCTTGCTACAAAGAAGCCTAGAAATTAATCCGAGGCAGGCTCCATTAATGTGGATGCGCTACCTTGACTTAGAGCTCTAAGAAGCACTGGGGAGTCATTAGTTTGAATTACTCTGGGGAGGAGTCATTTCGAAATAGCAGCACCAGAGCGTCCACACTACCGCTATTTTGAAATAACGATTTCAAAATAAGTGGTTTTCCCCGTGGAAAGTAGGTGGCATTATTTCAAAATAACCAGCCCATTATTTCAAAATAGCGGGGTTGGTAATGTGGGTGCTTTGCTTGTTATTTTGAAATAAGGGTTTGTGTAGACCAGGACTTATTCCTGCTTAGTTTAATCCAGGAAAGCATTTGGCACAAAAGTGGATCAAGCTAAAGAGGAACAAGGCACTTCTATTCTGGAATGAGTGTGTCCCAATATGGAGTTATCCAAAAATAACTATTCCTAAATAACTTCATGTGTAGACAGGTTGTAACTGAGAATCAGGCCCATTTGGCTTTAAGGAGTCTTTGCTTTGAAAGTTACAGTGCAGGAGTAAGGTATATGAAAATCCCTCTCTGAAAATGCCTCTGTGAACAGGCACTGCACTGAAGGGCTGGGAGTAGCCCAGGCCCAGCTGGCTGAAAGAGCCCCGCCCCTCCAGCCCTGCTGGGCCTGCTCCCAGCAGAGCCAGAGTATAAAGGCAGAGGCAGCCCGGCAGGAGGGGAGGCAGCTGGAGGGAAGAAGAGTACAGGCAGCAACCCCGGTGTTCCTGCGGCAGCTGAGGCCAGAGAGAAGGCTGGCATCGGACTCCGGGAGTGAAGCCAGCAGCCAACCCCGCCCGAGGGACTGGACCACCTACAACCCCAGCACCAGCCCCGGTAAGGGCCGATGCCGACAGATTATAGGAGGGCCAGGCCGGTAGGAAGCAGCCCAGGGCAAGGGGTTGCTATCACAGCTCGGTGTGTATCGGCCGGATTCCCCACTGAGCCGGCAGGAGCGATAGTCCCTGCCTACAGGGCCCTGGGCTGGGACCCAGTGGAGAGGGAGGGCCCGGGTCCCCCTACCACCCTGTCCGCACCCTGGGCAAGCATCCCCAGCCAGGAGAGGCTTTTCCCCGGGCTAGGTGTCAGGTACCATATAGGCCCTGATAGAGGGGCCGGACTATATTGGAACGGTTAGTACCATATAGGCCCTGATAGAGGGGCCTGGACTTGGTATTGTGACTGTTAGTACCATGTATGCTCTGATCGAGGGGCCAGGACTGGGGCAACGGGACTGTAGAAGGGGGGGTGCACCCCACGCCAGAGGCATACCCCCCGACAGCCTCCTGCAGACTTCCCATGGCTCTGCTAATCTGGACACAAAGCCTAGTAACTCGGCTCCATCTTGATCTGTCCAACTTTTCCTTTTAGGGTCTGCTCCCTTAGGCCCATTTGTATCAAAATGCCTGGTTCCCTGGGCGCAGCGGCCTGGTTACTTTTTGTTTCCTAGATTCTGTCTTTGACAAAAGCAAGCAAGCTCTAGCATTAATGGCTCACCTGAGGGGGGCAGTGTCTCAGACCTCTGCTCCTCATCCGTAAAAGGGTTTAGCCTGATGAAGCTAGTCTTGAATTGTAAGTGGCTAGCCTGGAGAGTTCCTTATTCAGCCTCAAACTGCCTTAAACTTCCATTGCCCTCAAGCCTTAACCTCCTTGTGTGAACTGGCCCTGACTGGCAGCATAAAAGTCACTTCTGCCTATTAAAGCCACTTCCTTTTGTGAGCCCGAGAGCAGCGGCCAGGGCATCTGGGTTTGTTTCCCTCCCCAATTGAACATCAGTGAAATGGTATCCAAATGTAGGCCATCATTGTGAGGCTTTCTGCTTTGTGCTCGCTGCAATCGTGTTCAGAAGCTGGAAAGGGCAGATAAGCTGCAGGGAATCTCCCATCATTCACTTCATTTTTAGTGCCTCATTTTCCAAGTGACCTGTAATTCGAACCTGGTTGACACAGGGGCTCTGAAAAAATTTCTCAACAGCCTTTGCCTTTCAAGCGCGGCCGGGGAAAAGTATTCGTTCCTGCAGAACTTTTCTCTCCCCCAGAAATGGTCAAAGCAAAACGAAACATGGAGGTAGTTTAATATTTCAGGACTAAATTTTCATGGGGGAATGTCTTGCTGCCAAAAAAAAAGGACATTCTTAAGTTGTTGTTAGCTGACTTGGCTTAAAATAGCAGTGAAGATATTGCAACTTAGCTCTCAACATGGGTCAGCAGCTCAAATTAAAATCTATAGGGGAGGTGAGGTGCAACTCTAGGTGCTGACTCAAATTAAAAGCTGGGTTGTTGAGTCTTCAGTGCTGTTTTAATAGGAAAAAAATTAAACTATGACTGGTCCTGCAGCACCATAGGGGACATCTACACAGTGGTGCTATTTTGGGATAACGTCCATTATCCCGAAATAGCGTTCTGCACGTCTTAACAACAGCATGCGCGTTATTTCAAAATAGATTCAAAATAATGGTCTTTTTATTCTGGCTTCCTGTAAACCTTGTTGCATGAGCATTAAGGAAGATATTGGAATAGCGATTTATTTCAAAATTAGCGCTGAGTAGACTAGCGCCAAATTTTGAAATAAGATGTACCCTTAGGGTATGTCTACACTACAGCACTAATTCGTACTAACTTAGTTCGAATTAACTAATTTGAACTAAGCTAATTCGAACTAGTGCATCTAGACCTAAAAACTAGTTCGAATTAGCATTTTGCTAATTCAAACTAGCATGTCCACATTGAGTGGACCCTGAACCGAGGTTAAGGCTGGCCGGAAGCAGTGCCGGCAGGGCATCAGGTTAGGACTTAGAGTGTGGAGCTGCTGTCTCAGGCTAGCCGAGGGCTGTGCTTAAAGGGACCCGACCTCCACTCCGGACAGACAGTTCTCAGGGTTCCCCGCTTGCTTGTCTACCTCGATGAGGGACAGCAAAGCAGTCCTGGCTTGGAATGCCCTGAGTGCCCACACTCAGCACATCAGAGCACTCGGCCATCTGCCCGGCTGCACTTGCCGCAGGCTGCCACCCGGGGGGGTGTCAATCGGGGGGCTGCAGGAGAGTTTCCACCCCGAGGAGCCCGCAGAGCCACCCCAGTCCTCTTCATCGGGGGCTCGTACCCCATTCCTCCCTCACCTCCTTCTACTTACCTATCCCTAGCCCCGCTTCCTGATGTACAAAATAAAGGACACATGTGGTCAAAAATAGAAACTCTCTTTATTTAACAAAACTGGGGGAGACTGGGAAAAGGAGGTGGGAGAGGGGAAGAGAGAGGGTGGGAGAGGGGAGGGCAACTAAAATGATCAGGGGTTGGGAACAGGTCCCATATGAAGAGAGGCTAAAGAGACTGGGACTTTTCAGCTTAGAAAAGAGGAGACTGAGGGGGGATATGATAGAGGTCTATAAAAGCATAAGTGGTGTGGAGTGGGTGCATAAAGAAAAGTTCTTCGTTAGTTCCCATAATATAAGGAATAGAGGACACCAAATGAAATGAATGGGTTATTCAAACTAATAACAGAAAGTTCTTCTTCACAAAGCAAATAGTCAACCTGTGGAACTCCTTGCTGCAGGAGGCTGTGAAGGCTAGAACTATAACAGAGTTTAAAGAGAAGTTAGATAAATTCATGGAGGTTGGGTCCATGGAGTGGTATTAGCCGGGGGTAAGAATGGTGTCCCTGGCCTCTGTTTGTAGAAGGCTGGAGATGGATGGCACGAGGCAAATGGCTTGGTCGTTGTCTTTGGTCCATCCTCTCCAGGGTACCTAGTGTTGGCCACTGTCGGCAGACTGGCTACTGGGCTAGATGGGCCTTTGGTCTGACCCAGTACAGCTGTTCTTATGTTCTAAGATCAGGGCTCAGGGTCGGGGTCTCACTCGACCACCTTGATTTTCATGCAAACCTGCTCCTGGGTTCGCATGTGGCCTTTGGTGGCCAGGCTGGCAGCTATCCTGCCCTAGACGGCCACTTTCCTGTGCCTAGTGCAGAGGTCGTGGACGTTGGAGGCTTCCCCCCAAACCTGGATGAGGTCTATGATCTCTGCACTAGACCAGGCGGGCTCCCACCTCTTGCGGCCCCAGGCAGGCTCCGGGGAGCCGCCAGCCTGGTCCTGGGAAGGGGTGGAGGGCTGGGGGGTATCGGGTGGTTGGCTCTAGCCGTGCCAGGTACAGGGTCTGCTGGCTGGGTGCTGGCAGGCTTGCACCTGACACGGGCATCGTAGCCAGCCCGTGCCCCTTTATTGCCACCCTTCTGGCCCCGGACCCCTTAGAGTTTCCCTGGTGCTGGCCAGAGTGGCCACCAGGGAAAGCTGGGGAGGGCTAGCCTCCCACTAGTTTGAATTAAGGGGCTACACACCCCTTAATTTGAACTAGTAAGTTCGAACTAGGCTTAGTCCTCGTACAATGAGGTTTACCTAGTTCGAACTAAGCGCTCTGCTAGTTTGAATTAAGTTCGAACTAGCGGAGCGCTAGTGTAGCGCCTATCAAAGTTAATTCGAACTAACGTCTGTTAGTTTGAATTAACTTTGTAGTGTAGACATACCCTTAGAGACTAACAAAGAATGTAGACAGTGAATGGAGCAAGGGGTCCAAAGGTACAAAAAATGGCCCCTTGGTCCAGTCATCTGAAGAGGTGGGCTGTGCCCACGAAAGCTCATGATACATTTTTGTTAGTCTCTAGAGGCTCATCTAGACTACACTAAAGTGTCTAAAGGGGATATGCATATCTTTATGCAAATTCCATGGGAATTTGTATATCTTCTTCCAATGTCAAAGTAGTCAAGATGTGAGTTTTTTTTTTTCCCGGCAACCCCCCTCCCTTTTTCAAAAAGTCATTTTTCCTCAATGAGCTTTATGTAGCTTTTTGAAAAGGGGAGGACGGTTGCTGAAAAACGTGTGTCTTGACTACTTTATTTCCCGTGGAATTTGTACATCCCTTTCGACACTTTAGTGTAGTCTAGATGAACCCCAAGGTGCTACAGGACCAGTCATTGTTTTTTCAGTTACAGACTAACAGTGACCTCTCTGAGAGTTTTAATGGGCGTTAGCTAATGCCGTGTAGTTAGCCTGAGTTAAGAACACAATTTTTTTTGTAGTAAGTGTGTACCCTTCAGTCCAGTCTTCTCTGAAATGCAAATCTCTCCGGCTCGTTCCATGTGTGGCATGTCCATTTGTGTCAATGGTATGTATTCCAGACAATGCTGCTGTAAACTCTTCATTGTGAGATTACATATCTATTGCTTCTCTGGTTTCCAGATCAAAATCTATTCTATTTTAGAAACTTTGTCTGTGTGTCCATGTGAGTTTGTTTGTTCAAGAGTTCCTGTGTCCATGAGTTTTTCTTCAAGAACTGCTTCCTAAATGGGAAGAGCTAGCACCACCAAATCCAGTAGGCAGCTTCTTTTTATCATAACTTAAAGCAAGGTCAGGGTTTGGCTGTGCCAGGTCAATGGGATGTGCCTGGAATTCAACTGTTTCTCCTAAAACGGGAAGGGAGGGGGTCTGGAAGGCAGTGTTTCCTGTAAGCTGCATGGCAGCACAGCTTCACAGGTGATTAATCAGCCCAGCCCAGTCAGTCAGCTCCATGCAGGGAGCCCTGAGCCTCTGACTAGGCAGGGTTGATTAATCACCTGTCAAGCTGTGCTGCCATGCAGCTTACAGGAAACACTGCCTTCCAGACCCCCTCCCTTCCCGTTTTAGGAGAAACAGTTGAATTCCAGGCACATCCCATTGACCTGGCACAGCCAAACCCTGACCTTGCTTTAAGCCCATTTAGGAACCGCTCCTTGCCAGCCCCGCCCCAGAACCGTGATTTTAAATGAAGAAAACCAGAACGTATTTGAGTTGAGGACCTGAGCAACGCCGGGTTAATCTTCTAGTTCTAAATAATTTGGGTAAATCATCATAGCTACTGAGATCCAATGATTTATGCTGACTGAGGATCTATCCCCATTTGACTGTTCTCACGCTAGGCCTGCAAATTCCCCCCTAGGATCTAAAAACCAGGCTGGCTTCTTTCACTCCCTCATATCATCCCCAACAGGAAAAAGAGGCAAAATCTCAGTGCCCCCCAGTTGCACCTGCATGGGCCGCGGAACGGCAGTGGCGTAACTGATTGTCTCCAGTGGAGTTGTACAAGAGACATGAGGACACTCTTTGCCCCGGGAGCTGGCGTTTCTGCTAATGAACAAAAAGCAATAGAATCCGGCCTGCTCTCCCCTAGCACTTTTGCTTCTTTGGGGCTCCCGGCAATCAAAAGCACTAAACGCTTACCTTTCTCCTCCCTCAATAAGAGAGACAACTCAGAGCACCGGGAGCAGATGTGTGGAGCGAGAAAAGGCTCTCTCGTTTTACAAAGCAGACTTGTACTCCAATATTGGGCCTGGTTTTTTTCTCTCAAGGCCCTGGGCCAAAGCTCACTGACCTTGACTTCAAGTTGGCTTTACACTGGGCCCATTGGCCAGGATAAATCAAGAGTCACCCTGATAAACTCAGCCTGATTACACCGTCATAAAACCAGAGCAAGTGAGTGCAGAATGGGTGCCCGTTGGGTTGAGATTCAAGCAATAATTGCAATGAAGGTTTGCAGAGAGCAGCTCTTTCCGTTTTAAGGCACACGGCTCACATCGGAATTCATTGCTGCCTGCATTTCTACTTCTGGCTTCCAGGGCTGAACAAATCGCTTGATGAATCAAATGAAAATCTCTAGTTCTAGTCTTCAGTACAGTAGCTGATCTATTTATACTCTGCCTTGAGGGGGCCAGTTAATCTTTGCTTCTGTTTGTCTCCTTCCCGGTTGTCCCCCGTCGTTTTGAAGTCAGTTCCTTAACTCGGTGAGAGAATCTTTGTTTCAAATGGCTTTCTGGAGTGCTCCCTGAGAACGCCCTGACTTTAGAGGGATTGAGCCTTGCTAGAGCCAAGAGAAACCTTGTGCCTTCTGACAGCTCCAGTCAGTTATCTGTCTCCACTAACCTCCTTTGTTCCAGCAGATCAAACGTAATTCAGATTTGTTCTGCACAGTTCGTGGGGACATTATGGTACACTCGCTTGTATCCATCAAAGGGGGAGTTGGGAGCAGGGAGTCTTGTTTGCACTTTAATCTTGCAGGCCAAAGGAGGATTAGGGCATTGGAATTACTAGGAATCTCAAACAATGGAGCCTGCACTTTTGCTGTGTTCTGACTGCATGCAGGGAAGAGGAGGCTGTCCGGCAATACTTGGCTTTGCAAGCTGATTAAGTCACCCTTCAGCCTGTTAAATGCCTTGGAAAATTAATTGTTGTCCTCCGCTCTAGCTGGGAGCCACAGCATGTATAAATTAATCCATCAAACCGCCATCCCTAGTCCCCTGCGATTACTGCTTTCCCTTTCACCTTCTGAAGGTGACAGGGATGTTTGTACGTTTGAGTCTTAATTCAAGGCTATCAGGCTTTTAAGTCCTGCCACAACCTAGTTCTACTTTAGCCATATCTAAATGTGCAGTGTGCCTCGGTGTACCTGGCAAACACTTCATTGCTTTTCCTCCCCAAAACGTAACTACCGAATCAGAAGCAAGTAGTAAATGTGTGTAACACACACAACGCCTAGTGTGGTTCACTGTCCCATGTAGTGGCACTTAGATCACTTACAGCAACAGATAAGGCCAAGGGAGCTCTACAGCCTCAGCTGGGAGCCAGCTGGCTTTATAGCTCAAGCTGTCGAGACTCCAGAAGTCCCAGGTTCAAATCTGCCTGGTGGTGTTACATGTGTGTCCATCTTTAATCATAGGTTCTGCCTTGTACTCTGTGTAGATTCCCATCATCCCGCTTTAGATGAGTCTGTGGCTACATCTAGACTGCGTTGTTAAATTGGAAAAAGATACACAATTTGCGTATCTTTTTTCGATTTACTTTCGAAAGAGGCTCTTTCAAAATTTAGCGCATCTACATGGCACCAAATTGCGAAAGAAAGTGCTCTTTCAAGCCATCCCTTATTCCTCGTAGAACAAGGTTTACAGGGATGGCGAAAGAGCGCATCTGTTCTTTTGAAATTTTTTTCGAAAAAGCGCATACGTTCCTTGGGCACGGTGTTGCTTTTTTGGGATACCTCTCTGGTATCCTGAAAAAGCAATGCAGTCTAGACATAGCCTGTGATGGAAGGCACCCCTGTATTGATCCCCCACGGGTGCCTCCATCACAGACTCTCTTTTGAAAGCAAATAACTCACTAGCCAATAATATCCCGGCGAGATGCACAGCGTAACTTTACAAATAAAGTTATAAACGGAAGCTGAAATCATGACTGAATTGCATGTATCAGACAAATCGAGGGACTGGGCGAACCTGTTTCTCAGAGATAAAGGACAAGCTGATGCCTCTAGCCAGGTGTCAGCAAAGCAAATGGGCTATCGCCTATCAAGAGACCATTCTTGGACAGGAACAAACAGAACCGCATCTTAGCCAATAACAACCTGGAACCTTTTTCACTCCCAAGACACCTGGAGGCCAGCCTCCCACTGGGAATGAACTATATCTAGGGCTAACCATCAAGAAAATGCATTTTTAGAGGGTGACTAAAAGGGAGGGGCAAAATCACCCCCCTCCCCTGCTTATCTCTCCTTTTCACTTCAGAAGATAAAAGAAACAGCCGTTGGGCTTTGAGAGCAGATCCTGGCCCCAATGTTGCTGGGAATCTGGAGGCAGAATTTCACTGTGAACCAAGTCTAGTTAAATTCAGAAAGCACTTTTATTTGTATTTCTCTTGCAGCCACTTCTGACTTTGGTGCCTTAGACTCGTTCTCACTTAAAATGGCTCTCTTTGTAGTGAATTCAAGAGTAAAACAAGTTTGTTTAACACTAATCCAGTACAGGTGGAACCTCTGTAGTCCAGCACCCTTGGGACCTGACTGGTGCCGAACCAGAGCATTTATCGAACCACGGGAGGTCAATATTGTCTAGCGGCATTACTAACACTTCCATGGCTTATTGGGCTCTCAGAAGACATTTTGGGGTCAATTAGTGCTAAATAGGAGCACAGAACTGAGCGCCAGGGCTGGTGGCTGTAAACAAACTTTATGGGACCGTGGGAAACTTGGTGACAGCCATGAAAAATCATGCCAGGCCACGGATGTTGCTGGACCAGAGAGTTCTGGACTAGAGACGCTCAACCTGTATAATCTGAACTGTGTGGCTACGTCTACACTGGCATGATTTTCCGGAAATGCTTAAAACGGAACAGTTTTCCATTATAAGTATTTCCGGAAAAAGCGTGTCTACATTGGCAGGATGCTTTTCCGGAAAAGCACTTTTTCCGGAAAAGCGTCCGTGCCAATGTAGACGCGCTTTTCCGCAAAAAAGCCCCGATCGTAATTTTCACGATCAGGGCTTTTTTGTGGAAAAGAAATCTGTGCTGTCTACACTGGCCCTTTTCCGGAACAGTTTTCCGGAAAAGGACTTTGGCCTGAACAGGAGCAGCATAGTTTTTCCAGAAAACCACTGATGACTTTACATTAGAGCGTCAGTGCTTTTCCGGAAATTCAAGGGGCCAGTGTAGACAGCTGGCAAGTTATTCCGGAAAAGCGGCTGATTTTCTGGAATAAGTGGCTAGTGTAGACACAGCCACTGAGTAACTCCCATGAGGGTAGCAAACTCTTGTATGTTGATCCCCTTAGAGGGGTGTGATGGAAAGGAGAAGTTCTGGCCTGTACCCAGTGACTAAAGGGTAACACTTCGGTAGCTAGCAAGGGTGTTGGCAGGGGGCTAGAAGAACCAATGGGATACAGAGCTGAAATCTGAATTGCATATAGATACTTTGCCTGTTCTCTTTGTGTGAAAAAATTCTCAGTTAAGGGCTGGAGGGAGCAGATGCAATAATCAAAACTATCATGCCTATAAGAAATATTGGACATGGGAGTGAACTGGGCCTTGAAGTACGGATCAGCACGGATCGAGAGTAGAGGGAAAACATGTATTTAGTTGTGATCAGGTTTTTGGTCTTTATTTTGCTGTCTGGTAAACCCTCTCTGTGTAAAATCCATGTGCTCTCCCCCAATGCACTATTTAAGCCATGCCCTCTGTGTTTTAATCTGCTCCTTTTCTTAGTTGTTCTGTAACACCTAGCAACCAAGTCTGCTTTCCCAAGTATGTCTTTGTGTTTTGTTAATGAACTCACCTTTTTAAGGCGATGATTTGATTCTTGTGTCCTGGAAGGGAACAGGAGGTCTGTGTAAGCAAGCCTAAGACTGCAGTTTGGCTTCTCTTTTTTCCAACCTCTCTTGTGGTAAAAGAGTGTGGGGATACCCCTCTGGAAGAAATGTTACCTTTCTTCTTGAACCCAGGAAGGAAACTGCCACCTCTTGTTTCACTTGGTGGTGGCAGCTACCTCCCGAAGTCTGTTACTCTGTGACTCTGGGGAGTTTGTGTAAGCTGAGCCTATTAGAGGCAAGTTATTTAAGGTCTCCTGTGGGCCCTGCCTTTGACACTCGGAGTGCCAGAGCAGGGAACAGCTCTGACATGGAGCAATGGACCTAATCTCTCTTTAGCGTCTAAGAGAGGGCTAGACAGAGTGGAACACACTTGCTGGGGAAAATCCAGGACAGGAAGGGTGTGGTGGTCACCTTGCAAGTGGTAACTGAGGCTGGTGGAAGCCAGAGTGTGTCTGGTGTTTGCCAACACAGCTCTGGGGTCAGAGCTGCTGGATCAGGGCTGGGGCTATACACAGCCACCCCAAGGGTGACCTACAGATGTTTGAGGAGCCCAGGTGGGGAGCTACCGCAGCAAAGCGCTCTGAGGCGCATCTGCATACTCTTGCCATTTCCTGTTTTCTTCTGAGATTTTGGAACAATCAAAGCATCAAATCAGAGTGGCTGGGGGCCATTGGCTGTCTACACTGGCCGCTTGAATTTCTGCAAGAACACTGACGATCTCATGTGAGGAAATCAGTGCGTCCAGACTACCACACTGTGCCGCCAAACAGCTGATCGGCACAGCGTGGTGGCTATTTTGATATAAATGAAGCGGCGATTATTTAAATCGCCACTTCTTTTCCCTGTGTCTAGTAAACTCATCTACGTGGCTCCGTCGACGGAGCCATGTAGATGTCTAGACATCCTCTAAATGATTAATCTGGATAAATTCATGGCATCAATGGCTATTAGCCAGGATGGGCAGGAATGGTCCCTAGCCTCTGTCAGAAGCTGGGAATGGGTGACAGGGGAGGGATCACTTGATGATTCCCTGTTGTGTTCCCTCCCTCTGGGGACACTTAGCATTGCCCACTGTGGGCAGACAGGACACTGGACTAGATGGGACTTTGGGCTGACCCAGTCTGGCCGTTCTTATGTCCTTAATGCAATTCCAAGCTTTGTCCATAACACCAGAAATGCCTATTCCCATTCCTTAGTTGGACAGACTATTTGCCCCTGTGTGTACCCCAGGTCATGCATTCTGCCCACACAACCTTGCCAGCCCCTACTGATCCAAGGAGCAAGAGACAAGACCCAGGGATGGAAGGTGTTCCAAGCCAAGCAGTCCCTCCAAGACCCAGAGCTGGCTCAGACTTTGATATTATCCGGGAGAAAATCTCTCTCTCCCACACAACTTTACAAAGACCGATCTCCTGGCGGGAGGCTGCATAAGTCTAAGTCCATGATTCCTAAGTTTGCCGCTCGACCTCATTCTTAAAATATATTTCTCTTTTTGTGTGTACCAATAACTGTTCTGAGAGCAGGTAAATGCATTGAACAGAGCACAGGGGGGAGGAAAAGCTTTTGGCTCCGTGCTTATGTTCTTTCTCGTGGGAAGCCATTAGTTAAACACGCAGCAAGAGACACACCTGCCGTTATGAAAGCCAGCCCGGCTGGGACGCCAGCGCGCCAGGCAGGCCATTGAAACAGCTCCGTGAAGCAGCCTCTTCTATGGCATCCCACAGCTCTGCCATTCAATGTCACGGACGCCCCTGGAGCGGTGACTCATGGGACCGCGGCTGTAATGGTGAGGGGTGGTTCCTAAAAATGCCACCAGACAGCACTTCTCACAGCTAGTTCAAAGGAGAAATGAATCACGTTCACCAACAAAGGGACTTTTAAAAGGATTCCCCCCCCCCCCCTTAAGTCTGGCGATCATTAAAAATGAAACGAGAGTTTCAGTCACCGGGGAACTGTGGTACTTAGAACATGGCAGGGAACTGGCATCTTCAGCCCACTCCACAAGGGCATGAGGGAGCAGGACTCAGCCATCCTGTTTCCATAGAGCTTGTCATCCCATCAGCCTAGCGTTCCAGTTGGCTCCCTCCTGCATGGCCCTCTTCTCATGGCGATGTAGCAGTTCAGCACGAAAGGACCTGGGGATTACAATGGATGAGAAGCTGGATATGAGTCAACAGGGTCCTTCTAACAAGAAGGCGAATGGCATATTAGGGTGCATTAGGAGGAGCATTGCCAGCAGATTTAAAGAAGTGATTATTCCCCTTTATTCGGTGAGGCCACATCTGGAGTATTGTGTCCAGTTCTGGGCCCCCCACTACAGAACGGATGTGGACGCATTGGAGAGGATCCAGCAGAGGGCAACCAAAATGATGAGGGGGCTGGAGCACTTGACCTACGAGCAGAAGCTGAAGGATTTGGACTTACTTAGTCTGCAGAAGAGAAGAGGGAGGGGGGATTTGATAGCAGCCTGCAACTTCCTGAAGGGAGGTTCCAAAGAGGATGGAGAGAGGCTGTTCTCAGTAGTGATGGATGAAAGAACAAGGAGCAATGGGCAAGTTGCAGTGGGGGAGGTCTTGGTTGGATATTAGGACAAACTATTTCCCTAGGAGGGTGGTGAAGCACCGGGCTGGGTTCCCTAGGGAGCGGGTGGAATCTCCATCCCTGGAGGTTTTTAAGTCTTGGATGACAAAGCCCTGGCTGGGATGATGGAGTTGGGGTTGTTCCTGCTTTGGGCAGGGGATTGGACTCAATGACTTTCTGAGGTCTCTTCCAGCTCTAGGATTCTATGTTTCTATGATTCATGGGGATTCCCAAGCTAGGACAATCCATCTGCCATCTTTCACGCCTTGCAGCCTTGCAAAACTGTCACCATTTTACCACCTGGTTCTGCATGCAGAGGGGCAAAGGTAGAATTTCCAGCCCTGCATAGAGAATTGAGATGAGCACAGAGCCAGCCTATAGGTCCTGATGGTTCGTCGTTCTTTGCAGTTCCTAGCTGCAGTCCATTCCCACTTCTCGGTACTATTTTAGTTGCTGCAGTTACGATACGTCCAGGAGAACATGCTAGGTGAATGTTATCTTCATCGGGCAAGGTGACAGCTGTTTTCACCAGGGTGCATGTCTGTCTGGGAGCTCGCCAGCTACAGTTGATTCTTTCTTCATTAGTAAGTTGAGCTTTCTTCATTAGTAAGTGTGGTTAAGTGCAGTCTGGCTTTCATAAGTCATCTAAGGCCGCGGGAATTTTACATTAGTGGGGCTTTGTTGAGGTTACTATCCGTTGTTTTGGGGTGGGACATGTAAACGTAGATACCTCTATGTGCATTCTCCGCTCAAGTCCCATGCTGTCTTTTGGCAACACTTTGGTCACTTCTGGTGACCCCCCAGCATTTGAAGATGACTGTTCAATCTGGAGTGAATCCCGAGACCTTTCTTATCCAAATCTATTTCATGGATCCTCGCTCTGCAAAGAAGTCCTGGCAAAATTCAGATGATTTTTATTACTCATGCATACTTTATGCAGCCTAGAAGACCTGACTAAGGAGGTGGTGGAAGCCAAACAGATAGTAAATCTTTGTGGTGCCTTTCAGGGAAATCTTGGACTGTTCTCCTGTTTTTTAATGAATCTGAGCTGTGATCTCCATTGTGGGGGTTTTTTTCCCCTGTCTTTCTATTCCTTTTTGAGCTACTATTTGGTGATTGTATAATGAGAACAGCCTGAATCCTTTATTGTTGGAAAGCAAATTTGTCATACACAATTTTGCTGTGCTGGGGTATCATTGCACACCTGAGAACACCATGTTTGCACAAGCATCCACGGCACCGGAGGTTTTTGTCTTTGAAGAGAGGTTGGGGTGAAGGAATGATAAGAATCTCCTGGCTTAGCTTTTGTGACCTTGACAGACCAAGTCCTATGTACCATTTCTCTGTGAAATATCCCGGGGACACCATATCCTCCTATCTCTTAGTAAAGAGGTGTCCTGCTCTGTGAAAAGACACATTTGTTGGTCATGTGCCACTTAACCAGAGTTCTCAAGATTACAATCAGCATCTTCAGCCACAACTGAAGGCAGCTAAACTAGGCAAAAATAACATTCATTTAGAGCTCTTTCTACTGTAATAGAAAATACAACAATGCAGAAAGCAAATGAGATGTAATAAAGCTGCATTCCACAGTCTGTGTAATCAGACCTGCAGGTGATGAAAACAGATTTATGGCCAAAGAGAGGCATTCTCTTTGATGTTTTTTGTGTAAGTCAATAAGGGTATGTCTACACAGCAGCATTATTTTGGAAGAATGTCTTATTCTGAAATAACTATGTGAGCTTCTACACAGCTAGCCTGTTATTTTGAAATTATGGGCGGCTTATTTCAGTGTTTGTAAATCTCATTCCACGAAGAATAACACCTCTTTGAGTAGCGGTACTGTAGATGTTCCATTGCTGCTATTTTGAAATAGCTCCTTCCTCTGGGCCATTCACGGTAATTCCTCCCTGGTGCTTCCTGGGGCTGTAAATCGAGGTAGCGCATCAGCATTAGAGGAGCCTTCCTCGGATTAATTTCCAGGCAACCCTGCAGTGCGGATGCGCTATTTCGAAATAAGGTATTTCAGAGTATTTCTTCTGCAATAGCTTATTCCGAAATAATCGTGCAGTGTAGATGTAGCCTTCCTGAAAACAGATTTCTTAGTTTTTTAACTAAACTGAACATTACATTCACTAAAATAAGTTCCCCAAACCAGAAGACTGACTTAAAATATTCTCTGAGGCTCGTGTGGATGAGAGTAATTATAAGCATCTCCTAAAATTCAATAAAGGTAAAGGCAGGTTTGTAGTAATCTAAGTTGTAATCGATTAATGTAATGTTATTAGTAAGTCTCAATGTTGCTGCGGAAGTGACTATCTTCAGATAGCAGACTCCTACTTCTCAGAGGCATGATTCTAGAGCATGGGTTCCCAAACTGGGGGGCATGAAGAAATTCCAGGGCGGGCATGAGGCAACCCAGCCCCCCCGGTCACTTCCTTTTTTTTTTTTTTGCTCAACATGTTTTGCTATTGGGGGAGGGGCGTGAGGGATTTTCGAAAATCCCAAAAGGGGGCGTGATGCTGAAAAGCTTCGGAATCACTGCTCTAGAGGGTGACAAACTTGTGTTTGTGTAGGTTACATACACATCGATCCAGTTAAAGCAATATTGCAATTTCTTTGCCGTGTGGCCAAATATCAAAAACAATGCAGTGTAGCCTAGTGGGTGGAGCCCTCATTGTGTGTCAGTAAAATAGGATAATGGCACTTGCCTCTTGTGTAAAGTTTTTTGAGCTGAACTGGTAGAAAATGCCACGTTGGAGCAAGGTGTTACATCCTAGAAGGAGAGTAAGAAGACTCTATCCATAGTGGGAGATGCTACTGCCTTTTTTTCATGACCACTAATATCTAGAGCCTCATTTCATCAGTGGCTAGGTGTGCATCACTTTACTATCCCAGTGGAGCTGCGTATTTATTTTCTACCATGATATAAAACAGTACAGAATATGAAAGCAAATGAGATGTAATAAAGCTGTGTTCCACAGTCTGTGCAATCAGACCTGGAGGCGATGAGCACAGATTTATGGCCAAGAAGAAGCATTCTCCTTAATGCTTTTTGTGCTAGTCACTTACTCAAAAGAGAGATTTGCTAAGGGTTCCCTAATCCTCTTCCATTTGAAGTCAAAGAGAAAACGTCCACAATGCAAGTTCTGGTTCTGCTCAGGGCTGCTTTCTTTAGGGTACCAGTTCAGCAAAGTATGCACATAAATCCTATTGATTTTGACGAGATTTAAGCATGTGCTTGACGTTAAAGATGCTATGGCCTTCCAGGGTGCCATCCAATGTTCCCTCTCATTTTTTCCATCCATGGGCAGAATACATTTTGTTTTGTGCACCGAAACATGTGCGCCACCAACAGAAGTGCATTCTGCCAGCTGCAGATGCTCTGCTAATCAGCTGGGCTGCATTTGAGTCTGTCCTGGGTGGCCGCCCAAGTGCTCAGCTGTGTTATCACTTGGCCTGCAACCTGGGATGCCTCACAATGCGTTGCTGCTGTAGGTCCTACGCTGGGCTCCTCAAACAGCCAAACAGGTCACTCCCTGAATGTCTGTGTATAGCCCCAGCCCTAATCCAGCAGATCTGACCCCAGCAACTTGTCAACAAACACCAGCCACACTCTGGCTGCCACTCGCCTTGGTTCCCATTTGCAGAGTGACCCCAACACCTCAGTCTCAAGTTTTCCCCCCCAAATAGTGTGTTGCACTGTCCAGCCTTTTCCTGGACAGTCTCGCTATATTAGGTCTGTCTCCCCTCTAAAGGGATCAACATACAACAATCTGTTACCTTAAATGGAGTTACCTAAACAATTCACAGTACGGCGTTAATGTCAATTAAAAAATAAACCCAGCTTTTTTTAAATGAAGAGAGATTCTAAAGTGACTGCAAGTAAGAAATAGTTACAAGAGAAATAAGGATAAAATGCTTTCTGAATTCACCAAACTAGACTTGGTTCAAGATGAAGTCCCTTGCCATGTGTCCTCAGTACTTTTCTGACCACACTTACCAGCCAGGATGTGTCCCCAAAGGCTGTGTTTTTTTTTTTTTTTTTTTTGGTCTTAAGTGAACAGAGAGGCTATGTCTAGACTGCATCCCTCTGTCGACAGGGGAATGCAGATTAGGCACGTCGAAATTGCTAATGAAGACGGGATTTAAATATCCCGTGCCTCATTAGCATAAACATGGCCGCCACTTTGTCGACAAAAAGTGGCGGTCTAGACACGGATCTGTCGAAAATAAACAGATCCTGTCAACCTCAAAAAATGATGTTTTTAAAAAATGAGGTAGACAGGATCTGTCGGAAAAGGGTTTATTTTCGAGAGATCCGTGTCTAGACCACTGCTTTTTGTTGACAAAGCCCCGTGTCGAAAAAAAGCAGCGGCCATGTTTATGCTAATGAGGTGCCAGATATTTAAATCCCAGCTTCATTAGCAATTTTGATGCGCCTAATCTGCATCCCTCTGTCAACAGAGTGATGCAGTCTAGACGTAGCCAGAGAGAGAACATAGGATGTTTTTGCCCCTCCCTTTTATAGTTCAGTCACCCGTTGAAATATATTTTCCTGAGAGCGACCCTTACAAAAAGCTCTGTGAAGCTGAGACCAAGGAGATGTAAAATCTGGTGGAGGAGGGAGGCTTCATGTGGTTTCTTTTCACCTGTTTATGCTGAAATGCAGATTTTCTTTGTCTTCTTTCTTCTCCTTCTTACTGTATGAAGATTCTGTTTACCTCATATATGCAAATTGAGGGAAACACATAGGGTTGCCAGGTTTCCGGTATTGACCTGGACAGGCCTGTATTTTTGCAGTCCAGCATTTTCTGTTTTTTTTTTTTTTTCCCCGGCCAGTAGGCAAAAATACTGGGTGCTTACCTGGTTCCAGAGGAGCTGTTTGGCCCGGAGCAGGAAAACAAGATAGTTTGAACATGTGCCTCCAATATCATACAGGAAGGATTTTCTAACTCTACGCATAATGTTGCTACATACACATCACCATGATATTACTGCCTAGTGAGTTATTAGTTTTCAAATGATAGGTCACAAGGCATATTTTGTACAAAGATTATTACAGCACTGTGTGTCACAAATGTGCTTAAGTGATTTGTTTACTAAGGATGGATTTAATCACATGCTTAATTCTTTGCTGAGATGGTCTGGGAGACAGCTCTGAAGGCTGCAGGGGGGAGCTAAAGAAGATATTTCAGGATTATATAGCAGTCTTAACACTCAGACCCTCATTCATGGCTTCTGAGATGAATATGTAACACATCTGGTAGAAAAATAAATGTGAGTTTTGGGAGGTGTTGTTGTTAGCTTGTTATTAGCATTAAAACTCTGCATGGACATGTATTTGATCTGAATGATAACACAAATGCTTTGTCAGTCGTCCAGTAAATTAGATTTGTTCCTTGAATCTTTCTTAGTCTGTGAGCAGCTATAAGTTTTCTTCCAAAATCCTGCTGTGATGGTGTTCAACTTGTTCAAATGTTCCCAACAAAACAATCATGTATTCCTCAGAATTTGCATAGTTCCTACCAGCCCTGGCTTCTGCTTTGGTCTGTATTTGAAGCGGAGAGTTCACAGTGATTGCCTAGTTTCTTAGATTCATGCCAGGCTGCATGTCAATTGTCACAATATGAGTTACGTGACAAAAGGAGCTGTACGGCACTTAAGGTTGAGAAAATATGTGACTTTTATCATTAATTGATTTAGGAGACATTGTCCACAGCACTGCATGTCCGTAATAACCCAGCTGTGTATTCTCTCCACCCTGGCACTGAAGATGAGTTTAATTCTATAATTGTCATACTCGTTGTTGCATTATGCATTCAACTTCGCTCTTCAGAAAGCAACATCAAGGAAGTGACTGACAATTAAAAATCTGCACAGTAAGCTTCGCTGCCCCTTGAGTTTTCAGCTAGTATACAGAGGCATCACTGCCAACAGGAACGCTTTCCATTAAAGGGACATTGTCAACAGACGCTAGGAACAAACGCTATATATTTAAGGTGCATAGAAAACAATGTTTTATGAACTTACCTGCTTCCTCTTGGCTGTTTTTGGGTAGTTAACTAAGAAGAAACCTTAGTCTCAGATCTTCCTGGCAATGTTGGTTGGTTTTTTTTGCACGAGTTCAGAGATTTCAAGGCCAGCATGGACCATGATGATGGTCAAGTCTGTCCTCCCATATGACACCAGGCCAGAGAATTGCATCCAGTCATTCCTGCATCAAGCCCATATCCTGTGACATGGGCGGTGGGTAATGTAGGCAAGGGAAGGCGTTGCCTTTTCAAAACTACATACAGTGCCTGGTTGCCCAGGCGGGCTGATCCCATGGCATGGCAGCCCCAGCCTTACAGGTGGCCAGGAAGGATTGGACTTGAGGGCTGGGGTTGGACGGGGCCTGGCTGTGGGGTGGGGGATGTTGTTAGGGGTGCCAGATGGTTTAACCAAAAATATTGACAGCCCCCCCCTTCAAAAAAAAAACCAAAAAACCATAGAGGAAAAAATTCTGTTGGGGGGGGGGAGGGGGAAACCAAAGTTGTTAAGCCAAAAAAAAAAAGGACCCTGAGAGTTATTAAGCATAAATAAATAAATAAATAAATCCCCCCCCCACCCCCCCCACCCCCCAGCATGGCCACTTTAAGAAATGCCTTTGAGGTTTTTTGGCCCTAATAGGCTGCGGCAGCCATCCTTAATCTTGTCTTCTTGCTCCGGGCCAGACTGCTCCTGTGCAGAACCAGGTTAGCACCTGGGATTTTCGCCTGCTGGCTGGGAAAAAATCAGAAAATAGCAGACATTTAGGTGTCTGGTATTGCTGAATTTTTTTACCAGACAGGAGGCGAAAATACCAGTCTGTCCAGGTCAATACAGGACACCTGGCAACCCTAGATGGGTCACGGTCACAGGGAAGGGGTGTGGCTTTGAACAGAAGGGGCGGGGCTTGAGCTTGCCTTCCTCAGCTAGGCCTTCACCCATATCCTGTGGTTGACTAGACAGCCCTTGTCTTTCTAAAGCTCTATGTCAACACTCACGGCTTCTTGGGCAAGTAATATGCAAATGAGGCTAAGCGTGGAATATCGCCGAGCCTCATTTGCATACCTACTGAGCCACCATTTTTTTCAGAAGAGGCTCTTGCGCAAGAAGGAGCAACCTAAGCCTCCCTTGCTGCAGTTGAAGCCACTTGCTTCTTGTATTGTCATCAGAGGCCAAAGAGAACAATTTTCCTCCCTCCACCCTGTGACACCCTGTGAGATACCTGAAAACCGCTATCATGTCAGGGTGGTCAAATATTGGAATAAATTGCCAAGGGAGGTGGTGGAATCTCCCTCTCTGGAGATATTTAAGAACAGGTTAGATAGACATCTGTCAGGGATGGTGTAGACGGAGCTTGGTCCTGCCTTGAGGGCGGGGGGCTGGACTTGATGACCTCTCGAGGTCCCTTCCAGTCCTATTATTCTATGATTCTATGTCTCCTCTTAGTCTTCTCTTTTCCAAACTAAACAAGCCCTCCCTTCATCCTTCCCTCATAGCTCATGTTCTCTAGACCTTTAATGATTTTTGTTGCTCTTCTCTGGACCTTCTCCAATTTCTCCACATCTTTCTTGAAATGTGGTGCCCAGAACTGGACACAATACTCCAACTGAGGCCTAATCAGTGCAGAATGACTTCTCGTGTCTTGCTCACAACACTCCCATTAATGCATCCCAGAATCATGTTTGCTTTTTTTTTTTTTTTTTTTTTTTTTGCAACAGGATCACACTGTTGTCTTGTGTTTAACTGTGGTCGACAATGACCCCTAGATCCCTTTCTTCAGGGCTCCTTACTAGACAGTCACTTCCCATTCTGTATGTGTGAAACAGATGGTTCCTTCATAAGTGGAGCACTTTGCACTTGTTGTTGTTAAACTTCATCCTGTTTACCTCAGAGCATTTCCCTAGTTTGTCCAGATCATTTTGAATTCTGACCCTATCCTCCAAAGCAGTTGCAAGCCCTCCCAGCTTGGTATCATCTGGAAACTTAATAAGCATCCTCTCCATGCCCTCATCTAAATCATTGATGAAGATATTGAACAGAGCTGGTCCCAAAACGGACCCCTGCAGAACCCCACTTGTTATGCCTTTCCAGCATGACTGTGAACCATTCATAACAACTCTCCGAGGATGGTTATTCAGCCAGTTATGCACCCACCTTATAGAAGCCACTTCTAGGCTGCATTTTCCTAGTTTATTGATAAGAAGGTCATGTGAGACCTTAAGGGATGGGCTGGAGGGGACATGCCACTTCAGTTGTGTCATCACCATCTCCTCTTGTCCTGAGCCCAAGGAGGGGAGTTGGCCAGATTGAAGTGGGTGATCTATACATGCATTGCTACAACCAGAACTAGGGCTGGAGGGACAGGTGTTCATTGCAGCGCTGTCTTCCTGGAAAGCTGCTGGGAGCCACCCATCTGACTACACTGACCCTGTCAGCACCGTCTTACTCCCTTCCCCACTTCGGGCGGAGAAACAGCTCCCCTTCCAGGAGCTTCTGCTGCCATGGTGAGCTGGGGACCAAAGCCAAGGTGAAGCCAGCCCCAGGGAACACTCAGAGCAATGTGGTGAGTCAAAACTGGCATGTTCTCAGTGCCCTAGAGAAAAGCCCAGTAGGACACAATCTCACCAGAACAGGTGCGGCTGTGCCCTTTCTTTGTTCAGCTGAACAGGGGGTAAAGAGCAGGGGCAGGGGGCTCCTTTGATGGAGAGTAACCCTTCCCTTCCAGACCATCCTCCACCACCACTTCAACAAAAGTGTGTGGGGAAGGGGCGGAGCTTGGTTTCCTCACCCTGTCACCAGAGTGCGCCATAGCGCGTATGTACAATGCCAGTAGATGGCGCTCCAGAACTCATAGCACGGTCCTTGGGTTCTGGAGGACCAATAAAACTTGCCATGCTCCGCAAATAGCTTCCTACAGCGGCTCGTTATGCCAGATTTTAGCTCTCCTCACTGCCCAGGTCAGCCAGCCAGGCACAAGGCAGGGACATAAACTGCATCCTCCAGAGGAGCCCAGGAAGAGGGTTGTGACAATTCTTCCCGAGTCCCAATTCCTTCCTGAGGCTGCTCTGGGCTGGAGCGGTGACACACGCTGCCCCTTGCGGAGGCGGGACCTGGGACTTGGAAAGGAAGCACGTTTTACTGTCCAGCTCACAGCAGGTGACTGTCAATTGCTGAGAGTGAAAATTAAAAATACCAAATCACCCTCCCGATAAACAGTTTTCAAACGAGTGCAGTTCTTGGCAGTGTCAAGTTCCGCCCAGTTCTCAGACCGTATCTCTTCCCTGTAGGGCCGTCAATTCAAAACACATTTCACTTTCAGATGGCGGCTTGGATGCTAGCGGCTTGTTTGTGTTTGCTAATTTTATTAGGTATGGATTGTTTATCATTAACTGAACAGACCTCGCATCCTTCCCCGCACCGGTCAGCTTTGAGTGATACGTGCTGAGTCTGAGCAGACGCTCTGCTGCGACAATATTTTAATGAATACGCCACACTGCAGTTGACGTCCCCGTGTGCACCAGAAGAGGAATTATTTTGGGTCCTGATATCAAACCAAGCAATCAGAGGTTCAATTGATTATTTGCAGCTGGGTCCACATGGCTAACAAGAGCTGATGAATTCTTTCCCTGGCTTATCTGCCAAGGAGGACGGATCATGGAAGTCACAGTCTAGACAAGTGGATTTAGTCTCAGTGAAGATTCACTTTCCTATAATCTACACAAGGAGATGGCTTTTTCCTCCCTAGCTGGAGTACTAGCATCCCAAATTCACAGGTCATTTTGCAGCATTTTTCTCCATCGGTTTCTTCCATGAGAAATTAAGATAATTTGCCTGAGGTTCATGAGATCAATCCACACTAGAGCTGGTTGGAAAAAGTAGGTTGTTCTCCTTCCTTTCCTTCCCATAGGAAACTGACTTTTTGACAATATGGGCGATGTAGTCTGGCTGAGGACCCAGACCATAGGAGAGAATGGGGACATGAGGAACCCAAACTATAACTTCTACGAGGCAGTGTGGCAGCATTTCCAGATTGAAATCTAACACTTTTGGGCTGATTTTTGTTTTTGGGGGGGGGGGGGGGGAATTATTTTTCAGGGGAAAGTAGACTTTTAAAAAAAAATCCTTCAAATACCCAATTTCCTATTTAAAAAGGGTTTGATGGAAATTTTTCAGCTAGTCTTAATCCACAACCTTCTGCATAACAGGCTTTTTTTTTTTTTCAGCATAGACATTTCCCCCCCCCCCAAAAGGCAAACAAAACCAGCGTTATCATCCTCACTTCACAGACCTGATTGAAGCCTGGATTAAGTCAGTGATTTGCCCAAGGAGTCAGCTGGCAAAGCCAAACTTTGAATCTTGATTCCTGCTTGAGCTCTTTGTCCATCTTACCTCAGCCAGCAGTTTGAAGCCTCTTGAAGTCTATTGCTTCTGCCCTTCTTTTGTACTACATATCCGGAGTGGGAGGGGGTTACTAATTGTAATTCTATATGCCATTTTTTATTGTGTAGGGTATTTTCTTCTTGAGGGAAGTGTGACCTAGTGAGTGAGTGCTGTGGCAAAGGTATACCAAAGAGACATGTCTTATATGTTGTGCTACAAGCGATAGAGAAAATGTGCTGAATATTTTCACAACATACCAATAGAGTTTGGATAACAATGGCAGAATGGGTCAGACCAAAGGTCTCTCCAGCCCAGTGTCCTATTTTCCAACAATGGCCAATGCCCCAGAGGGAATGAACAGAACAGAGAAATTAGCATGGGGTCCATCTCCTGTTGTCCAGTCCCAGGTCCTGGCAATCAGAGGATTCCACCCTGGGGTTGTGGCTAATAGCCAGTGATGGGCCTGTTCTTCATGAACTTATCTCGTCCTTTTTGAACCCAGTGGAAACTAGAGCCACAGCTTGACTGTGCATTGTGTGAAGACTTTGGAATGAGATCCCTTTGGAACTCTTCGCAGTCAGCTTTGGGCTTAACTATCCGGACCAATTTTGTATCATCTGCAAACTTTGCCATCCCATTATTTACCCTTTTCCTCTCATCATTTATGAATATGCTGAACAGCATTGGTACCGGTACAGATCCCTGGGACACCCAACTATTTATCTCTCAGCACTTGGAAAGCTTGACCCTTTATCCTACCCTTTCTTTACTACTTTTTAACTAGTTAGTAACCCATGAGAGAACCCTCCCTCTTATCGTATGACTGCATACTTAGCTTAGGAGTCTTTGGAGACGGACATTCCTTATGTTTGTTTTAAACCTGCTGCCTCTTCATTTCATGTGTTACACGAAGGAGTAAAAACCACTTCCTTATTCATTTTCTCCACACCAGTCATGATTTTATAGATCTCTATTCCCTCTGTCATCTCTTTTCATTCCCATTCCTTTTACTCTCTCCTCCTATGGAACATGTTTCCTTAGCCCTAATCATTTTGGTCCCTCTTTCCAGTTCTAATATATCTTTCCAGATAGGGGGTAACCAGGGGTACGTCTAAACTACCATGTAGATCTGTTTGATTTAAATAATCGCGGCTTCATTTAAATTTACATGGCTGCTGCGCTGAGCCAACAAACAGCTGATCAGCTGTTTGTTGGCTCAGCGCGCTAGTCTGGACGCTACCCTGCTGACATGAAATCCCTTTATTGACCTCCCTGGTAAACCTCATCCTACGAGGCATAACGGGGAGGTCGATAAAGGGCTTTCAAGTCGGCGCGGGAGCGTCCAGACTAGCGCGCTGAGCCGACACACAGCTGATCAGCCACGTAAATTTAAATGAAGCCACGATTATTTAAATCACGGCTTCATTTCCCTTTGTCTACAACCCTCATCTACATGGCTCTGTCGATGGAGCCATGTAATTTAGACACAGCCCAGAACTACACTCAATATTTAAGGTGGGGGTATACCATGAATTTATGTAGTAGTATTATGATGGTTTCTGTTTTATTATCTATACTAGTGGTTCCCAATCTTTTTGATACTGGGGACCCAGTAAACCCATTCACAAGCTTTTGGAGGACTGGTAACTTTATTTGCATATTCATTAAGCAAATGATGAATATGCATATAAATTTTCTGGTCCTCCCAAAGCCCCCCCCCCCCCCCCAATGCCAACTTTAGCAAAGCTTTTGATACGGTCTGCCACAGTATTCTTGCCAACAAGTTAAGGAAGTATGGATTGGATAAATGGACTGTAGGATGGATAGAAAGCTGGCTAGACTGTCGGGCCCAGGGTTTCCCAAACTTTATATAGTTGGAACTCGGTTTTTTTCAGTACCTTTTTTGGTGACCCAAAAATATCAACGCATATAAACTGGGTTGAGACAGGAGGTGCAGGCTCTGGGGTGTGAATGAGGGATTTAGGTGTAGGAGAGAGTGAGAGGTGCAAACTCTGGGAGGGAATTTGGATGCAGGAGGATGTGGAGAAGGGGATGCTGGCTTGGGGAGGGGGACTCCAGGTTGGGGAGTGTTGGGCTCAGGTGGAGGGTTGAGGTGCTGAGCAAGCCAC
Source organism: Pelodiscus sinensis (assembly GCF_052426305.1). NCBI lineage: Eukaryota > Metazoa > Chordata > Testudines > Trionychidae > Pelodiscus > Pelodiscus sinensis. Next base: position 196,511,769 of record NC_143054.1, read on the forward strand.
AGGCTTGTGGATGTGAGGGTGCAGGAGTTTGGGGGTCTGGCTGGGGGGGGGGGGGGGAGGAGATCCTGCAGCTGCAAGGCGAGGCCCAGGAAGTGTGCAGGCTGCTCCCCGGTCTACCAAACAGCAGCGCGGTACCTGAAACACTGGTCCGTCGCACACCTGATGCCTTCCTGCACGGGGGGAGGGGAAGTCCCGAACTGCCCCAGCCCCAACTGCTGGGGCAGTGCGCATCTTGCTCCTCTGCTCCCCACGGCAGCACGCGCTGCCCAAGCCGCCAGAGCCGGTGCAGTCCCAGATCCCCACTCCCTCCCCAGTGCACGATGGACCGGCATTTTAGGTACCGCGCTGGCAGTTGGGGCAGGAGGGAGAGCAGCCTGCGCACTTCCAGGACCTGGCACGCAGCTGCAGAACTGCCCCCCGTCCCTGCAGGAAGCCCATGCTACCTCTGTGGTCCCTGGAGGTAGCATCAGCGCGGCCGCCCACCCCTCCTGGCCCCAATCCCAGCCGCTTTACCAGCCGGCGCCAGCTCCTGTTCTGCATTGGTGCACCCAGCGTTCTCCCTGAGTCCTAATGCCCGTCGGATCTAGCCCTGCCGCCCGGAAGCATGCCTGGCAGACGCACGCTGTGGGCAGCAGGCTCTCTCCCAAGAATCGTGCGCACACATTTTTCTGAGGACCGGTATTTTTTTTCTGAGGACCGGTACTGGGCCACAGATCACACTTTGGGAAATGCTGATGTTTGTGCAAAAACGTGCTGCCTGTCTACATTGGCGGGGAGTTCTTGCGCAAGAACACTGATGTTCTAATGTGTGAAATCAGGGCTTCTTGTGCAAGAACCATGATGCTCCCGCTCAGGAATAAGCCCTTTTGCGCAACTGTTCTTGTGCAAGAGGCCAGTGTAGACAGGCAACATGAATTTCTTGCGCAAGAAAGCCCGATGGCTAAAATGGCCATTGGATCTTTCTTGCGCAAGACAGCGTCTACACTGGCACGGGTGCTTTTGCGCAGAAGCACATCTCTTGTGCAAAAGCACATGCCAGTGTAGACGCTCTCTTGCGCAAATACTTTAACGCAAAAACGCTTGCGTTAAAAGTATTTGCGCAAAATCTTGCCAATGTAGACGTAACGATTTCTAAAATTGTATTAGCTTCTTTGATGGCTGCTGCTTTGTGATGGAGTGGACTAGTCCCTGAGGTTCCCTACTGGAGGTCTTGTGGTCCTGTCATAACTTGCCCCCCAAAAAAGGCAATAGAGAAGTTCTCAAAGATTCTAGAGTGTCTGCAGGAGAACCAGCCAATCAGGGACCAGGAAGGCCATAAAAAGGAGTTGCAGAACAGAGCTGCAGTAAGTTGTTGTGTGCAGCTCAAGGAGTGAAGTCTGGGTCGCTGGCTGGAAGAGTATCTACAATGACTCCAGGATCTTTCTTGAGTGGTAACAGCTAATTTAGAGCCTATTATTTTTTTATATGTAGTTGAGATAATGTTTTCCATTGTGCATTACTTTGCACTTATCAACATTGAATTTCATCTGCCATTTAGTTGCCCTGTCACTCAGCTTAATGAGATCCCTTTGGAACTCTTCGCAGTCAGCTTTGGGCTTAACTATCCTGCGCAATTTTGTAGCATCTACAAACTTTGCCATCCCATTATTTACCCCTTTTCCTTCATCATTTACGAATATGCTGAACAGCATTGGTACCAGTACAGATCCCTGGCACACCCAACTATTTACCTCTTGGCACTGTGAAAGCTGATCCTTTATTCCTACCCTTTCTTTACTACTTTTTAACTGGTTAGTGACCCATGAGAGAACCTTTCCTCTTATTGTATGACTGCGTACTTGGCTTAAGAGCCTTTGGTGAAGGACATTACTATTGCTGTTTAAAAAGCCATGTCTTTCCAGTTTGAAAGTCTTTTAACCAGAACTCCCAGTCACCGGATCTTGTTATGCTTCTGTCCACTAAACTGAGAGAATATCTTTATTTCTGGATTAATAGACATGAGTGAAAATTAACTGGGTGGGAAAAATGTTCATGTATTTTCTCACCAAATTCAGCAAATTCGTAGCACTCTTTGTGTAAAAGACGACAGTGGAATGAGTGAAAATGAACAAATTACTATTGCCACGAAATATTGGAGGTGGCTTGCAAGTGGTATCACGACTGGTCTCTGTAAGGATTAGCTTTAAGGAAGGTCTCTCTAAGAAAAGGGAAAAGAGTGTTGAAAGGAAAGGTGCTTCAAGAGACTTTTTAGTAAAATACATACCTAATACAAGTACCTAAGAAGGCCTAGAACAGCACTAACCATCACAAACCTCTTCTGTTCCAATGATCTGGGTCTAATAATCCAGCTTCAATGAAGTAGGAAAGATTTTCCCTTGACCTGAACAGGCTTCAGATAATCCCCTCAGCCTCCTCTGAAGCCAGGGGGCATTTCAAAGCCATGCCCAGAGAGATGACGTCATGCCTATGTGATGACCCTATAGGGAAATGCTACTGAAACAAAGACCCTAGCATTCCAGAAGCAGCTGACTGTTGTTCTGGTGGAAATTCCTAGTGAGTCATGGTAGATGGAGGTAAAAATTACCCAGGTTACCATCAATATTTCCTCTAATTTTTTTTCCACGAGTGTGTGGAATAAATTTTGTTATATGCACCAAGGCATGTGCTGATGTGCACCACCTGTAGAAACACATTCTGCCAGCTGCGGGCACTGTGGGTGCTCTGGTAGGGTACATCTACACAGCAGCTTTATTTTGGAATAACTGACATTATTTCGAAATAACAAAATGTGCGTCTACACAGCAAGCCATTATTTTGAAACCGTGTTGAGCTGGAGGACTTTTTACTCCAATTCGTGTAACTCTCATTTCACAAGGAGTAAGGGAAGTCAGAAGAAGAGTGTTCTTCCTTTGACTTCCTGCTGTGTAGGCAGCACCAAAAGCCGAATTCAGCTATTTTGACTTCAGCTACGCAATTGACGTAAGCTGCGTAGCTTAATTCAACTTTAGCCCTGCTGTGTAGACATGCCCCTCATCAGCTGGGCAGCACCTGACTCTCTCCTGAATGGCTGCCCAAGTGCTCAGCTTGCAGGGAATGCTGGTTTCCGCTAATGTCTGCGTGCTGTCAGCAGATGTAAATGGCTGTAACTCGAATGGGTCTAGGTACACCCACTGGGGTCTGGCCCTGGGAGCAGGTCCAGGTTTGCTCTTTCCCAGGAGTACCGTCTCCCTAAACATCTCGGTTGCATCTAGATTGGCATGATTTTCCGGAAATGCTTTTAACGGAAAAGTTTTCCGTTAAAAGCATTTTTGGAACAGAGTGTCTAGATTGGCACAGACGCTTTTCTGCAAAAAGTGCTTTTGCAGAAGAGCGTCCGTGCCAATCTAGACGCGCTTTTCCGCAAAAAAGCCCCGATCGCCATTTTCGCGATCGGGGCTTTTTTGCGGAAAACAAATCTGAGCTGTCTGCACTGGCCCTTTTGCGCAAAAGCTTTGCGCAAAAGGGACTTTTGCCTGAATGGGAGCAGAATAGTATTTCCGCAAGCAGCACTGATTTCTTACAGTAGGAAGTCAGTGCTTTTGCAGAAATTCAAGCGGCCAGTGTAGACAGCTGGCTAGTTTTTCCGGAAAAGCGGCTGATTTTCCGGGAAACCTGGCCAGTCTAGACACAGCCCTCCTGTGCTAGTGATGCTGCAGCGAAGCAGAAGCTGTGCGATGAGACAGATTAGGGGTAGCCTCTTCAGAAGGCCCATGTGACCTAGGACAGGGTTTCTCAACCTGCCAGGGATGATCCAAAATGAGTCACCCAAATGTGCGGGCGGGGGCGGGAGGAGAGTGGATCATTCCACTGGGGCTTGAGGGGTTTGCAGAGCCTGTCCCACACTCAGCCCTGCAGCATGAGGTGGGCTGGGCTCAGTTCCCTGCCCCAGGCATTGTGAGCTGGTACCCGGGCTACCCAGTATATGGGGTACCTGGCACCAAGCACTGCCCAGGTCTGGCCAAACCACCCCCTGCCATGATGAAGAGGCTCCAGGAGGCCAAATTCGACTGGCTGGTACCACGAGGCCATTTGCGTGTCTCACACATTTGGCCAGGTCTAACCTGAACAGCGCGGGGCCCCGGAGCCAGCTGCTGATCCCAGCCAGCCCTGCAGGCCGGGAGCTGCTGCGATGGCGTGCCTGCTGTACTTACTTACAACTCGTTACGCGCAGATTATCTTTTGTGGGTAAGAAATAGTTAGTGAGCCAGTTGGGTTTTACACTGGCCCTGTTCACTGGGCCCTGCCGTGCCGTCCAGCCTTACAAATCGTCCGAAACGATTGAGAGCCACTGGTCGAGGGTGCAACATCTGCTAAAAATTGGATGAGCCCTGCCTCTGGAAACACTGAGGTGAAGGGGAAAACGAGCCGCCTGCTTAGTTCCCCCTCCAGCTGAGAACAGCGCGTACCTCCTTCCCCCACAGACACTCACGGGCCCTGAGAAAGGGTTGAGAGTCCCTGGCGTTATAAATCAACCTTCAGAGCATTGTATGGGAGATCAGAGGCAAAGGCGGAAGGGAAACTATCAAGACAATCCTGAATGGCCTGGTGATAGAAATGTAGCCGTGTTAGTCTGGGGTAGCTGAAGCAAAATGCAGAACAATGTAGATAGACCCCCGAGGAGAATCGCTTCGGGGTGGGTTGTCTGGTATGGTGGTACGTCGGGCACATCCACGAAACTTGAGAGAGGTAACAGGGCTCTGAAGGGAACTGGAGAGCCCTCAAATGATTCTAGATTGTATCAACAGGTGTGTTGTAAGCAAAACTCGTGAAGTCATTCTGCCGCTCTACTCTGCACTAGTTAGGCCTCAGCTGGAGTATTGTGTCCAGTTCTGGGCACCGCATTTCAAGAAAGATGTGGAGAAATTGGAAAGTGTACAGAGAAGAGCGACAAGAATGATTAAAGGTCTAGAGAACATGACCTATGAAGCCAGGCTTCATGAACTGGGCTTGTTTAGTTTGGAAAAAAGAAGATTAAGGGGGGACATGATAGCGGTTTTCAAATATCTAAAAGGGTGTCACAAGGAGGAAGGAGAAAATTCGTTCCTCTTGGTTTCTGAGGACAGGACAAGGAGTAATGGGCTTAAAGTGCAGCAGGGGAGGTTTAGATTGGACGTTAGGAAAAAATTCCTAACTGTCAGGGTGGTCAAATATTGGAATAAATTGCCAAGGGAGGTGGTGGAATCTCCCTCTCTGGAGATATTTAAGAACAGGTTAGATAGACATCTGTCAGGGATGGTGTAGACGGAGCTTGGTCCTGCCTTGAGGGCAGGGGGCTGGACTCGATGACCTCTCGAGGTCCCTTCCAGTCCTATGATTCTATGAAATGAAGGCCTGGCAGGCTGGGAAGTTGAACAAGTGAGGGAGGGAAAAGGAGAAGGTGCTGCCTTAGAAATGTAGCAAAGTAATAAAGAGGTAGCCCTGTTAGTCAGATCTTGGCAAAACAAAAGGAAAAAATACGTAGCACTTTATCCTTTCCTTGGCTGCAACTCCACCTCGGGTGATCCCGGCTGGGTGAGCTTTTGCCGAGTTTCATTAGGCCGGCTGCTCGGCGGAGGTAAACGGAAGGTCTCCATTGATGTTCTGATTTGCATCAGCTGCGGCCCTGGCCCTCCATGTGGCAAAGGCACAAAATGAGATCAAACTAGCTACAGGCATAAAGGGAAACAAGAAGACCTTTTATAAATACATTAAAAGCAAGAGGAAGACCAAGGACAGGGTAGGCCCACTGCTTAGTGAGGAGGGAGAAGCAGTAACAGGGAACTTGGAAATGGCGGAGATGCTCAATGACTTCTTTGTTTCGGTCTTCACCGAGAAGTCTGGAGGTGTGCCTAACGTAGTGAATACAAGCAGAGAGAGGGTAAGTTTAGAAGATAGGATACACAAAGAACAAGTTAAAAATCACTTAGGAAAGTTAGATGTCAGCAAGTCACCAGGTCCTGATGAAATGCATCCCAGGATACTCAAGGAGCTGATAGAGGAGGTATCTGAGCCTTTAGCTATGATCTTTGAAAAATCATGGCAGACAGGGGAGATTCCAGAAGACTGGAAAAAGGCAAATATTGTGCCCATCTATAAAAAGGGGAATAAGAACAACCCAGGAAATTATAGACCGGTCAGTTTAACGTCTGTCCCAGGGAAGATAATGGAGCAGGTAATTAAGGAAATCGTATGCAAACACTTGGAAAGTAATAAAGTGATAGGGAATAGCCAGCATGGGTTTGTGAAGAACAAGTCATGCCAAACTAATCTGATAGCTTTCTTTGAAAAGATAACGAGCCTTGTGGATAAGGGAGAAGCGGTGGATGTCATATACCTAGACTTTAGTAAGGCATTTGATACGGTCTCGCATGATATTCTTATTGATAAACTAGGAAAATATAACTTAGATAGGGCCACGATAAGGTGGGTGCATAATTGGCTGGATAACCGTAGTCAGAGAGTTGTTGTTAACGGTTCTAAATCCTGCTGGAAAGGGATAACAAGTGGAGTTCCTCAAGGGTCTGTTTTGGGACCCGTACTATTCAATATCTTCATCAATGATGTAGATATTGGGATAGAGAGTACTCTTATTAAGTTTGCAGATGATACCAAACTGGGTGGGGTTGCGACTTCTTTGGAGGATAGGGACATAATTCAAAATGACCTTAGCAAGTTAGAGAAATGGTCAGAGGTAAACAGGATGAGGTTTAATAAAGAGAAATGCAAAGTGCTCCACTTAGGAAGGAACAATCAGTTCCATACATACAAGATGGGAAGCGACTGTCTAGGAAGGAGCATGGCGGAAAGGGATCTAGGGGTCATAGTGGACCACAAGTTGAATATGAGTCAACAGTGTGATGCTGTTGCCAAAAAAGCAAATATGATTCTAGGTTGTATCAACAGGTGTGTTGTAAGCAATGGAGCTATGCCAATTTACACCAGCTGGGGGATGATCCAATTTTGTCAAAATGGCTGAAATCCAAATAGCAAGTCACATTCCATTATGACTCAGGGAGGGCAGCGTGGGCTGTAGAGGGCGTAAACAAGGACAGAATTTTCCTCTCTGTTTGCCTGAACTCTGCACGTTGCAGGGACTGTTATTAACATTTAGACTCCATGGGGACATAAACAACATAGGCCAGATAACAGTGCATCTAGCCCCCAAGCATAGAAGTGAGTGAGCCTTGAAACTTCTGGAGAATGGCCGAAGTCAGAAATGATATCTCATTCCAACTGAGTGGATTAGAGATAACACAGGCTGCTTCGGGCGTTGAAGAGCCACGTTCTACCCAAAGCAAGTCAACTGTTGGGGGGTGCATTCCTCTATAATCTACTGGCTGAATTTCAGCACCTCTTCCGGGTCTGAGGTACTGGCTGATTATTTCAGTAGTGCAGACGCTTCAAATGTTAAAAATTCATGAAATCTGCAGGCCTTGTGCATGTGGGATATTGCATGCACAGGTAGATGTGTTATCCTCGGCATGGTGAACCTGGTCATTTTGATCAGAAACCAGAAGTGACCTAAAAACGTAGTTTATTGCTGAGTACATGAGAGACTCAATGGACATGCCCTGGTAAGAAGTAAAATGAATTTGTGGAGTGGGGTGGGGCAGGACTAAACATTTCATCTACAATCCTTTAACTGTCACGCTACCTTGTGATCGTGCAGCTCTTGAAGTAAGGCAGTGTGAAATTATAATCGGGCCACGGAGGGTCTTCTGTAAATCAAGCCATCTTGTATTGTCATATGCTCAATCAGCCACGAGCAGTTTTGTCCTCCGTAGACTACCAGAGAGGCTTGTTATACAGAATAGTAAAACAAATGAGCGTGTTAGTCTTTCTATACAGTGGTCGGGCTATGAACCCACAGGCAAAGCCTTCTTCTGTGGAAAATTAGAAACCCAGGGTCTGATTCTCATTGACATTAAGGAGCCATAGTAAATGCAGATTACATCAATGCCCACCTCGCGGCCCATTACACTGCGTTATTGTTTTTTCAGCTGCCATAACCTTCACATGCGAACAGCGTCAGACCAGATCCCCAGGTGGTGTAAATCCGTTCCTCTCCATTGAAGTCAGTTAACTCCAGCAGAGGATGAGACTCATAATCTTCAAATCTAGCTTCACATCCTTGGGACGATGATTTTTATGCTGCAGGTCTTGCTGCTTCACCTGCTTTTCTGCTACAGTAGAAGCTCCGAGTTATGAACTGCTTGGGAATGGAGATCGTTAGTAACTCTGAAACGTTTGGACTGCTGAACAAAATATTCTGGTGGTTGTTTCAAAAGTTGACAACTGAGCAATGACTTAATACCGCTCCAAAACTTTACTATGCAGAAAAAAATGCTGCTGTAAACCATCTTAATTTTAATGAAACAAGCACAGAAATAAGTACTTTACCTTGCCAAATTTTATACAGGTTGATTCTCTGTAGTCCAGTAACCTCAGAACTTGACCAGTGCCAAATCAGAGAATGTGCTGAACCGCAGGAGGTCAATATTGTCTAGTGGCATTATCAACACTTCCACTGTTTGCTGGGCTGTTAGAAGATGTTTAGGGGTAAATTAGAGCTAAATAGCGCACAGAACAGTGAGAGCCAGGACTGGTGGCTGTCAGCAAACTTTATGGGACTATAGGAAACTTGGCCACACCCATGGTAAGTGGACATCCGGCTAACTAAAATCATGCCAGACCATGGAGGTTGCAGGACAAGAGAGTGCCAGACTAGAGAGGTTCTATCTATTTAAACCGTCCCTTTCTAGTTTTTTCAATAGTTTTTTAGCACAGTACGATACTGCATTAGTTCTTCTCTGCTTCTGCCTGAAGGCATGCTTCTGATTCCAAATAGGGTGTGGGCTCAGTCTGTCATTCTGGTGTTCGTAACGCTGCAATTTTACTGTAATGCAATCGAGGGCAGTCGTCCCAGAAATGTTTTGCTTGGTTCTATGCTTTGGCCAGGGTGTGTAAAGAAGAATCTTTCCAAGGTGCCCTGCATATTTGTATTTCTTTTCCCTGGCGCCCCGTGGATAATTAGGGAATACTACGCGGCTTTTGGTTTTCGTGTTTCCCAGACCTAGCTGTGATCAATGCACCGACTGTGTTGAGGAACCGATGAAGGACAAGCCTAGTGAAGGGGAGTACTGAAATACAATGTAACAAGCAGATAATGCTCATTCATTTTATAGATTACGGCAAGCATCAGATCTTGGGGAAACGATAAGGCTAGTGTTAACCAGCGTAGGTCCATTAACTTTAAAATGCAGCCCTATAGGCCCACCAGTGAACACTGCGTGGTAACAAGCAGAAGGAGACTTTTAGAAAGGACAAAAGCAAGACAAGTAAATGGAATTGAACGCACACTGCAGACACAACGTGCACTAACGACACCTTGCACTAATAGAGCGCCAGGCATCTGGAAGAGCTTTAGAAAGGTCTCATCACTCCCGTTTTACAGACAGCAGCTGAAGCAGAAAGCACTTACCGCTCACGTTCCCCTAAGCAGCAGCAGCATTCTGGATCTGGGGTTGAGACAGTTTTGTCACGGCCAGGCTGCTGGTGCTATCATTTTCATCTGCAATTGAAATCAATGATGCATTGGACAGATTGTATTAAGCATGCTGAGAGGCCAGTGTTGCATGCCGGGGCTCACGTTTATGTGTGAGCACAGCCTGGCTGGCCTTAGCTTGTATTCCCCAGCCCCAGGTGTTACACCAAACTAAGTCCCTGGTGAACTTGACCCTCCTCTTGTTCCACCCATTGGATTACAGGGAGAGGAGGGCAGGCAGATGATGAGCAACGTTTCACTTTCCGGATGGTAGCCTGATCTAAGATTATGTTTAAATACTAATTACCCACCTTTAGGATTAACAGGTTCTCTGTCCCAGGATCAGACCCAGTATTCAATTATACTGTGATTGGGAACCCTGTTGTGCACGGTTGCAACACTCACAATATAGAAACTCTTGTATATTTACAATATTTACAATTTATTAAGATGGTTTAGCACAGTCACAAACACCTCAATTTCATAAGACAGGGAATGTACATTCATATTTAGAAAAGAGAAGATTGAGGGGGGACATGATAGCAGTTTTCAGATATCTGAAAGGGTGTCATAAGGAGGAGGGAGAAAACTTGTTCATCTTGGCCTCTGAGGATAGAACAAGAAGCCATGGGCTTAAACTTCAGCAAGGGAGGTTTAGGTTGGACATTGGGAAAAAGTTCCTAACTGTCAGGGTAGTCAAACACTGGAATAAATTGCCCAGGGAGGTTGTGGAATCTCCATCTCTGGAGATATTTAAGAGTAGGTTAGATAAATGTCTATCAGGGATGGTCTAGACAGTATTTGGTCCTGCCATGGGGGCAGGGGACTGGACTTGATGACCTCTCGAGGTCCCTTCCAGTCCTAGTATTCTATGATATTTCCTTACCATATACTTACATCATTCCTTATAGAACAATCTTAGGTGTTAGCCCATCATCTTTCTCATTACCTTCACCTCCCCATCATCACAGGGGCCATCCTTCTGGTCCTTCCATGGTCTACATCTTCTCCTCCCTCTCCCCCTGGGCTGGGGTCTCACTTTTATACCAAGTGATGCTGATGATAACACGTTTTATGCATATTCAGTAGGGGGTGTTTCTAATGCTGAAGTGTTCTTTTCCTATTGGTCAATATATCATATATGTCAATTCATTGCCATGGGCCTTTGTGGTTATCTATCGCAACCTGTGTCCTGATTGCTCAACTCAGCCTGAACCAATTATTTGGAACTTATATTTAATAATACATCTGCTGAGTCTGGGGGTATTGTTCCTGCCATCCTGTGTGGGTGAAAGGTCCAGGCCTAAGTTCCCCTTTTTCAGGCCCAGGAAACCATAAGTAAGTTATGACCAGTATCTGGGTGAGACTGTGTCCCAACCACGGAAGTCTGCTAACCTCAGCTCCTGCTGATCTTGTCAACGGCCTGTTGCAGCATGGACAAAAGATAAAATATAACCCCATGTTACTCGACTTGACTGTGAGCTTATGTATGTTCTCTCATTCATGTGCAAGCCTGTCTTTTAATTGGCTGTAATGCAGACATGGCACTCACCGGAAAGGGCATTCAGAGGCTGTACCATCTTGTTATACTCTAGAGCAGGAACCACTGCCCTGCAGGGGAACCCGACTCACCAGGCAGCTTAGGGCTGGGCTGTACTGTACCCAGGTGGGTTAAAGACAAAGGCCCCCCCCCCCGCCAAGGAGTTGAGTGCTGCTGTGTTAGTATTAGCGGCCTTCACAAACTTGAGCAGACATAAGGCCTAGTGTATTACACCTGACCCCAGACATCAGTCAAGCTAACACAAAGGGCCTATGGAATGCTGAGAGCAGCTGATAGAAGATTTCTTGCATTACAGCTTTTAAGTATTACCGAATTAATCTAAATTAACACAAACATATTATTAGGGACACTAACTTGATAGGCTACAGGATGCCGACAGAACCTAAGGGGCTTGTTCATCATAAGCCAGTGGCAGAACCAGGTGCAGGACCTTGGAAGCTGTAATATGATGAGCGGAACAAGAGAAGGAGGGTCAGGTTCACAAGGGACTTAGTTTCTTTTCAGGGGTCAGCTGTATGAGGTGACCTCTCTAACTCGTTCCTCCACAGTGCCCCGGAGTAATGCCAGCCGGCACAGATTCATGGCGATAACATTCAGACACCACATATGCCCTTGTTCTCTCCATTTGGCAATACCTGTATGGGATGCTGCAGGCAGCTGTTCTCTATGTCTGCCGGCAAATGTATGGCTGAACAGTCTGCTAGGAAAGAGGGACAGCCATTTGGTGAGCCCAGGGGACTAATGACACTTATGCTGCTCTGGAGCGAGGGAGTTAGCTAAGGCCTTGGGGGCAGGCAGGATCCTGCAGGCTAATGGTTTGCATCTGGAGGCAACACAAGTGTTCAGGCCCCAATAAAACATCTGTGTATGGGAGCAAAGAGCATTCACAGGCAGCCTATCATTTCTCTTACCCTCTAGCTCCTTGAATTTAACCAAGGACAACCACTGAGCCATCTCAAAACAGCCATTTGTCTCTGTCGTCCTTGGTGCATCGCAATTCTAGGTGAAACGGATGGGGTTATTTTGGGCAAAGAACAAGCTGCCGTTCCCTATCCTGCCAGGTCATTCTGTTTCAAGAAGTACACTTGCTACAGTCTCTCTCATTTTGCAACATGGTCCCACAATAGCACAGCAGGAAGTTAAGAGGGAGGGGAAAGTCTTCCACCTCACTGTGTTGGTACACAGTAATAGAGATGTAGCCGTGTTAGTATGGTCTAGCTGAAACAAAAAACAGGACTGTGTAACAAGATTAGTCTTTAAAGTGCTACATAGTCCTCTTTTTTTGTGTTGGTACATGGCCATGTGAGCTCCATTTTCTTATGGTGATGAAAACCAAAGACAAGGATCAAAAGCTTCAGAGGGGGAGCCGAATTAGTCTGTAACTGGAAAAACGTAAAAAATGAGTGGTCTAGCAGCTCTTTAAAGACTAACAAAATGTGTAGCTGGCATCATGAGCTTTCATGGGCATAACCCACGTCTTCAGATATGGACTCAAATCAGCTATCTGAAAAGGCAACACACAGAAACCTGTTGGCGAACACTTTAACCTGCCTGGGCACTCATTAATGGATCTCAAAGTAACTGTATTGTTTCAGGCCAATTCCACAAGCCAAATGCACAGGGAACTTAATTTCATTTACAAGTTTGGGACCCATCACATATATAGTCATGCCTCTTTTCTTCCACAATTTGATCTGAGGAAGTAGGTCTGGCCCATGAAAGCTCATCACCTAATAAACCATCTTGTTAGTCTTTAAAGTGCTACATAGTCCTGTTTTTTGTTTATGAATAAAGACATCACCTGGCTACCCCTCTACCTTCCACATCCTAATGACTTAACCAATTAAACAATGGGTACTTAAGAACAATTTGCACCTTCTCTATCAGCTTCATGTAACATGAACTCTAATTCACTACTATATGTTTCCCTTCCTTCCCCCCAGGCTTCCTGCCATTCCCTATTTATTTTGGAACCGGACTTTTAATACTCCATTCATCTGAAGAAGTTGGTTGTACCCACGCAAGCTCATGTTACCATCTATAGCTATGTCTACGCTGGTGGCTTCTTGCGCAAGAGCATCTTGCGCAAGAGTTCTTGTGCAAGAACCCTTGTGCAAGAAAACGTCCACACTGCCATATGCGAGCTGTGCTTTTGCGCAAGAGCGCCCATGGCAGTGTGGACGCTCTCTTGCGCAAGAAAGCTTTGATGGCCATTTTAGCCATAGGGCTTTCTTGAGCAAGAAGTCCCTGCCAAGCATCCACACTGCCCTTTTGCGCAAGAGCTCCTGCGCAAGAGGGCTTACACCTGTTAAAAAAGAGCGTAGCTCTTGCGCAAGAAGCCCTCCCATACCGCGCCGTACTGTAAATTTCCTTGCGCAAGAGCGGGCGGGCAGTGTGGATGCTCTGCGGATTCTTGCGCAAGAATGGCCGTACTTGCGCAAGAAGCTGCAAGTGAAGACATAGCCTACATGTTTTGTTAGTCTCTAAGGGGTTCTAGACCATTCATTGGGATTCTGTGCTGGAGCTTGCTGAATGTGTGAGCCAGAAGGGGAATGTTGCATTAGTAATCAAGCATGCACCAGACAGATCTTATTAAGCATGTGGTGTACAGCTAGTGGTGTACAGCTAGTTCGGATTAGAAGCCTAATCCGAACTAGCTAGTCCGTGCCGCGTGTAGCCGCGCGGCACGGGGTCCGAACTAGCCGGCATTTAAAAATGGCGCCGGCCGGCTTCATGCAAATGAAGCCCGGGAAAGTCAAATCCCGGGCTTCATTTGCAACTGCAATTGACTACATTATCCCCGCTAGTTCGAACTAGCGGGGTAGTGTAGACATACCCGTTGAGAGGCCAGAGTTGCATGGGGCTCCTGTTTATGTTTGGGAACAGCCTGGTTGGCCTTCGCTTGCATTCCTGAGCCGATGGTGTTACACCAAACTAGGTCCCTTGTGAACCTGACCTTCCTTCTCTTGTTCCACGCATCATATTACAGACAGAAGACAATGGTAGTGGCTTTAATTCCCCTTCCCAATTCGGGGTTAGTGCAGGGGACAGTGTGGCCTGCTAGTGTAAATTCATTAGTCCCCCAAAGGCCAGCAGGGAACTGCTCTGCATTCCAGAGCACCTCCAGAATCCCCCAGCGTGCATCACACTACAGCCCAGCAGCTTCAGCTCCTTCTCTGGCGACTTTTTTGGACAGCCACAGTCAGGCATTTTACAGCTGCCCTACACAGCATCTCTGCCAGGATAATGCTGCCCCTCTGGCTGTGTGAGGCATTTACTGTCTTGAACACCACCTGAAAGGCTGCAGTGCACTGGAGAATCTCTCCCCATAAATCTGGGGCTGGGAGGAGGAGAACAAAACCTGTTTTAGTAGTAACAAAGCGCAGGTGGAAAGTAGATCAGCTCAGATGAAGAGGAGTGAGAGCTTTTAAGGCAGAACATTTTGCATCTTGAATACCTGATCGTCTGCTGCGGAGTGTGCTTTGCCATCTGTGGATTAGCGTATTTTACCATTTCATCTCCATCTGTGAGAAGGGAACTGACCTCATGTCGCCCCTATTGCTCTGGGTGCCACAGAACGCACCATATTGTCTGCTCCGGCCTGGTAGCTTTGTCAATGGCAGTTAAATAATGAGCAATTCCCAGAGCTGGGCTGACAGCTGTGATTGATGCTGGCAAAGTACACAGCCAAAATAAAAGCTGAGTCCAGCCCAAGCCTGTTCCACACGTCCCTCATTCTAACCAGGCCACGGGGAGGGGCCGTGAAGCACTGAAATACGTTTGAAGTCACCAGTCGACGCTATGGGGAATCCTGTGGGTTGCTGGAGAAATCCCAAAATGCATCATTCTAGGGGACCTTTGAATTCAAGGGGGTCACGTGCTGCTAAGTTCAGGTAGTTGTGATGTCTAGTGGGGTGGAGGGAGTGAAGGTGTCTTTCACCGCCGACCCTTGGCTTTCCAATCTCTCTGTCTCCCCTCTCCAACTCTATGCACCCATCCCATCTGCCGCATCTCCTGGAGTGTGGGCACTCCCTAAGGATACCCCTTCTCCTAAAGCTGAGGGGCAGGTTGATCCACCCCCTGAGGCAGGGCGATGCTGCCCCACTCCTGACATAAGCCAGTTTCCCTCTAGAAGTCACAGGCTGGGTCATTCCAGCTTTCTCTTCCTTTATATGGGGGTGGAGCCCATGCTCTCTAATTGTAGGGCTGCTGCTGTTGTATGGGAGGGAGTGCCGACAGTCCCCTGGCAAGATCCGATCCCTGTTATGCTAGGCACTGCACAGACACACAGTGTTACGAAAGGCTAACTGTCTAGCCGCCTCGTTACAAAAGGCTAACCATCTAACTGCCCTGTTACAAAAGACTAACCATCTAATCGCCCCCATTTCGAAAGGCTAACCTCCCCCGTTACAAAAGGCTAACCATCTAATCGCCCCCATTTCGAAAGGCTAACCTCCCCCGTTACAAAAGGCTAACCATCTAATCACCCCCATTTCGAAAGGCTAACCTCCCCCGTTACAAAAGGCTAACCATCTAATCACCCCCATTTCGAAAGGCTAACCTCCCCCGTTACAAAAGGCTAACCATCTAACCCAGTGGTGCTCAACCTTTTTTAATTCATGACCCCCAGGACTGGGAACATTTTTTGTTGAGCAACAAAAACAAAAAACAACGGCCCCTTTAATTTAAAGTGCCAAAGTGCCACTCCGCTCTCCTGCCGCTCCCTCCTCCCCTGCCACATGTAAATCAGGCGCCGACCCAGGAAAACAAAATGGCGGCCAGAATGGCGCAGTGACCCCCAGGAAGACAGCCCACGGGTTGCATATCCGTAACCATCCCCTGTTACAAAGGCTAAGCATCTAACTGAAAAACCCACAGGGTGGGAGCAAGGAAACTTTAATGAGCCCTTTCATGGCACTAAGCATTAGTCCTGGTAAAGGGATCTGCACAGCTAAGCTCTGTCTTTTGCACAAGCACCCACTGGTTGCATTGACCTGTTTTTGGACTATTCTTTTCCATCAGCATGTTTTCACCCCTCGGGCCCCATGGCCATGTAGGTTGTCATACTCATTCACAGGCGTGAGCTTCAGAAAATACCTGCGCTCCAGATCCTCACTGGTAGTTCGATGCCTCCCTCCCATTGGCAGACTCCTAAGTCCTTTTGCCCAGTAACATTAACTCTCGTGTTGGCAATGGGAGATCTAGATGCAGTCATCTTGTTTCTTGTGTCTGTGACGGCATATACCAACTCCGCACGGGGCCCACAGGGGTTAACCTCGTTACCTGGCTGAGAAGGCCCTGCCCCCACAGCCCTACTGGGCATGCTCCAGCTGGAGGCCAGCTATAAAGGCCTGTGGAACAGCTCAGTCTGGGCTGACCACTGAAGAGGAAGGAGGTGCCACAGGAACTCCTGAAAGAGAAGCACAGTTACGTCTAGACTCTGTTGACAGAGGGATGTAAATCAAGCACATCGAAATTGCTAATGAAACAGGGATTTAAATATCCTGCGCTTCATTAGCATAAACATGGCCACCACTTTTTTTCGAAATGGAGTTAAAAAAAAACCAACACGGCAGTCTAGACGCGGATCTGTCGACAATAAAGCCTTTTTCGATAGATCCTGTATTCCTCAGAAAATGAGGTTTGCAGGATCTGTCAAGAAAGGCTGCTGCAGGCTTGACTAGGCCCCAAACTCCCGGCTCCTCTCTGCCCCCTCACACCTGCTGTGCTGAATGAATTTCTGCAGCAGCCCAGAATCTGGATTTAAGTGATGTGGTATGGTTTGCTCTTGACACCGCAAATGTAACACAAAGGAACCACAGTGGTGCAGTGAGGCCCAGCTAGCCATTATTGTAGGTCCTACCTACATCTGCACATTGGGGGTCCTGGGTGCCTTTTAAAACGTAAATGGGGGAGCGCTACTGGTGGGCCTACAGATTGTCTAATGCAGTGTTTCCCAATTTTATTTGGCCACGTAATCCTTTTCAGCTTGAAAGAATTTCAAGGAACCCTTAGGGTTGCCAGGGTAAAATTTGTTGAGTTAAAAAAAAAAAAAGACTCACTGAGTCCCACCGAAAAAGGCTCTGTCTCTTTAAGAGAGGGCTAGGGGAGTGCCAAGTTCTTGTGGGACTCGTCCTTTCGCTTTCAGAACCCCAGGGTTCCGTGGAGCACCAATTGGGAAACACTGGTCTAACGGGCTACTCCCCTTTACATGTGAATACTGGAACTCTGTACTCAAAAGGGGTGTGACTTCAATCTGCACGGATTGCTATTCTAGAACATCGTACATGTGAGTAACGTACGTTCCCCTGGGGAAAACGTCTGACCATCTCTCTGCAGAGCTAGTCATCTTTAAGGCTCTATTCTGCTAGTTTAAACCATTCATATGGCCTAGATCTTTGCATCCCTGGCCTGCTGCGCTGGTTGAAAGTCACAGTTCTGTGCTGGTATCAAGTGAACCTATCCTGGGGTTTCCCCCACTTTCACCGTTTGATGATTTGTGGAGAGCAGCGGAGGACCTACAACAATGCAGAGAAAACCGATTCAGCCCGTCGCTTTAGAGTCTGGCACTTTCAATCAGCTGGCGTGCGTCCCAGGTCCAGTGAGGTTTCCCATCTGTTTCAGAGAGCTCTTGCAGGGGCCAGTCAGTAAGGCTTCCTTATGCACTTGTGGCAAAGAGCATCTCGCTGTCTTACAGACTCGGGAAGAAGCTGTTTGTGGGGCCGTAGGGGCCAACGCTGTGGTTGTTCCAGGGCTTGAGCACCCAGGGAAAAAGATTAGAGGGTGCATCACATCCTCTGGCAGACAAGCACTTGTCTTCCCCTCAGGGCTTCCCACACATAGAAGCCCCGCCTATCAACTCCTCCCCTGCCCTCCTAGCTCCTCCCACTTGCCACAGTCAGCTGTTGCAGGAGGGGTTGGGAGGGAGGGGGAGGAATGGGTATGGGGCACACATGGGGGAGGGAGGGAAAGAGGCACAGTAGGGGTAGGGCTTTGCGAAGGGGTGAAGTAGGGGTGGGGCTGGGGGCAGAGCAGGGGAGGGAAAAAGTAGAACAGGGATGGGAGCGGGATATGTGGCTGAGCAGCCCTGGGGGAAACTGGAAGCTGACACTTGTGCACATACAGGCCTGCTAATGCAGGGGAAGTGGGGGGCAGAGGGCGTGATTGCCCTGGGTCCTTGTGATTCAAACAGGGCTGAGGCTCTGTCCGCTGTTTCTGGTGCTGTGGCAGTGCCCTTTAAATCAGCCAGAGCCCTCAGTGTGGCTTTTAGGGCTGCCTGGGGAGTGGGGGCAACATGCTGTGCTTTCCAGGCAATGCCAGGGGGGCGCCACTGTCTGGACAGCGCTAAAAGCCAGCTGTCCTGGGCCCCCCCCTCTTCTGCTTGAGTCCCCACCCCTTCCGGGAGCATGGAGCTGTGCTCCTGCTCTGCCCTTGCCGGGCCCCGGCGTGGCTGTCCGCTCGCCTGTGCATATAACACAATTAGTGCCTCTGCACTGGTGGGAAGGATGGCCTAGCACCGGGATTCAGGCCTGGGCTCTGTTTCCAGTTCTGCCCCCACCCAGCGCGTGGCTGTAAGCAGGTCCTTTCATCGCTCTGTGCCTCAGTTCCCCGTCTGTAACATGGGGACAATCGTTCTCGCTGGGAGCTGTCTGGGGCCAGGCCTGTCATCCCGTGGTACATTTGTGTACGCAGCCGCATGGCTGATTGGCACGCGACACTTGAAGTCCACAGGCACTTCTGCAATACAGTAATAACTGCACGTCGGTGCGACCCTCCGCCCAGGGCTTCAATGGCAATGAATGAGGAGCCGGCGTAGGAGCAATTAGGCAAGGAAATGTCTTTACTTTCATGACGGGTGTGTCAAGCCCAGGCGTGCTGGGGTTGTGAACTGGGCCTAGGAGGGCTGCTGCTCAGCCCTGACAAAGCCCAGTGTAAATTAAGCGCTGCCAATTCCTACATTGCTCCATGGAACAGGGTGGGTTTACCTCACGGGCTACAGAGCCCGAGCTGAGACAGTCTGATTACAGCATGAGCCGCACCCGAGGGGAATGAGGCAATTCGGCCGTGGCCTAGTGCGGCTGGGGAAAGAACTGACATGATGAGAGCCAAGTAGGAAGCTCAGGGCAGGCAAGAAAAAGACCTGGCAGAGACCCTTATTAAGCTCGGGGGGAGACGGGGAAGCTTGAACATTTGGAAGCAGCCCAGGGGAAAATGCAGCAAGGATAAAGGAGCAGACCTGGCTGTTTGGTTCACGGCCCTGGGCCAACACCTTGAGTCAGGTTGGGTTCCCTTACAGGCCCTTAGGAAGAGGGGGTGCAAGGCCATTCTTGAGGATTATCGAGCCCCGCAAAGGGGCTGCAGGCTGAGCTGAAAACTGGCTGAGGAAGACCCCAGACAAGGCGTCTCTTCCATTAAAGAACCTTTCCTGTTTCTCGTTTGGGATAAATGGGACTATGAAGGAGATGGACTGAAGATGGAGACCTGGCTGGAGGGCTGGTTTACCAGGCAGAGAAATCGCCACAGCAACCATGGGCTAGGGGGGGCCAGCCAGCGAGACCTGCAATGCCATGCGTGGCCGTGAGGGAACACCAGCCCAGCGAGACCTGCAACGCCATGCGTGGCCGTGAGGGAACACCAGCCCAACAAGAGCTGCAACGCCATGCGTGGCCATGAGGGAACGCCAGCCCAACGAGAGCTGCAACGCCATGCGTGGCCATGAGGGAACGCCAGCCCAACGAGAGCTGCAACGCCATGCGTGGCCATGAGGGAACGCCAGCCCAACGAGAGCTGCAACGCCATGCGTGGCCATGAGGGAACGCCAGCCCAACGAGAGCTGCAACGCCATGCCTGGCCATGAGGGAACGCCAGCCCAACGAGAGCTGCAACGCCATGCGTGGCCATGAGGGAGCGCCAGCCCAGCGAGAGCTGCAACGCCATGCCTGGCCATGAGGGAACGCCAGCCCAACGAGAGCTGCAACGCCATGCGTGGCCATGAGGGAACGCCAGCCCAACGAGAGCTGCAACGCCATGCGTGGCCATGAGGGAACGCCAGCCCAGCGAGAGCTGCAACGCCATGCCTGGCCATGAGGGAACGCCAGCCCAACGAGAGCTGCAACGCCATGCGTGGCCATGAGGGAACACCAGCCCAACGAGAGCTGCAACGCCATGCGTGGCCATGAGGGAACGCCAGCCCAGCGAGAGCTGCAACGCCATGCCTGGCCATGAGGGAACGCCAGCCCAGCGAGAGCTGCAACGCCATGCGTGGCCATGAGGGAACGCCAGCCCAACGAGAGCTGCAACGCCATGCGTGGCCATGAGGGAACGCCAGCCCAACGAGAGCTGCAACGCCATGCGTGGCCATGAGGGGACACCTAATAGTTTATGAACACAGCCCATGTCCCTCAGAACTGGAAGGTGACAATGGGGTGTATTTGCATTGCCATTCCCCAAGGACAGACAGGAGCAATTAACTGTCTTTATTTGAACCACATGTAATCGTGCATAATAACGAGGCAGTCTCACCACCCTGACTGACGCCTAAAGTGGCCAGTTTTGGTTGGCTGTTTTAATTAATGGTTCATCTTGAATTCCTGGAGATTCCAGAACGATCCTGGAGGGTTGGCAACCCTACTTACACAGTGGGGTACACGTGCGTGATACTTTCTAATGCACAAAAACAGAGTCCCTGCCCCAAAGAGCTTGCCCCGACAAACAGGAGATGACAAATTATGGCATAAGGGACAGGAATAAGAAGGAGAGGCAGGATGCCATGGCTGTGTGATTTCCCTCAGGAGGCTGGGCATTGTGTCTCGAAGGTAACACAGCCATGCTCTGTTTGTGTTTGTTCACTTTATCTCTAAGTGCACAGAGAAGCTCTGGTTTATAGCCATCCTTGGAAAATCACCATGTCCAGAAGGGTGCTTCATCCAAGAGGTCTTTGTCTCTGCCCGAACGTGTGTGGCAGGCAAGTTAAGGGAAGGTGCCAATCCAGTCTCTGGTTAGAGGCAATGGCAGCAGAAAAACAAGGCTCCGCAGTCACAAGGCCTGAACTCGTGAGTGAGGAGAAAGTGCCCCCCAACTGGCCACAGGTGACTCCTGTCCTTCCAAGGAGTAGCACAGCCAGGGAACTGCCTTAAGCCACTCCCAACCAAGGGTAGGGACGAGAGATCAGAGAGGACAGGCCTGCACTACATCTGTGTCCCCTACCATGTGTAGTCCAGTGCTGCATGGCACTATTGTCATCCTCAAGCTGCCAAGAGGGGGCAAGTCATAGTGAGAGAGCAAAACTCCTCAGTTTCGTAATGTCCAAAGGCACCATGTCATCAGCCCCTAGCAGGCAGGCAGACAGACAGACACGCGCATGCGTGCACACGCACACAGAGTGAAGTATATTATAACTTTAAAACAATGCTGAACAACTCTTCCTTGTCTCCGCTCCCCAGCTGCACTTAAATGGGGGAGGAGGAGAGAGAGCCCTCATTTGTTTAAACCAAGTGCCTGGCCGTGCCTTGCAAGATGTGCCGATCTCATAAACATGGCTGGGGAAGCAGGAGACGAAAGCAATTTTGTGCAACAAAGCCAGACGAGAAACCTAGCATAGAGGAGGCTGCAATTCCCAAGCTGCCTATCCCTCCGAGTGAAAATCAAACTGAAGGACGGGTTTGGCACGGACGTCTATAAATAGCAAGTGTATCTGGAGTTCCTTCAGCAAACACTTCCTTGTACTCCCTGCTTCATCTAGCTGATAAAAGGCAAAGGGGATTGGCAGCAGGGAATTTTCCTTTCTTTCTTGTCACTAAATTCATTAAATTCCCTCTCCCTGCTCCCATCTGCACAGCACAGGTAAAGCCAGATATGTTATAGATGTATAATATTTAACACTCTGTAGTTTAATCCATGGCATATTGGAGGCCACATCCGCAGTGAGTATAAATTGGCATTTACAGTGAAAGCTTTGTTATCCAGCATTCTATTAACCAGAAAACTTTGTTAACCAGCACGACCCCCAGCCACAGTGCTGCCGCATCTTCAGGCATGTGCGTCTTACTCCCACTTGTCCAGCTGGCCATTGCAGGGCTTCTGGACAGCTGGCACTACAAGCTGATGTCATCAGCCGGCATCTTCTTCCCCCTCAGCCTGCCTCCAGCTACCAGGAGCTAGATCTGCCGGTAGGGGTTGGGAGCAGAGCAATAAGCTTTATCTGGCATGTTCAATTAACCAGCAACCCCCATTCGCCACGAGTGCCAGATAACAAAACTTTTACTGTACTTCAATGGAGCAAATGCTGATTTACATCAGTTGAAGAATTAGCCCTCAGTTCTTAGAAGCTATGTAGTGTGTTCTAGGGTTATTCCTCTTAGCTCTGCCCTTCGGCATCCTTTTTAGCTCTGGAAGTTGTAAGGAAGCAGCTTCGCTTCAGTTTAGACCCAACACTTGCTTTATGTCAAAGTGTTTTACAAGAGCAAATGTAACTGCCACCCAGTGGATTTGAACCTGAGACTTCTGGAATGTAGTATAGGAGCCTCTACTGCTTGAGCTAAAAGCCAGCTAGCTCACAGTCTAGGCTGTAGTGGTTTCTTGTGCTGATTGTGTTGCTGTAAGTGGTCTAAGTGCCGCTGCATGGGACAGTGAGCCACACTAGGTTTATGGGTTACACAAATATGAACCAATGTGGATTCATCACATTAAAAAAAAAAGGGAAAAAGTTGTTTTTTTCTATTTCAGCACCCCCCACGATACAAACCCAACACCACACCAGTGTCCGGTTGTTGTGGGGTTGGGAGGAAAGAGGCAAACAGCGCATAAATGATAGCTAGCAAAAATAAGTTAGGATTTGAAAGTGATTTTTAGTTCTCATAAACTCGGATTATCAATGCAACAAAGGATTTTTTTTGAAGATGTAAATCTGAACTGGACAATCTCCCTTTAACACTTTTGGGGGGAAAGTTCAGCATCCACTGTGTATCATGAAAGTGGGGGGTGTGATTGGCTTGATTTAAAATCTTTGAAGGGCTCTGGGATCAACTGGTAATGTCTGTGCGATACTCCCTAGTAGTACCCAGGGTGGAGGCACATCTTGGCCACCTCTCTTTGGTGTGAAACAGTCCTGTCGATGCCTGCTGTGGATTAGCACCTGGAATACTCCAGCGTCTGCAGCACAGAGGCTCCTCCAGGCCTTACTTTCTCTGTAGAACATCTCAGCAGGGTAGCCATGTTAGTCTGAAACTTTAAAAACAATGAGTAGTCCTGTGGCACCTTAGAGACTAACCAGAATATATAGACTCATGAGCTTTCGTGGGAAAAACCCACTTCATTAGGATTGGAAATAACGGAAACCAATATATATAATATAGGTTATTATAATATATATATATATATATATATAGAAACAGCAGAAATACCTGTCAATTGTAGGACCTGTGACTAATTAAGTGGGCTGGCTGTGTCCCATTGTGATGGGGTGGACCAGGCCCTGAGGCCCTCTGTCAGAGGCCCTGTGGTCTGCCCCAGAAAAAGGCCATAGACAAGTCCTACAGGAGGCTAGAGTGGCTATGAAGGAACCAGCCAATCAGGAGCCAGGAAGGCCTACAAAAGGAGCTGCAGGACTAGAAGCAGCTGAGTTGCAGGACAGACCTGGAAGGGAGAAGGTTAGAGGTGGCTGGCTGGCAGGCAGGCAGAACCAAGGACAGCTCATAGTGGGGAGCTGCTGAGAATGCTGTCTTCAGGAGGAGAAGCCCTGGAGGCACCACAGAGAAAAAGCCCTGAGAAAAAGACTGGTCTCAGAGACACTCCGCAGGAGGCACTAGGATGGGCCCCATGTATATACCCCGGAAGGGGTTTGTGGTATACAGGGTATGACTTGGGCAGAGTTGCTGAAAAGGCCCTCGATGTCAACAGAGACCAAGTGCAGGCACCCGCACTCAGCCAGATGGGGGCGCTCATGGGAGGTGAGTGCCCCTCTGTTACTCCCATATATAGCTTTTGTAGTGGAAATGCAGATGTTAAAGGCAGGAGAAATTGGCTTTGTGATGTGCCAACCAGTTAATGTCTCTGTTTAATCCCAGGATAACGGCGTCAGATCTGTAGCTGAATTCCAGTTCTGTAAGGTGTATGTCTACCCTTCATTCCTCTTCCGAGGGAGGAATGCAAATGCAGACGCCCGCAATTGCAAATGAAGTGCGGCTTTGAATTTCCTGCGCTTCATTTGCATAATCGCGTTATGGCGCTATTGCGGAATAGTGCTATTTCAAGGGGAAAAAAACAGGGTTATTTTGAGATAAAACCCTTCCTTTGAAATAACCCTTAAACCTCAGGAGTAGAGTGCCTTCACCAGATGCATGGCAGTGACATGCCTGCATTGGTAGCCTTGCATGCTTTGGGGCGGCCCCCTTCCCCCACGTTATGCCGATCTGACTCAAGTGTCACTAACTCAGCAGCAAAGACCTACCCTGTGAGATGTCTACAGCCCTGAAGGCATGGGCCAAAGTAGCCGGTCACAGATTCAATGTAACGAACTTGTGCTGAAAAAGAAACTTGTGAAGCAGCTCCCCTCCCCTTTTGGATTTAACCCAGCTGTCGGGTAATGTGTTTGGCCTTGCATTACATGCTCCTGAGTGTTAGGAATGTAGCCGGGTATAAACATTATACTGCCCTTTCTAGCCCTATCGCTTTGATCTCCTCCTTATAATTTTCCAGCAGTGCCTAGTGGCAATGGAAAAATGAATTAGCTTGAGCTAATTTGTTTTCCCTTCATATACAAGTGCATTAACGCCTGGGAAACGGCAAGCCGAGGCTGCGTGCAGATGTGTGCAGCTCTAACAAGCTGTAAAAAGGCTTGGCGTGGGGTGAGGGGAAGGGCGGGGGGGCGGAGGACTGTTTTAAAAAAATGTGTGGTCTTGCTCCAGTGCTACAATCTGAACTGCTGTGGGGAAAGAATGCATCTAGCGATGTGGCCTCTTCTGCAGGCCTTTATATGGGAACGGAGAAGAATGTTAGAAGGAAAAACGTTCATGTAGTCGCAGGACAGACAATGTTCAGGCCATATTCTCAGCTGATATAAATGGATGCAGATTCAGATGGATTCATGGTAGCTACACTGGTGTGTAGCAGCTAAAAATCTGGCGCAATGTCTTTCTATCTTGCTGGCTCTCTGCTCTTGGAATATGCATGGATGGTGAAGGACTGTGGCTAGTTAAATGTTGCTGCTCTGTAACATATGCTTATTGCTTATTTCTAGGCCTAGCCAGGCAGCAGGGTGGCTCTGCGAGATGAAGGAGCCTGCTGCATACGGCTGCTCATTTCACTAAGAGTAAAAAATTAATCACCAAGGGCGTGATGCAAATTTCACTGAAATCAAGAGAAGGTTTTCTACTTCTATTTTTTTTTAAATGAGCTTTGGATCAGGAAAAGGACCGGTGTGATCTGTGGATAGGTGGCCTGTGCCCAGCCCCTGGGCAGTGTGTGCCCCTGTGGGTTAAAGAAAGGTCCTAAAGCAGGGTTGTGACAGACCCAATTACGTGGAGGGGATCAGTGGCTACTAACTGCTATTCGACCCCCAGCCTCCTTCTCATGGCCCAGGATTAGGAGAGCATGTTGTGTGATAACAGGCACTAGCCAGTTCTAATGTGGGGCCTTAAGCAGAGCATAATGACTACGTCTACACTACCACAACAAAACAGCAAGAGCATGCACACTGCCATGCAACTTTTGTTGGGGGGGGGCACACAGTTTTGGCAACAAAACCTTGCACCCCATGAGAGACTTTTTGTTTTCCTCTCCCTTTATTGTCAACAAAGAGCCAGCGTGGACTCGGCTATTTCGTTTTTCAGAGAGAACTGGCTTCTGCCAGTATCCGTCAATGCCTGGCCTATTGGCTCTGCTCAGTGTGGTGTGCTCTCTGTTGCCCTGCAGGCACGCGCCCCTCCCCTTTCAAAGCTCAACGAAGCATCTGACGGCTGAGTGAGTGGCTCCTGTTGTGCCCTGCAATCGAAACGTAGCGGCAGAGACAGCTGCTGCAGGGAGGGAGGGACAGACAAACACTGTGCTGCTTTGACATCCCTCAGCAGAGAGAGCTCGCACAGCTGCTCATGGTGCCACTCCCAGCAGCTGAGGCAGAACTCAGAGGGAATCCCAAGATGCACAGGGATCAGTTGTACCTTTCCACCACACAGCAGTGTGGGATACTTACCCACAGTGCACTGCTTATGTAACCCACACACCTAGGGTGGCTCACTGTCTCATGCAGTGTCACTTAGACCACTTCCAGTGAGAGATAAGAACAAGGGAGCGCTACAGCCTCACTTGAGAGCCAGCTTATTTTACAGCTTTGAGCTGTAGAGGCGCCTACACTAAGCTCCATAGGTCCCAGGTTCAAATCTGCCTGGTGGCAGTTACGTTCCCGCTGATGACGGTGCCCCCAGTGGCCATGATCTGTCACCGAGCAAGTGTGAACACCCTCTGGTGATTTCTATTTTGTGGACAAACCTTGGTAGTGAGGAGAGAGTCTTAATGTCTGCTCCTACCAATAAACAGGAATACTGGAGCACGGCAGTGGGAGCTTTTCTAGCTGGTTTCAAATGTAACCTTGAGCAGCTCTGTGGGACTCAAACCTAGGACCCCTGAGACTAAAAAGCAGGAGCTGCTGCTACCTGACCTAAAGCAGTCTGTGCTGTTCAGTATGGCTGTAGCAAGCTTATTCACCTCTGTCTGAGGTCCATTCGCCACTGGAGGGGGACAACACACAGTGTGTATCCAGCTGTCTTCCACTACTCAGGGTTGATGCTGGGCATCACAGTGGATGAGAAGTTGGATACGAGTCAGTGTGCTCTGGTAGCCACGAAGGCTAACAGCATATTGAAGTGTATTAGGAGGAGCATTGCTAGCAGAGCTAGAGAAGTGATTACTCCCCTTTATTCAGCACTGTGAGGCCACATCTGGAGTATTGCATCCAGTTCTGGGCCCCCCATTACAGAAAGGATGTGGGAGTATTGGAGAAAGTCCAGGGGAGGACAACCAAAATGATTAGGGGGTTGGAGCACGTGACCTATGAGGAGATGCTGAGGGATTTGGGCTTATTTAGTCTACAGAAGAGAAGAGTGAGGAGGGATTTGATAGCAGCCTTCAACTTCCTGAAGGGGGTTCCAAAGATGGAGAGAGGCTGTTCTCAGTGGTGACAGGTGACAGAATGAGGAGCAATGAACTCAAGTTGCAGTGGGGGAGGTCTAGATTGGATAGTGGGGAAAAACTATTTCCCTAGGAAGGTGGGAAGCTCTGGGATGGGTTCCCTGGGGCAGGGGTGGTATCTCCATCCTTAGAGGTTTTTAAGTCCCAGATGGACAAAGCCCTGGCTGGGATGATTTAGTTGGGGCTGATCCTGCTTTTAGCAGGGGATTGGACGTGATGACTCCTGAGATCTCTTCCAACCCTGTGATTCTATGACACTGACTCAGTCTTGCTGCAAGGTGAAATGCCAGTCTCCCTCTGGAATTATTGGATGGATCCTTGGCAAGCAGAGGTCAAGGCTTTCACAAGTGACTAGTGATTTGGGGTGCTGGTGGGAGATGCCTTAAGGGAGAGTGATCTTCAAAACATGCTGAACCCCCAGCTCTGAAACCTCGGTGACTTGTCTAGGGTGACTCTCAAATTGGTCACCTGAATTGTAAGGTTCCCAAACCCATGAGTCCTACTTGGAAACCCTGGCATATGCCTTTCAAGGGATAATTCTTCATACACCTCCCCTCAGCCTTGCATGACACCACTGGACCTATTTAATTGGAGAATAACATGGTATTATCCTTGTCATCTGGCTTGGTCCTACCTTGCACGGATGGCTGCAACCCACAGGGTAGGTTGAGACCAGATCAGCTGGAACACTGACAGGGTGAGGAGTTCATGAGAAGGTCAAGTCAGAACCATGGTCCTGGGCTTTGGAGGTCAGATTTGGACCTTCCCAGTGCTGGGGAGTGGCTCCCAGCCAGAGACTCTACGCCCACCGATCGCTGCTGTATTTATGGATGTCCCAGTGCTCCAACCATAGCACCAGTGCACTTTGGATGGGAAACGGCACAGGAAGATTTTTATTTTTTTTGAGGGACAGAAGTTCCCGGCCAGTGTACGTTGCAAGGATAGTTAGTCGTGTGGCTTCCGAGCTTACGGACATGTAACCCACACACCTAGGCTTTGTCTACACTGGTGGCTTCTTGCACAAGAGCATCTTGCGCAAGGGTTCTTGTGCAAGAACTCTTGTGCAAGAAAACGTCCACACTGCCATATGCGAGCTGTGCTTTTGCGCAAGAGCGCCCATGGCAGTGTGGCTGTTCTCTTGCGCGAGAAAGCTCTGATGGCCATTTTAGCCATAGGGCTTTCTTGTGCAAGAAATCCCTGCCAAGCATCCACACTGCCCTCTTGCTCAAGAGCTCCTGCGTAAGAGGGCTTACACCTGTTACAAGAGCATAGCTCTTGTGCAAGAAGCCCTCCCTTACCATGTCATACTGTAAGGCTACGTCTAGACTACATGCCTCTGGCGACAGAGGCATGTAGATTAGGCTACCGGACATAGTAAAATGAAGCGGCGATTTAAATAATCGCCGCTTCATTTAAATTTACATGGCTGCCGCACTGAGCCGACAAACAGCTGATCTGCTGTTTGTTGGCTCAGCGCTGTAGTCTGGATGCGCGGGTGTCGACATCAAAGGCATTTGCCGACTACCCAGGTATGCCTCCTGGGATGAAATCGCCGCTTCATTTTCCTATGCCTGGTAGCCTCTTCTACATGCCTCTGTCGCCAGAGGCATGTAGTCTAGACGTAGCCTTAATGTCCTTGCGTAAGAGCGGGCGGGCAGTGTGGATGCTCTGCGGATTCTTGCACAAGAACGGCCGTACTTTTGCAAGAAGCTGCGAGTGTAGACATAGCCCTAGTGTGGTTACTGAGCAATGTGAGTAGAACGGGAGTGAGCTCAATGACAAATGAATATGCCAGCGGGGGGGGGGGGGGGAGATTCCTTCGGCCCTGTGATTGGCCATGAGCACCCTCTGCAGTACTTAAGTCATTCATTCCCCTAACTTTGGGGGTAATTACAGTACCTCTCAGTCTTCAGACGGTCTCAACAGCCACAGGCAAAGGTTGCATATCGACAAAGGAAATATGACTAGCAAAACACCCTCTTTCTCCTTCAGCTCAGACGTGAGTTTAACCTGGCTTTCCCTCTTTCTCTGTGTGCATGCAGCTCCCTTTGAAATGCCCACAGATGGTGGCAAAACGAAGCCTACCCCTTTATCAACATAATACCATAGTACCAGGCTTTGCAGTAATGTCCTGTGTCTCTGGAAGAGGTATGCATCACACTAAGGTTTCTTTGCTCTCCTCTACCTCCCATAAACCTCCCTCTGACTGCTTACAAGTTGCAGTGCCTTGTATGTGCTTGATGGTGTATGTAGTAGGGATGTTAAATCTTGGTTAATTGAGTAGTCAATTAACCTCATGAATTCTTATCTGTGACTTGACTACTCTATAGTCCCTGGGGGTGGGGAAGGCAGCCAGTGCGCTCTGGCCCCACTCCCGAGGAGCCCCTGCCACTCTGTGCTGCTGCCTCTGTATCTGAGGCAGCAGCACGGGGTGCCAGGCAGAAGCTGGCCCATAAGGGGAGCCTGTTTTAAAACCAGCTCCCCTCACTGATCAGCTGATACAGAGGCAGCAGTGCAGGGTGGCAGCAGCCTCTGTCCAAGGGGTGCTGAGCTCCCGGACCAGGTATGAGCCAGAACTGACCCAAGCTGCCTGCCCGCCTGGCTCCTAATACACTCTAAATGCAGAGCCGCAGTGGGGGTAGGTCTTGGACCCGGTGCAAGCCAGGACTGAGCCGGGCTGCTGGCCAGCCTGCTAAAAATTCACTGGTGGGAAATGTATATAGTCTAACTCTATAGCATTGACCAATATACTTTAGCTTCTCAGTTCATCGGCTACACTATTGCATCCCTAGTGCGTAGCTATGTAATAGGTTGGAAGCACTGTCCAGAGCAGTATTGTGCCGAGGGTGGGGGCAAGAAGGAAACAGGGAGGGGTCATGATGCATCAACAATGTCGCAGTCTAAAGCAAATCAGCTCTTGTTTCCTCACTTGCCACACGCCCGTTCCTTCAAGATAATTTATTTTCTGTCAGCCTCTCCAAACACACACACAGCGATCAGTCGCATGGCCTTACTAGAAGCCTGACACCAGCTTTTCTAATAAATGTAACAGGCTCGCTAGAAAGACTGGCTTCAAATAAGGGATCAGCAGCCTGAAGAGGTTGAGAAACGCCGGTCTCATTGTTCAGGTGTTGCACTAAGACCCATGTTCTCTTCTCAACCCAGAATTGCGGTTTGTCATTGGATCTGCTCTGTGCCGTAGCGCCTGTTCTGTAAAACAAGGCTGATATTTCCCTACCACACAACACTGTTGTGAAGATAAATGCTCTTCGTGCCTCTGAGTTACTTGAATACTACGCAGAGCATGATAAGCTAAGCATCTACATGCATAGAATGTAACACATCACAGCAGAGACTTTAATTTTAGGGTAGTTAGAGACCTAACAATTCCCTAAATGAGTCGTTCAGGCCAAAAGTGAGCTGTTTGTCAAGAGAGGCAAGATAGCAACTGAAGACTTGGGTGATATAGATTCAGTTCCAGGCTTTGCCACAGACTTTTTATGTGACTTTGGGCAAGTCACTTAATTGCTTTGGGCCTCAGTTTCCCATCTGTGAATGGTGAATAACAATATTTGTCATCTGAAGTGGGTTGTGTCCACAAAAGCTCGATACTATTTATATACGTTGGTTAGTGTACAAGGTTACATCTACGCAGCAACAATATTTCAAAATAACTAGCGTTATTTCAAAATAACTTAGTCGATGTCTACACAGCAGGCAGTTATTTTGAAATACTGTTGAAATACTGTCAAGCTGGAGGACTTCTTACTCCGATTCCTGTAACCCTCATTGTACAAGGAGTAAGGGAAGTCAGAGGAAGAGTACTCTATTTTGAAATAAGTGCTGTGTGGATGCTCCCTAAGGGTATGTCTATACTGCACAGCTATTTCAAAATATGGTATTCTGGAATAGTTATTCCAAAATAGCTTATTTCAAAATGGCACATCTACACTGCAAGGAAGCCTCAAAATTAGTCCGAGGCAGGCTTCCCTAATGTAGACATGCCATCTTGATTTAGAATCCCAGGAGATACTGGGGAGGAATAATTTAGAAAGTCCTTCACCAGGGCCAATTTCGAAATAGCAGCAGTGGAGCGTCTACACACACACCTTATTTTGAAATAGCTATTTCAGAATAGGCGTTATTCCTCGTAGAATGAGGTTCACAGATTTTGGAATAAGCTGTCCGTTATTTCGAAATTATTTTGAAATAACGGAATGGCTGTGTAGATGCTCACGTTATTTCGAAATAACGCTAGAATCACCCTTGGACTTGTAATACTTCCTTTGTCTGTCTTGAGAGATTACAAGGTCTCGGAACAGGTCCTGGACAGCAACTCTCACAGGATTTCTGATCTCAGACGTAATACTAATAATCTTTACAAAAATACACGAGGGTGGAAATGAACTGAGATGGTCACAGCACAATCCTAGGAGGTATTTGCTGGTGGACTCTGAATAAATGTGAGAATTTCACAATTAATTCCTGCACAATTTGTGATCAGGAGATGCAGGCAAAGTTTGTCTGGTTAACTGGCCTTTTGATCATAACTAACTTGCTCTGTTGTAGTTGTCCTGCAGAATCCAAGCTGTAACTTCTTCCTTAACTAGCTGTGTTAAGTGCATGAAAAGCATCATGCACAACATTTTAAGTCATCCTCTAGTTTGAGATCTCTACAAAGGATGGTACTACAGGTGGAATTTCAGTATTAATTCTGAAAGTCCTGGCTCGGGTGGGTATAAGCTTGTGTTTCATGGTTATGTGCCTGCATGGTTTGAATACTAATTCCATGTTGTCATGGCTCCTTCCCCCTCTGGCATGATAAATGCAGAAGTGGAGGGCCAGCAAAAGTACCTCAAAACCTTATCTACCAGGCTTTGGTATAAAACTTCTCCCCAAAATCTGAACAACCTAGATTTTGGGGATAAAATCTCCACTCCCACCACCCAAATTTTCATAAAGCAACCAGGGAGAGACTACTTGGGAAATCTCACCCCTAAAGTACAAACCAGGACACACAAATTAACCAATACCAGGTTAATAAAAAGAAAAGAGAAAGAACTTGTATTATCACCACAATATTCCTGTTGCAAGCATAATGACTAGATGGAACAGTAACAAAATAATATCCTCATGGAGGAGAAATTTACCGTGGGCCAGGAACTTAGTTACAAAGGAGAACAAAACCCATTTTTAAATGCACAAACCAGCTCCCATTTCCCAACCCATAAAACAATAAAACTTAACGGATTTATCTAAACTTTATCCTGCTTACGGACAGTGAAGAGTATTTTCTTAGAGGGAGACATCTAATGCCCCCTTTAATAGCTGGAGAAACTACCCGAGAGACAAAGGCGGGAAACTCAAAAATTTCTTTGTCCTAGTTTGAGTTCCTACCTACGTTCCTATTGGCCAACTCTTCCTGAGTTAGGTATAGTTAACTCCTTAGTCCCCAGGCTGCTGGCTAACCCTCATGATCATGACACATGTTCTGGTCTCTGAAGAGAACAATTTCGCACCAACTAAAATTCAAACTCTGAAAAGTTCCAGCGATCCAGGAGCTGAAATCTGTCACAATGATGGTGATTGCTCTCAACTGTTACCAAATCATTCTCAGTGCTGCACGAATGAAGGCCTTGCCTCTTCCTGTATTCTAGTACACAAAGCCACTTACAAGGTAAAAGCATCAAGGCCATACAGAACAGTGTCCGTTAATATGCATTTGTCAAGCTTGCATGACCTTCTGGTTTCCCTCCCTCATGAAGGTGGCACGCCAGAGATGCCAGAAAACAGCCAAAGGGGTCTTAGTGACTCTACAGATGGGCTCTGTTGTGTTTGAAATGGGAGGACACTATATGCCTGCTAATCATTCTGCCACCTCCCAGAAACCTCCTAGCTGCCTTTACCAAACCCTCACTGCTATGGTTGCCAGATACTTTCACAAAAAATACTGAGAAAAATTGGTTGAGCAAAAAAAAAAAAAAAGTCACTGCACCTTTAAATCCCCATGTTCCCCGCTCCCACACCAGACGTGGCAGGGGAGGAATGTTGCAAGCGGCCTTCCATCCAAGCAAAACAGAAAATTGTACATGTCCGGTATTTTCTGTTTTTTTTGTTTTTTGTTTTTTTTTCAACCAGACAGGGGCCACAAATATTAGACTGTCCAGGCCAATACTGCATACCTGGCAACACTACAGTCACTGCCAATCTTGGGTGCTAGTGATGCCTCAGTCTGTCCAGGCCAGTGGAGTAACAGCACTCCTTTAATTGTAACGTTGGTGGATCAGCAAAGCATTGCTAGCCGTGCACCTGGAATGATGCAGAAGTCGTGTGCTGGGTCTTCAAGACCTCAAGAATCAGAGCTTTGGTTGCAGTCCAGAGGCCAATGGCGTGGTTTTGATTTTAAGATCAACTGCTTTCCCTGTGTGGCCGTCTAAGGCAGCTGTGACTGTGGTTTGCAGACTCTCTCAACACTGGGAACCAGATGCTCCCTGATGGCAGTGTTTCAAATGAAGGGCTGGAGGATTGCCTGCCAGCTTTCGGCCACACGCTGGAGCAGACTTACCCCAGTCAGAGTCTCTCGTTGAGCCATTAGTGGCTGGAATCATGATGTGCCCATGCTGTAGGTACCGCACCTCAAACTCCGGCTGAGATGTCAGTATTCCACAGGCGGCGGCAGCACTGCAGAGTGAATAGGATGGGGAAATCCAACTGGTCAGAGCGGCAGATGCTGTAATAAGCAAGCAGGCCACCTTGCTTATCTTATTGAGCATCTTCATGCTTCTGTCGACCCAACATCCTTCGGCCTGAGCGTTTTAAAACCAAGTACAGCTTCCAGTATTCCTGGGACGAGGATTATCGATCTAGACACCTTCATTGTTCCGTTTCTTTGTGTTCCACTTTTCCTTCCTGTCGTTTTTTTTTCTTCAATTAATTTCTGATCTTTACTGGAAAGTCAGACCTCCCCAGCAGAATGCAACACACACAATGGGTTATTCGTCCTTCCTATAATTCCTCAGAGCTCAGTGGCATTCAAGGGCCTCCTTTCTTCATAATGCCACGCTGTTTGCCAGGGATTAATGTGGCCTATTAAGAATGAGGGAAATATTGTCAGCCAACTGACTGTATAAAAACAGGCCTGTAAAGGATAAGTAGTACTTGCAGCAGGCTATGGTCCATTAATTATCTGAGGAAATCCACCACCGCAACACTTGGTTCCACTTTCCTTCTGCTAAGAGCTGGCAGAATAATGCTCGGTCAGGGTAACGACACATTTTTAGACCCGATTCTCTGCTTCGAATTGGCACCCGGCCGTGTTTGCATTCACAAGGCCCCCCAGGAAAGCATAGCCCTGAGACACTGGAAAAATGCAGGGGGAGGGGGAACCATAGAACCCGGGCTAGAAAAGACCCACTAGTGGTAGCTCTCCCGTCCATCTCTGTCCGTACAGGAATGGTCACTGTTGTGTACTGTTCCACTTCGTTTGTCCTCTTGAGTTTTAAGGTCTCCCAGCTCTTTGCTTGGCAGGCCACTCTGCTAACCAACAGATCTTGCAAAAAGAAGTATTTTTCCCCCCTCCCCCCCGGTCTCATTCTCTATTCCTTTTTTAATGATTCCCAACAGTCTGGCTGCTTTTTTGACTGCCACTGCACGCTGAGTGGGTGCTCTCCGAGAACGGTCCCCCATGACTCTCTGATCTCTGAGTGGTAATCGCTAACTTGGTCCCCACCAGTTTGTACGTTTCGTTGGG
The DNA here is from genome assembly GCF_052426305.1 of Pelodiscus sinensis. NCBI lineage: Eukaryota > Metazoa > Chordata > Testudines > Trionychidae > Pelodiscus > Pelodiscus sinensis. Next base: position 196,546,824 of record NC_143054.1, read on the forward strand.
ATTATGGCTTCCAATGTGCATTACTTTGCATTTATCAGCTTTAAAATTCACTTGCCATTTTGCTGCTCAGTCACCTAGTTTTGTGAAAAGTCTCAGCGGGGTGGCCGTGTTAGTCTATATCTGCAGAAACAACAACGAAACCTATGGCACCTATGACAGCTGATGCTCTAATCCAGCTGTTAGTCTCCAGGGTGCCACAGGCCTCCTCGGTTTTTTCTAGTTTTGTGAATCCCTTCTGAAATTCTTCAGTCTGCTTTGGTCTTAACAATCTTGAGCAGCTTTGTATCATCTGCTCCTTCTCCAATTCTACTGTACTTCATATCATTATACTTGGTAGCACTAATCCCCCATGGGCATCAGGGCAGTGCTATTATACCCATGTTACAGAGAACACACCGGCATGGAGACACCGACTTGCTTGGGATCGCACACAGAGTAGGAATGTAAGCGACTAGTTGACTTCCCAATAAGCTTATGCTTATCGGATAGTTGAGTAGTCACTCAACTAGTCGCTCCCTCCTCCGCTTGCTGTCTCTATCAGAGAGGCAGCAGGGGGTGGGGAGCAGGAGCCAGTACTGGGGGGGATCCGGTTTATAAGTGGGGGGCAGAAGAGGCAGAGGCATACCTACTGCTACGCCTCTCCCTTTCCGGCTGTTGTACATTTCAAAGGCAGAGGCGCAGCAGGATAGCGAGCGCCCCTCTTATCGACAAATCGAGTAGTCGATGGAAATTCCATTGACTACTCGATTAGTTGATTAATTGACATTTTACATCTCTAATAGAGAGTTTGTGGCAGAGCATTGAACTGAATCCAGTCTTCCAAGTCCTAGGTTAATGCTTTCACTGGCCCTTCCCCTCTTCAGCAAAATATTTACGTGTGCGCTTTTGTCCAGCCCCGTCCAGGAAACGCTTGCACACAGGCTGCGTTTTAAGCGTTAAAGAATGTTGTTCAAGGTCCAGTGAAGTCAAATCAACACGCCAGTCTTCAGTAAACACAAGATTTCCGTAACCACTTTGCTAACACTTGCAATGCTTTTAATAATCACAATTAATGATGCCTCCTATGCAAGTAGCTTTGATCCTTCGGTTTTCTACGTCCTGATTTCTGATTCATTGCTCACTTGGCAGGAAGGGCACAGGGCCAGCTCCTCCTCTCAGTTTCACTAGTGAACTTCAGGGAGCATAGAATCCGGCTGTTTCTGTGCCGGAATTGTCCAGCGGAGAGCAATGTAATTCCAGCTGTAAGAGTTCGTGGGCCAGCATTCCAAGTGTGGGATGCTATAGCTGTCTGCCTGTAGCTGAGCTCGGGGTCTATTCACGCCAGTGATTGCTCTTGAAAAGAGATGGGCTGGAGGAGGTATACCTTACAGGGTGAACAGAAATACCTGGACTTGTACGGCTGGTAAACAGATGTGTGGCTTGTTGCATTCTACAAAAAAAAACCCAGCTTTTCCGAAGAGCATTTTGTCAGCTTGTTCTCATCTTAAAGTTGCCCAGTGAAGATCTGTACCACACGAGGCCTTATTTTTCCCCCTTTAATTTGGGGGTTCATGTTAGAGACAACCTGACAGTTCTATCTGTTAAACCTCCCTCCTCTCATGCTGCCTCTCTCCTAAACTTTCCACCAGTCTTGCTGCTTTTGGGGCCAACTGTTGCTTCAGTAACTGCAGCGGCTGCCAAGACCCTGCTGCACAGTTCTCAGACATTTCCCAGGCCTGCCTGTCTTTGCAAGTGCGGCTGGCGCTTGGGTAGTAAAGCGCCATCGAGTGCACGTTCTCTGCCAACAGGCGGCAGAGGACAGGCCTCCGCTCAGGTAACATTCCTGGGGATTTGCCCGTTTGTGGCACTGAAAGGCGCTTCAGAGCAGCGAGCCGGATTTACGGCTGCGCCACGTTTGAATTCTGCCTCCTGCCTGCTCCATGGCGGACAAGGTTGGCTGCAGGGATGAACGAACGGGGGCTATGGAGACAGCCTTGATGCCGAAGTGGGGGAACAGGGCGGGGAGGAGAAAGGGGACATTCACACTGCAGGAGTCACTTTTCCTACGAGGCAGCTTTAGAGCTACTTTGGAGGCATCACAGAGCAGCCAGATGGAAGGGCCAGGAATCCCGTGGCGTGGAATAGTTAAATACAACGTGGCAGGACAGGAGTGGAACAGCAGGGATCCCGATTGTGTGGAGTGGGTACATGACTCTCCAAGGGGCCGGACCAGGTGGCACAGGCAATGTGTCTCCCTCACAAATGCAGGGAAACCCACTGATGCTGCTGCTTGCGGGCCTGGCTTTGTATCTCCCTCCTCTTCCAGGGCCAGGCTTTGTCCAGATATTTTTTGAGAGGGCAGGGCACAATCTGGATCCGACCCACCCCCTCTCTAGATAAGCCCCCAAAACTTACCAGGACAAGCAAAGAGGAAGCCTGCATCACACTCACCCACAGCTTCGGTGACCCCCGGTACAGGGTGGCGAGAAGGGAAAACCACAAGAGGAAAAACAAGGGACTGGGCTTTATCTTCGGGAAATACGGCTTCCCGCGGTGTCCTGTTTCTCCCTCGAGTGCGCATTTCTGCTGCCCTCCCAGAATGCCGTTCGTGTCTGATTCGGCTGCCTGTTTAAAGGGGTGCTCCTCCGGTTTAATGCGCCTCACTCTTGCTTCGAAGGAGGGACGGGCGGTCACTGAAGGGCAAGAGCAATGAAACAGGAGACTGTTCCTTGAAATGAGGTGGGAGGTGGTCACCATCCCTGCAGAGGCAGCTACTGCCCCCCAGTGCTGGGCCTGGCTTTTGGACCAAGCATTGCAGCTTGGTGCCGGGGCTACCGCTCACTCAGCTTTGGCCTAGCTGTCCCTCCGAGGGTGTTGGGACAACGTCAGTGAGTGGTGTTGGGGGCTGCAGAGCCTTTGTTTTGGCCTGGTGCCCCTGGAGCCTAGTCGCAATGCCACTCAGTTTGGGAGCCTTCTCAAACGGGGGGGACTGGAGAAAACTGCCCCTGCCCCGTCCCCCTTGGGCAGTCAGTGGCCTAGCACGCACGGCCAGGCTGAAGGTGTGTTGGCCTGCTCAGGGAACACCGCTCCGGGGCTCTGAGCAGCCAGCAGTAGCTCGGAGGCTGCTCTGAATTGAGCAAGGGAGGTCGAACTGGTGAGGCCTGAGCTCAGTGACGTGCAAATATGTCTGTGGTCCACTGCGTCTCAGATCTGGCATGAAGGAGAGCTAAGCCACGCTCCAGAATGGACCCTCAGTCCTTTGCTCGCTGCGTCAGCCTTCCTAATACAGGAGCCCGCTCCATCCCTGCGGCAGCCTGTGTTGGCTGTCTGGCTGCTCCCGTGGTGGGTGGAGTAGGGGGGGACTTGACCCCCCCACCTCCCTGGAGCTCCCTGGGAGCACCTGGGGAAGTGTCATTAACAAGCTATGAAGACAGGCTCATCCGTATTGCCCAGGGGTGAACGTAACTTGATTTTTTTCAGCTACTGTTATATTGCCTAAGGGTGTGTGTGTGTGCAGGAGTCAGGGCTGGGGTGTGAGGAGGAGCTGAGGGTAGCAGATTGGGGTATGTGGTACCCCAAGGCGGTGGCCTTACTTTCACCTCTGGTACCTCCCCAGCCAAGCAGATGGCAGACAGATGAGAGTGAATTAAGGCTGGTGGGGTGGGCTGGTGCCTGCAAGGTTTCCTAGTGCACAGGCAAGGAAGAAACCAATATTACTTATACTATTCTGGCTGCCTTTTACCAATGGAGTGGTGGTGACATAGACTAGTAGTGAGCCTGGGGGCTGAGCAAGTAATGAATGTATCTGAATCTCATGTTAAGTTTCTATCTTTGGGAATGAAAGCTTGAAAATATGACAGCTCGATGCCACAATTGCAGAAGAAAAATGGTTATTGCGCTACACCATTCTTATGGATTTTGAATGCTTGGGGTTGCCACTAACGAGTGCTACTGAACACGAAGGACGGAAGCCACCCAAAATAGGTACTGAGTAATTCCCTCCGAAAGGGCAACAGTTAATGGGGTGCATGCTCTGAGCTCCTAGGGATTGTGTATGAAACGAGCCAATCACCTAGCTCTTGAAACGAGCCAATCACCTAGGCTTGTTCCTCTAATGTTGCTCTTGGTGTGTCATAAGTCAGAGAGCCCTTAAAATAACCTTTCATTCTGGGTGCGGCTCCCTGTGCGGTCTAAAATAGCTGCAGACAGGCTGTGCACTGAATGTGCACTGAATGAGGTAGGGGGTCCTCTGTGTGTGGTGGGGGAATTAGTATGTGACCAAAGACTGTATCATACAGACCTCTTACAGATAATAGGCAGAATCAAGGTGATACAGGCAACCTTATTCGTAGCACTTCTTATGCAACCTTAACTTTTTTTGTTACTGTAGGTGGAGGGTTTGTTTTTAACAGCTTCTAGGATTGAGACTGAGGTATTGCCGGGCCCCTTTGTGCCCCTGTTTAAAATAAAGGATACCTAATTAGGTCATTAGATGGCGTGTGATTAGGCTGGAAAAGCAGTGTGGCTGGGGAACCACTAGTGAAAGTGAGGGAGAAACCCTGCAACCCCTATTGTGTAACAATAAAGAACTGCAATCAAAGCCACACTGCCAGGCTCACTTTGCATCTCCCAATCTCAAGAAGCCGAGAAGGGTGATGTCACCATGGGGAGCAGAGGACAAGGTGGTAGGAACTCGGTGAGATAGAGAGAAGTGGGGTAGAAAGGAGGTGTGGATTGTTAGTCATAGGATCCTGGGCTGGAGCCTGGAGATGCAGGTGGGCCTGGCTTGGCCTACACACCCCTGGCAAAGTGATGCAGGACCTGCCACGGGAATAGGAGACAACATGAGAGAGGCAGCTTGTCTGGTGGGATTTGTTACTCCAGAGGCATGTATGAGTGTAAAATGCTCAGTGGCCTGGCTGATGGGTTGAGTCCCAGAGGGAGGGGGGCACTGTGTGAGCAACAGACAACAGGGCCCCTATGGGGCAGATACCACAAGGAGGCAAACCTACAGGGTGTGTGGCCCTTCACAATTAGGCTTTCCAGGTGCTTTTACCAAAAATCCCAAACATAACCAAAAAAAAAAAAGGGGGGGGGGGAGAGACCAAACTTGTTGAGCAGAGCAAAAAAAAAAAAAAAAAGGTGCTGCGCCTTTAAGAATCCCCAAGCTCCTTACTCTTCCCCCGGCCCTTGCCAGATGCAGCAGGGGAAGATTGTCCCTGCCAGTCTTCCATCCAAGAGAAACAGAAAATACTGGACATTTTACATGTCCAGTATTTTCTGTTTTTACCGGACAGAGGCCAGAAAAAACAGACTGTTCAGGCGAAAACCAGACACCTGGCAATGCTATTCACAGCTGGGGAAAAGATTTTTGACACCTGATGGCTACCAGCCCTGAAGAGGGCAAGACAAACCTGAAAACACTCTGGGCTGACGGCCCTTTCTCTCATCCATCACCTCTTGAAAGAAAGGCTGAGAGCCTTTCAAATCTTCCAGGGTACAACTTAGCCTGATCCACCATGGTACAAATTGGCCCCATCCTCCGGGGTACAAATTGGTGCCGCTCCAGGGTATTCAGTGGACTTTGCCAGTTTCCCCCTACTGAGAATCCAGCCCTTTGCCGCATTTGTCATCCCGGATCCCAGCCATCCGCCTTATGGAGCCGCAGCTCTTTGGGATGAAGCCTTTTGTGCCGTGTTTCCATAGGACACTTGAAGCCGCCTTCGTTTGTTTTCTGTTCAATGTCACTAATGTGAATTGGCGCCGCTTGAGGGCTGCGAGCCAAAGCCTTTGTGGTCTCTGGGGAACACCGGCCGTTGTGCTGAGCGGCGGGGAGCAGAAGAGCGCTTTGTCTTGTGGGAGACAGAGGAGCAGCTGCCCGTGGATGCTCAGGGAAGGGGGTGAGCATGGGAAGTGCTCCAGCTGGAGTGACATTTGCTGGGGCTGTGCTTCTGGGCAAGACATGCACATCTCTTGATCTTTCCACTGCATTGCAGTGGGGCAGGAGCAGGGGGGCGGGTTACAGGTGCATGGCTGGAGGGGATGGAGGCTGGGAGATTCCCGAGAGGACAGACTCTATGCAGCTTTGTCAGCAGCTAGAATCCGGTCCGTGTTTGGTGGAGGTTGGTGTTTGGCTTTCAAAGGACTTGAGGACATGCCCAAGTCCCACTGAAATTCACTAGGAACGAGGTGCCTAATTCCCTTAGTCGCTTTTGAAAACATTGGGCTGGAAGGGTCCCTCCCTGTTGACTGCCTGCAAGGTTGCTAGTTTCAGCCCAGATCCTAGAGGGCAGGTGTGCATGTCCCACACCCCAACATCACCATAGGCAGGAGTGATAAACCCAGAACAGGGACACACTTGGAATCCAAGGGTTAGACATCCAGCCCCCTGTCTCTTTAAGGGCGGACGGTCTGCTGAGGCGGCCAAAAGGGAGGGGACCGGTGTGGGTGCAGTTGAAGAGATCGGCCTCTCCAAAAGGATCTCTAGCCATGGGGTTGGTGCAAGCAGGGTGTGCGGATGCCAAGCTTAATAAAACTCCAGCTATAAAATGGTCCCTGTTCTGGGTTTATCACATGCACACTCAGATGGGTAGAGTTAAGAGTAGCCAAGAGTTAAATGGGTCAGGAAGTCGAATGTGCCCACAGGTGGCAAAGGCCTGGGGTGACTGACCTTTGCAAAGTGTGGGGTCAAACTGAACGGAGAGGATAGAGAAGGCAATTCATGGCCAGGGCTGTCCCTGTCAGAAGTGACCAAACTCACTCAGAGCAGTGACACCAAGAAACCAGCATGATTTTATTCCACACTAGTGGAGGAACCGACCCCAAAGTCTGCACAACACAAATACACTGCACCTCAGTTTTTCTGCGGCTCCTCTCTATGGGTGGGATATTCAACAGCACCTGGGTGATTTAGGAGCACCAGGCTCAGGGGAAGTCAGTAGGAGGTGAGGTCTAAATTTTCAAAAGTGACCAGTGATTTCTGGATGCCTTCATTCTTTTGGGTGCCAAACTGGAGATACCTTTTGGAAGCAGCATGATTTTTTTCCCCCCGTGAGGCCGGGGGCTTAATGGTTTCTGAAAATTAGGTCCCTTTAAGGCGTTACATGTTGGGAACTCAAAAATGGAGGCATCTAAAATTGCTAGTCACTCACACTCGAAAAGGTAGGTCTGGGCTCCAAAATCACGTTACGGCGCTGTTTGGAACTCCGCTGGCTGCCTGCAGCTAGAGGAGGCTACTCCTGCAATTTTGAAACGTAACGGGCTTGCTATTCTGACATCTCTGCAAACGAGGAGTACGGGCGTTTCGGAATAGTGCTCCATTTTGAAATATGGTCCTGTGTAGACAGTGCAGAAAATTTCAAAATAAGCTATTTTGAAATTAACGCGAAATAAGCTACGCAATTTGTGTAGCTCAATAGCTTATTTCGAGCTATGGGTGCAGTGTAGACGCACCCTTACTTGGCACCACTTAGCCATCTTTGTGTGTGTGTGTGTTACTATTCCTACAAACTAGCTCAGTGCTGTCTTGAAAGGATAGGTGTCTTTACCCCCGTTAATAAACTGTGGTGTACCTCTGTCTTCAGAGGAACAAGCAAATTTGATTGTTTTCTCTAGGTTGGATGGGACATTAGGTCACATGTTTTGGGGAGAATTCTGGATTGGGGGTGTATTGAAGCCACCCTGCAGGCAGTAACCATGTCTGGGTCTATAGACAGGGTGCCAGGGTGAGAGAAGCTGAACTAAAGCTGTCTACCATAGACACACTGGACCCGGCCACTCAGCATAAGGTACTCAACTCCAGCTACATAGAATACGTAGCTGGAATTGGCTTATGTTAAGATGAGCTTGGCAGTGTCCCTGCAGCAAGAGGCCAGGGGGAGCAAATGCTCCCAAAGGCTTCCCTTACTTCTTGCAAAAGGTGGAGTACTGGATGCTGGAGGGGGAGCCCTCTGAGTTTGATTTAGCGAGTCTTAACTAGACTTGCTAAATCAAACTCTGGAAGATTGATCATGGCAGCAGTGATCTTCCATTTAGTGAAGACGAGGCCTAAGAGTGTGACCTGCACACTTGTAAGCTGGTAGCAAGTGTCAAAGGCTGGGAACTACAGCAGCAAACCCCTGTAAGGCACCCAGGCTTGCAGGACAAGTGGTAACGGAACCCACATTGGTTTGGATTCCATCCTGTCACATCCACTTGATAGTCATTTCATGAAGACCACATTTCCCCAGCTTCTTTACGGGGACGTCATGTGGGATGGTATCAAAAGCCATACTCAAATCAAGATATATCACATCTACAATTCTCCTCACACCCCCAGTGATCATCCCAGTCACCCCAATGATCATCACTCACCACAAGGTGTTCTGTAAATTGAAGCTATTGCTTTATTTTCCCCTCAGTTCCGGGCGGCTGTATTCACACTCCAGTTAGTGTACAAATCCAGACCAATGCTGTGCTGTGCAAATGGGTGTCGAGGCTCAGTTTTAGCGAAGGAATTACTAATCCTCAATGTTCTGTGCACAGCATGGTGCTGTAGAAGGAATGCGCTTTTTTGCCATATGGGAGTGGGCGTTACAATGGCTTATTATTTGGCGTTCACTACCAAGGCCTTTGAATCCAGCATCCCATCAAAGTGATCAAAAACAAGCTACTTTGCAACAGACGACTGTAAACAGTGCCCAAGGAAATGCAGCGCGAAAGGAAAACGCAAGCTTTTCCAAAGGAGAAGGAACTGAGACAAAGTCACGGCATAGAACAATTTCAGTGTAGTTGCCGTTAATAAGCTCAGCATACTGAGCCACTGTTTACGGCCTTACAAAACTGGCCTCTGAGGTTCGCTGCTATGGTGAATGTAAATTACACGCACTCACTTGTAGCAGGAGTGTGCTTAGTACAGGCCACCAAAGCTTCTCAACAAACGTGTGTCACACGTTTAATAGCACCCTAAACGTTCTTTGGGAAGTGAGCAAGGAGCCATAACTACTGACCTCTTCCAAATGTTCTAATCTGTGTGTATCGCAGCAGTTCCTGGAAGCCCCAGTGATCAATTATTTGTATTACAGTAGCCCTTGGACACTTCAACCACAAACACTCAGGGCAGTCTCCAGGCCCACCGATGGGCGGAGCTAAATGGGGCAGTTGCCCTAGGGTCCAACGATTCAAAAGGGCAGGGGGCTTCTGGTCGCTTTATATCACTGCTGGAGCGCTGCGCGGCACAGTCCGGGTGACTCTTAGGGTTGGCGGAGGAGCAGGGGGAGTACAGAGTAGCATGCTCCAAGAAGTGCTGAGGGCAGCCCCGCCTCTTTCACCCGAGGCCCCGCCTCTTTCACCCGAGGCCCCGCCTCTTTCACCCGAGGCCCCGCCTCTTCCAGGAGCACGGAGCTGGCTCCCACCATTTTGCCCAGGGGTGGCCCTACAAATCTATTGACCTTTGGCAAGTCCCTGTCCTGATGTGTTACCATAGAAACAGAGTGTAGGCGGGGAAAGAGAAGGAAGCAACTTGCTCCAGGTCAGGCCAGAATGTCCTCGACTCATCAGCCAGCGCTCTACCTCCTAGACCGCACTCCCTCTTCCATTTTGATCAGCTCCCCTAACCAAACAATTCCAGCACGGCCAGCCCTGATGCACTGCCCTTTCGCTCTGCTCCCCTTGCTGCCTGCATTCGGGTGGGGGGGGACCGACCAAAGAGCAGGTGCTAGGTGATCAGATAACAGGTATGAAAAATTGGTACACAGAGTGGAGGGTAATAGGCCTCTCTGTAAGACAAAGCCCAGAGTAGGGGGACTGTCCCTATACAATTGGGACAGCTGGACACATTAGTGCTCAGATTAATGACAGTTTGCTGAGGTTCCCTTGGACCAGAACCTCTCCCCCCCCACCTCCCCCTGCCGTGTCTCTGCCACCTACAGCCGCTGATTATCAAGAGGTAAGGCCTGTACAGGATCATTGTATTACAGTAGCAGCTGCAGCCCCATGGTGTTAGGTGTTGTATACTCACATTGCCCAAGGAATGTCCCCCCTCCACCAGCAGGGCAGACAAAAGGGAAGAAATGTATCCCCATTTTACAGATGGGGAACTGAGGCCCACAGAGATGAAGGGGCTTGCCCAGCATCACACAAGGAGTTGGCTGCAGAGCCACTACTGAGCCTCCTGAAGTGTTTTCTTTAGAGTAGTTAAAAGCTGCCCCTGAGCTGCTCACGCAACTCCCTGGGTATCAGTAGGGCGACACAAGCGTAACCCAGGGCCCTAGTGGTGGAGAGAATTCAAATCACCCACGTCCATATTGTCTAGTATAGGAGACAGCAGCTAAAGAGTCCCCTGCCATCCCTCTGAGCAGTGGCAGCCCTTCCTCAGGTGCTCTGGCAATATGACGGCACCATGCTCCCATGGGGAAGGCGTGGAGAGGTTGGACATGTTGACTGTTGAAGACAGTCACAGGACTGCCCTTTGGCCGATGTCCATCAATGGCGCCATGCCCGATTTGCACCAGCTGAGAAGCGGGCCCCTATTCTGCAGTGAAGCTACACAGATTGGCGCTGGCTGAGGATCCAGCCTTTTGAGGACAGATGGGGCTGGTGTGATCAAAGGCCTGTTACTCTCCCTTTTCCATTGCCCATGACCAGCATTCAACAAGGCAAGCATTAAGGGATGCATTAGTCCTAAGGCTTAGTAATGTTTTCCATTCCTTTTGTTAGTAAAAAGAACCTCAACTAAAAGCCCTTAAAGTAGATATCAGAAGATTTAATTAGCAGACATATACTGTGGGAAAAAATTGCACATAATTACCATGTGACATTCACTGGAAGTAAGTAAATGTTTTCATCTCTTAATAATTACCAGTTGACTCACTTACCCACACTATATTAGATCAAAATCCCTCAACACAGTCTTGGGGGTTTTTAACCTTGAGCTTCTAATAACATACATGCTGCCAAAAAAGCAGTCGGCTTAATTAAGGGACGACAACCTGGTGAGATGGTGAGGTGCTAACTTAATTTTTTTCTCTACCAACGTCAACATGTACTGATCAGACCCTCCCCATGCAGCCTGTAAATTCAAACAGGAGATAAGCAAACTATGTGCTTTGAGCAGCTTGTTCATGGAATTGAATCTTTTCTTCTACCTCTTAACAAACCTGTCCAAAACCAGGATCATGCTTTCCACTATTACAGGTTGATGCTCTTTAGTCTGGCACCCTCAGGACCTGACTGCCGAACCAGAGAATTTTCCGAACCATGGGAGGTCAATATTGTCTAGCAGCATTGTCTAGCAGCATTACCAACGCTTCAACTGCGTACTGGGCTCTTAGAAGACATGTAGGGGTAAATTAGAGCTAAATAACAGCACAGAACACTGAGAGCCAGGACTGGTGGCTGTAAACAACCTTTATGGGACAGCGGGAAACTTGGCCACACCCATGATAAATGGACATCCGGCTAACTAAGATCATTCCAAACCATGGATGTTTCTGGACCAGAAAGTGCCAGATTAGGGAGGTTCAACCTGTCATTTGTTGTCTGAGGTTATCTGAGGTCTATAGGAGCTGTTGGATGCTCAGGACTTTTGAAATAAGAGACAGGTGTCTATACATGAATGCAGGAGTTAATTATAATATCTTGCTCACATTTCTCCATTGAAAATGCATAATCAAACAACATTTGAGTTTATATAATTAGTGTTCATGCAGCTTGCCTGCTGGCGCACTGATAGATAATGAGGCACAATTGATCAGGCTTCACTATCTCCCGGTGCGTCCCTGTCTGTCTTTCTCCATCTGTTGCCCCTTGTTTTTGCGAGTTCTTTGGAGCTGGGCCTAGCTCTTTTTGTGTGTGTACAGTGCCTAGCACAATGGGGTCCTGATCCACAACAAGGGCGCCTAGAAGCTATAAGACAAATGATTTAATAATAATCATTTTCTAGGGTTAGTCTGTGACACTTTGAGAATACGATTACAATGTAAAATGACCATTCAGAGGTGCCTCTGTCTGCAAAGGGAGAAAAAATACATTGAGATACTTGATACCTATGTCATTATCAACTAGTTTAAATCCAGCACACTATAGAAAATTAGAATATTTCGCTTTTATATGGCACTATTCATCGGTAGATCCCAAAGCACTTTCCAAAAGACACATGTAATTACCCACTTTATACTGATGGGCAAACTGAGGTACAGAACCATGAAGGCCTAGAGCCTCAAAGGCACCTCACTCCCATTGAAATCAGTGGGAATTAGGGACCTAAATGCTCTTTGAGGATCTGGACCGAAGTAGTTTGACTAAGGTCACCCAGAAGGCCAGTGGCAGAATAGGGACTAGAACCAATGTCTCCTTAGCACTCAAGAATATACAGGTTGAACCTCTCTAATCCTGCACTCTCTGGTCCAGCAACCTCTGTGGTTCGGCATGATTTCAATTATCCGGCTGTCCACTTCTCACGGGTGTGGCCAAGTTTCCTGCAGTCCCATAAAGTTTGTTTACAGCCACCAGTCCTGGCTCTCTGGCTGTGTCTAGACTACATGCCTCTGTCGTCAGAGGCATGTAGATTAGACACATAGGCAAAGGCAAATGAAGTCACGATTTAAATGATCGCGGCTTCATTTAAATTTACATGGCTGCCGCGCTGAGCCGACAAACAGCTGATCAGCTGTTTGTCCGCTCAGCGCGCTAGTCTGGACGCTCCCCTGCCGACATCAAAGCCCTTTGTCGGCAGCCCCGGTAAACCTCATCCCACGAGGATGTCGGCAGGGGAGCGTCCAGACTAGCGCGCTGAGCGGACAAACAGCTGATCAGCTGTTTGTCGGCTCAGCGCGGCAGCCATGTAAATTTAAATGAAGCCGCGATCATTTAAATCGCGGCTTCATTTGCCTTTGCCTATGTGTCTAATCTACATGCCTCTGACGACAGAGGCATGTAGTCTAGACACAGCCTCTGTGTTTTGTGCTGTTACTTAGCTCTAATTTACCCCTAAATGATTTACTTACCCCTAATTTGCCCCTAAGAGCCCAGGAAGCAGTGGGCGTGTGGCTAATGCTGCTAGACAATGTTGACCTCCTACAGTCTGGCAAATTCTCTGGTTTGGCCTTTATCCTAGTCACAAGCCTGGAAATAGCCAGAAATCTGAATGCTGCATTTTCAAATGTTACCCCAATGGCCGAGTGGCTGCAAAAGCACTGACTGAGTGACAGGGGACGGAGCGCTTGATGATTATCTGTTCTCAGGCCTACCAATGGGACGGGTGGGGGTGGGGAGCAATTGCCCCGGGACCCTGAGCTCTCGGCCATCGCTACTGCGGCAATGGCGGTGGCTGGAACCCTGTGCCCTTTCAGTTGCTGGCTTAGTGCCATGAGGTGCGCTCTAGGCAGCGCTGAGGCCGGCGGAGGGGGGGGGGGAACCGCAGTCTGGGAGGTGCTGAGTGCTGGCTGCCCCCAATCCCACCCTTTCCAACTGAGGTAGGGTTGCCAGATGGTTTAACCAAAAATACCAAACACCTCTCCCCACAAAAAAAAAACCCACTGGGGAAAAAAATTCTGTTTAAAAAAAAAAAAAGGGGGGTAGGGGAAGAGACCAATGTTGTTAAGCAAAAAAAAAAAAAAACCCAGCATGGCCCCTTTAAGAAATGCTTTTGAGGCTTTTTGGCCCTAACAGGCTGCCGGCAGCCATCTGCCAAATTGTCTTCCTGCTCCAGGCCAGACAGCTCCTCTGCGGAACCAGGTAAGCACCCGGGATTTTCACCTCCTAGCCGGGAAAAAATCAGAAAATACCCGAAATTTTAGGTGTCCAGTATTTTCTGAATTTTTTTACTGGCTGGAGGCAAAAATACCAGACTGTCCGGGTCAACACCAGACACCGGGCAACCCTAAACTGAGGCTCTGCCCCTACTAGGGGCACAGAGCAAGTCCCCCACCCCGCCGAGGCCATCAGCCCTACAGCCGCTTCTGTTCGTTCCCTCTGAACAGGCACCTGGCACTGGGCTCTGGAAGACAGGACACTGGGTGGGTGGGTGGGCCACTTTTCTTGACCCAGTGTGGCCGCTCTTAATACTCTTATTTTCTACTCTTTCAGGCCAATGATGAGGACATCGCAGAGCCTCACTATGGCTCTCCTTCAGGTGTCCGCGTGGTTCAGCAAAACCCTTCCGCATCCGCATCACTTGGCGTATGTGTGGAACCCAGGAGAAAGCCGGGTTTCTCGAGCGGGTGCCCAGGTCCCATGGGGCGTGGGAACTTCCCTTCTTAAGGCTCTTTCGGAAATCCCAGCCCAAGAGCTTTGCTCAAAAGGAAGGAGGTAAGCGTTTGCGGAAAGGCTCAGCCACTGAGGAGCCTTTGGAGGGGATCTAAGAGCTGAACTGCTCATTGTGATTTAGTTCTAGGGCCGAGTCTTTGTGATGCTGGGACACAGCTGCAGGAGAGTCCCTCCCTCCCCGCAGGCTACCCCCAGTTTCGCTAATGTCCACAAGACACCAGGGAGCTTGGTCCCCAGAGCTGCTCTGAGCAGGTGAGGCAGCCCGGTGCTTAAAATGCTTGAGCACCCTGGCGCTCTGCATGCACTTTAGCTCCTGCTTTGCCTCCTGGCAAAACAGCCCCCAAGATAGCAACAGCGGGTGGGTTTCATCAAGGAAAGAGAACAAGCTTAAATCCTTCCTCCTGGCAAGGGCTGATGGGAGCAGACATGGGATGAGCTGCTTCTCTTAAGCAAACTCCTGAAAATTCTTTGTTATCTAACTACCTGAATCTACTGGAAGGGCAATTCAGTGTATTGCCCTCCGATAAAAAGGTGCTGCAGCAACCTCACATAAAAATGGAAAGGTCTTTTGAACCAAATAATGGTCTGATCGTATTCCAACTGTCCTTGATCCAAAGATTCTCATTGATTTCGGCAGCACTTGGCTTGGGCATTAGGTGTCTTTGCACATGGCATTGCGGGGTGGAGCTTAAGGTTAAGAGAGTTTTTAAAACAGCCAATCAGAAGAGCTGGGCAAAAGGTTACTTGACATATCTGAGGTCACTGAATGAAAGGAAGGATTGTGGGTAAAGGTATAATAAATAAGACATAATTTTTCTCCCCACCAACCTTCCAATTGCCCATACCTCCAGTGAGGTGGACTTAGATGAGATCTCAAAGGAACTGTATTGTAAGTGTTACCAGGCATCAGGAACAGACATATCTCTGCAAAACAGAGTAGTGTTCTTCCTCTACTACCAAGATCTTACAGCCAGTTTTCATGAATAGATTTTTTATATAAACCATTTAATCTTCATGTTTCCTCTACAGTGTTTTTGATTGTAGATAGGAAAAGTGAGACCCATAACTCCAAACCAGCGTAAGAAACCACAGCATGGAATAGCTTGTGTTTACAATTACCCACTCAGCTTTTCATATCCATTCACACACAACTATCCCAGGAGTTTCACAAGCATGGCTTTTTATGAGTTGAGTGAATCATTTGCATCAAATGATAAAGCCAGTGACCTATGCCTCTTTTCCTGTAAGCAATGTTATTCACCGAATTATTTCTGCAAAGCTGTAAGTCTACAGCTTACTCCTGTGATGATTATTACAAATATCCACGACTTGAAATTCAGGCTGTCTTAATTGGACTGTGTGGGTATGTCTAAACTACATGGCTCCGTCGACGGAGCCATGTAGATTTGTTGTTTTGGCAAAGGCAAATGAAGCCGCGATTTAAATGATCGCAGCTTCATTTAAATTTACATGGCTGTAAAGAAGAGCATGTGACCCACAGGCTGTGTCTAGACTACATGCCTCTGTCGTCAGAGGCATGTAGATTAGACACATAGGCAAAGGCAAATGAAGCCGCGATTGAAATGATCGCGGCTTCATTTAAATTTACATGGCTGCCGCGCTGAGCTGACAAACAGCTGATCAGCTGTTTGTCCGCTCAGCGCGCTAGTCTGGACGCTCCCCTGCCGACATCAAAGCCCTTTGTTGGCAGCCCCGGTAAACCTCATCCCACGAGGAATAACGGGGCTGCCGACAAAGGGCTTTGATGTCGGCAGGGGAGCGTCCAGACTAGCGCGCTGAGCGGACAAACAGCTGATCAGCTGTTTGTCGGCTCAGCGCGGCAGCCATGTAAATTTAAATGAAGCCGCGATCATTTAAATCGCGGCTTCATTTGCCTTTGCCTATGTGTCTAATCTACATGCCTCTGACAACAGAGGCATGTAGTCTAGACACAGCCTGTGGGTCACATGCTCTTCTTTCTTGTTTCTGATTGGCTAAGTGTACCGCTTAGAATTGAGTTTTCTGTGTGAACACTTGTGATTTATGAAAGAAAAATTAGTTTGCTGAAAACACTCCCCTTCCATAATTATTTTAAAATATGCGATTTCTATGAAGATTCGTTCCAGTGCACTTGTTTGCGGCACTATTCATAGGAATATATGTTTTAAAGTTGTTGTGCGGATACCATGAAGGAAGAGCTTAAGGAACCCTGGAGATTTGGAAAACAAGAAGGCTTCAGCTCAAATGCTCAGTGATGGAAAAAAAAAAAACCCAACCAAACCTAGAAAATGTAGGATGCATAAAGAACAGAATAAATAGAGCTAATGGGGAAAATTTTGCTTTTTTTTCAGACAAGTTTGAGTTTTTCCACTAAAATATTAGGTTATTCCACTAAAAATTGAAATTCAAAATGTTTCAGCTAAACCCTGAACTATTTTCATTCTGAAACGCAGCTATGGAGTCTTAGGGCTATTGTAGTTCACATGATGCATGCTCCTATTCTCTATTAGCCAACCTCACTGGCTGGTCTATATTTCCCACGATGCACCAAAGTCTGTCCCTTTGCAGGTGGGAGGTGATGCATTATGGCAGTTACATGAACACAGTGCACTCTGGGAGATGAAGTCTGGCTGAGGAGCCTGGCCCATAGAAGAAAAATGAGAGCATGAGGCATCCACACTACAACTCCCATGAGTGACTTCAGTGCCATTTCAGATTAGAAAAACTTCAGAGTTTGGCTGCTCAGCTGATGGATGAAAAATTGAAATTTTCTGTGGAAAGCAGCCATTTTGTGTGAACGGTGTAGTTTAGCCAGAAATACACTTTTCTATCAATAATTTTGAGAGAACTTTTGTCCAGACCTAACAGAGAATGATGCTGAAAATATTATTGCCAATATACAACTGATCCGAAGCACCCATGTAGAATACTGTTTTCAGGTCTCTCGCTCTAAAAGGATATAGCAGAAATAAGAGTGTCTTGAGACAGGTGATTAGAAAAATGGAAATACTTCCATGTGAAGACAGATTGAAAAGACTGGGGATTGTTTCTCCTTAGAAAGAAGAGAAATAAGAGCCAAATAGTCTGTTGATAATAGAACAGGCATTTCTATTCAGCCTGACTCTCAATATAGAAACAATGAATGCCAAAGGGAAAAGCACAGATTTAAAATTTTATGAGTATGTACATTTGTTTTTACTCAATACATGCTTGACCTGTGGAACTCAATGCTGCAAGATGTTGTTGAGACCAATGGCTGAGCAGATTCAAAACCCAAGTTCGAATCTGAATCATCTCTGTGTTTAAAGGGAGGACCATAGGGGGATGGCGTGACCTCCTGTACAGGCTGTGGGCCATTTGTGTCTGGGCCTTTAAGGCAGAAGTACACGCTTCACCCTGGCACCCTGTCTCTCTGCTGTCAATGAGACGTACTTGCAGTGGGCATGAGGGAGGGGCATTCATGAGCCTTGGAGATGTTGATGGAAGTGCCTGAGGATTTAGCTCATTAGGGGTTAATTTGACTATACATACCTCAGCCCAGATGGTTGTTATCCAGCATAGTCAGGTCTCCATTTTCATTGATTTGCCTGTAGCTAATGAGAGACCCTTGTTTCCCCCTCAGTTACACCTCCTCCTGCACCCATTGGTCAGGTGGGCATATTGTCCTGCCCAGGAGCCATGTGCCAAGCCACTAACTCCCCTTCTGAGATAGTTAAAGTAACCAATTTTCCTTCTGATCTTAGCCCAGCTCTCATTGCTGGGACACGCCCGTTCCTGGGGCATCCAAGGAATCTTTTAGCGCACTAGGTAGAACAGGAAGAGGCCCCATCTTTTTAATTGGCTGCAGGGCATGCGTGGCCGGTGATGCGCGCCCCGCAATGGAGCGTTGGTGTCTCGTACATGTAGGAAGCTGAGCATCATTCAGTCAGTGCTGTCCTGGGTTACTGTTTGTGCATTTTCAACGGGATCTGCCCCATTTCATACAGAGCAACTTGTCCCCACCCCATTGTCACATACCAATCCCAGACCAGACCTCGCCGTGACACTGGTCCAATATGACGCTCGCTGGTCCAACGTGCTGCTGGCAGTTGATCTTTCCCACTGTAGTCTAGCACTTTCTTTTCAGGTAAGGGTTGTGAGTCTGTTGCCATCGTCCCCTTCCTCTGCACTGCTTCCCTTCTGGGCAGGCATATGGCGGATGGGATGAGCTGTTGGTACTGACCCAAGTGCTGGCTGCATTTCAGCGATTCTCTCTCCGTCTCCTGGATCTACGTGTGCTCCTCACATCACCACGGGGACTTTGCTCAGCCTCCTGCTACATGCCCCAGAACAGTTCTGAGGATTGCCCCTGGGGGAGCCAGCGCTGGCTGGATGACAAATGCTTGGTTAGCTTTAGGCAACTCCTGCAGTCAGCAGAAGGAGCAAACTTTCAGAAATTCTCTACTGCCTCCCCACAGTTTTGACAATTCCCCTGATGTTGTTTAAGACTCTTCCCCCCCCCCCGCCTCTGAGCTAGCCAGTTTTCGGACACAGCTCGCTCTTTGCACACCAGCGCGCATTGTGTCTGAAGACAGATGCCCACAACACAGAGGGATCTGAAAACAGGGAATGCTGGGAGTGTGCTGGCATGGCCGTCCTTAGGCATGCACAGCATATGCGGCTGTGTGGGGCACCTGAAAATGTGGGGCACCAGATTTCGGGTGCCCCTATGTGGCCATGTGTGCTGGTGTGTCTATGGATGACCCTGGTCCTTCTGTGGTCCAGCCCCTCCTCCCGGCTGTTCTCTTGGCCACCAACGGCAGGGCTGTCTTCTCCCTGCCTCACAAGGGAAGCCCTGAGCCATGGCAGGAGTCGTGTGGGGGACAGGGCAGGTGTCATGGAAGCGCTGGGAAGCCCCAAGTCCTGGCAGAAACCAGATGGAGGGAAGGGGAGCCGGGCGGCCTCAGGTAACTTGTGTAGGGCCCCACAAATTGGCCCTGGTGGTGGGCACTTTTAGAACGTTGGTGGCAGGCCAGAAACCAGTGGGAGCAGCAGCAGCTTGTAGGTCCATTGGAGGCCCTGCACCTCGCAGTCATTGCTAAATGTATCCTCTCACCCCCAGCTCCTGCCGGGAAGAAGAGTAGTGCTATTACCCCCATTTCACAGAGGGGACCTGAGGCACAGAGAAGCTAAGTGGCTTATCCCAGGTCACGCAGGGACTGTGTGGCAGCACCAGCATTTGCACGCTGGTCTGCTGAGTCCTAGGACCGGGCTCTAACCACTAGCCCCTCCTTCATTTCACATGTAAAATGTCATTTCAGCATAGGAATGCCCCAAGGAATGGTCTTGCTGCACCTCCCTCAGCCCAGCCCCCAGCTGGGAGGGGGTGGCTCTGTGTGTGGAGATGGGCTTTCCAAAACTCTTTTGCTGACCTACCCCATGTTGCCCAGGCTAGCAATGGAAAGAAGAGCCATGCCACTCCAAAGGAAGATGGCAGTCCCCGTGACGGGGTGAGGCTGTTGCTGTTCATACAGCCACCCAGTCTGTCTTTTTGGTTCGGTGTATCTCCTTCCCAGGCTTGGCTTCTCTGCCCCTGTTACACAAGACTTCAATGGATCCGGAGCCCAGCAAATGCAAGCTATTTCCT
Organism: Pelodiscus sinensis; assembly: GCF_052426305.1. Classification (NCBI taxonomy): domain Eukaryota; kingdom Metazoa; phylum Chordata; order Testudines; family Trionychidae; genus Pelodiscus; species Pelodiscus sinensis. The sequence goes on from NC_143054.1 coordinate 196,566,673, forward strand.
CTGGCTGGGGTTGTTTCTATTAGCACTTGTAAGGTCAGGCTAATTGCTTTGCTGACTGGAGCAGTGCGTAAGCAACAGCCCTACGTGCCATAGCAAGATGGGTGTTTTCGTAGCTGCCGGCCCTTAACCTAACCCAGGCCTTTTGACGGACTAAGCGGGTTACAGTGGGATCTGCCCACCGGGCACCAGTTTGCCTGGAGATAGAGCCAGGTTCCTCACAGGAACAAAGGGTAGGTTACTTCTTACTTTAGCCCAGGTTCAGTAAGTAAACGGTAGTTTGAATGTGACCCTCTCCTTTCCCACTTTCATTAATAGTTTTTGTGGTGGCTGCCAAACGCTGGAAGAGATTCTTTGCCCATCCAAATTCTTACATGTGGCTAGAAAGAGGGCTCAGGAAATTCCCCCAACCCAAAAACAGAGCAGGGTTGGCACAATCAGCCCTGGACACCTCCTTTTGGAAGCTCTGGTGCACAGAGAATACCATTATGGCCTCTCTCTAATAGATGCCACAAGAGCAATTCTGCACCACGAATGACACAGAGTCCCTCTGTCTCTCAGGCAGTGATCGATGCAGCAGGGGTCGATTTGTCATGTCTGGCATAGACGTGATAAATCGACCACTGAGCGCTCTCCCGTCGACTCGGTACTCCACCAACACAAGAAGAGTGAGCTGAGTCAACAGGAGAGCATCAGTTGTCAGCTTGCCGCTGTAAAGATACCGTGGTAAGCAGCCCTAAGCACACTGACTTCTGCTACGTGAGTCACGTAACTTCAACTGACAGCCCGTGGTAGCACAGACAGACAAGGCCAAGTTATGTTGTTCTTCACTCCTCCCTCAGGAATGGCATTGCTGGCATAGAATGGCTGCCACGTTCCACCCCCCAGTGTGAGATGGGTGGGAGATCCCTGGGCGCTGAACATAGATTTCCCGCAACAAATGGTGCTATATCACTCAAAGGTGTGAGCAGTCCTATATAATTAGGGGGGCATTCAGCACTAACATAAGAACATAAGAACGGCCGTACTGGGTCAGACCAAAGGTCCATCTAGCCCAGTATCCTGTCTACCGACAGTGGCCAGCACCAGGTGCCCCAGAGAGGGTGGACCGAAGACAATGATCAAGCGATTTGTCTCCTGCCATCCCTCTCCAATCTCTGACAAACAGAGGCCAAGGACACCATTTTATCCCCTGGCTAATAGCCTTTTATGGACCTAACCTCCATGAAATTATCTAGCTTCTCTTTAAACTCTATTATAGTCCTAGACTTCACAGCCTCCTCTGGCAAGGAGTTCCACAGGTTGACAACACGCTGTGTGAAGAAGAACTTCCTTTTATTAGTTTTAAACCTGCTACCCATTAATTTCATTTGGTGTCCTCTAGTTCTTCTATTATGGAAACTAATAAATAACTTTTCTTTATCAGCCCTCTCCACACCACTCATGATTTTATAGACCTCTATCATATCCCCCCTCAGTCTCCTCTTTTCTAAACTGAAAAGTCCCAGTCGCTTTAACCTCTCCTCATATGGGACCCGTTCCAAACCCCTAATCATTTTAGTTGCCCTTTTCTGAACCCTTTCCAAGGCCAAAATATCTTTTTTGAGGTGAGGAGACCACATCTGTACACAGTATTCAAGATGTGGGCATATCATAGTTTTATACAGGGGCAGTAAGATATTCTGGGTCTTATTTTCTATCTCTTTCTTAATAATTCCTAGCATCCTATTTGCCTTTTTGACCGCCGCTGCACACTGCGTGGAAGTTTTCAGAGAACTGTCCACAATAACTCCAAGATCTCTTTCTTGATTTGTCGTAGCCAAATTAGCCCCCATCATACTGTACGTATAGTTGGGGTTATTTTTCCCGATGTGCATTACTTTACACTTATCCACATTAAATTTCATTTGCCATTTTGTTGCCCAATCACTCAGTTTGGTGAGATCTTCTTGGAGTCCCTCACAGTCTGCTTCTGTCTTGACTATCCTAAACAGTTTTGTATCATCTGCAAACTTTCCCACCTCACTGCTTACCCCTTTCTCCAGATCATTTATGAATAAGTTGAAAAGGACTGGTCCCAGGACTGACCCTTGGGGTACACCACTAGTTACCCCTCTCCACTCTGAAAATTTACCATTTATTCCTACCCTTTGTTTCCTGTCTTTTAACCAGTTCTCAATCCAAGAAAGGACCTTCCCTCTTATCCCATGGCCACTGAGTGAGGAACAAGACCTGCGTGGGCACAGTATTATCGAGAGAGGAAACATACTGGAGACAACGGGATAGACCTTCTGCTGGTGTAACTCCACTGACTTGATTGTTGTCCCTTTCCCCTAATTGTCCCTGACAATTAGCAGCAGCTTTGGCTCCGGTCCGGCCTTTCCATGCAAAACACTCATCCAGCTTGATTCTCTGTTGCTGAGCATTTGACATTCCCTTTGCACTGTTCTATATGGGCACCGTTCTTCACCCACCTCTGCCTTACATTCCCACAGGGGCAAAGCGGAACCCCAGGGGCAGGGCAGCAGAGAACCCAGCCCTGCTCTTTTACCTTTGTCTCCATGCAGCATGTCCTTGGCTTCTTATGTCAGAGGACAGGGTCTCCCTGCAGGTCAGTAGCATTGCCAGGAATCCTACACTATGCTCTTCCATCAGTTATGTTCTGCTGTGGTAACAGACAGCAGCCATACAAGTCTGACTCCTATTAACCTAACATGAAGGAAAATCTTTCCAATTAAAAAAAAAAAAATCTGGGGACCAAACATTTGCAGTTCTCTTGGGTGGCTGCTTAAAACCCGTTAGCTGCAAAATCACTGTCATTACTCACTCAGGGTATGTCTACACTACAGCGCTAATTCGAACTAACTTAGTTCGAATTAGTTAATTCGAACTAAGCTAATTCAAACTAACGCATCCAGACTAAAAAACTAGTTCGAATTAGCGTTTTGCTAATTCGAACTAGCATGTCCACATTAAGTGGACCCTGAACCGGGGTTAAGGCTGGCCGGAAGCAGTGCCGGCAGGGCATCAGATGAGGACTTAGAGCGTGGAGCTGCTGCCTCAGGCTAGCCAAGGGCTGTGCTTAAAGGGACCCGACCCCCACCCCGGACAGACAGTTCTCAGGGGTGCCCCACTTGCAAAGCAGTCCTGGCTTGGAGTGCCCTGAGTGCCCACACTGGGCACATCACAGCACTCGGCCATCAGCCCGGCTGCACTTGCCGCAGGCTGCCATCTGGGGAGAGGGGGCAATTGGGGGGCTGCAGGAGAGCTTCCACCCCCAGAAGCCCGCAGAGCCAGCCCAGTCCTCCCCATCAGGGGCTCGTACCCCATTCCTCCCTCACCTCCTTCCACTTAACCTTCCCTAGCCCCCCTTCCTGATGTATAAAATAAAGAAAACGTGTGGTCAAAAATAGAATCTCTCTTTATTGAACAAAACTCGGGGAGACTGGGAAAAGGAGGTGGGAGAGGGGAAGAGAGAGGCTGGGAGAGGGGAGGGCAACTACAATGATCAGAGGTTTGGAACAGGTCCCATATGAAGAGAGACTAAAGAGACTGGGACTTCTCAGCTTAGAAAAGAGGAGACTGAGGGGGGATATGATAGAGGTCTATAAAAGCATGAGTGGGGTGCAGAGGGTGCATAAAGAAAAGTTCTTCATTAGTTCCCATAATAGAAGGACTAGAGGACACCAAAGGAAAGGAATGGGTAGCAGGCTTCAAACTAGTAACAGAAAGTTGTTCTTTACAAAGCAAAGAGTCAACCTGTGGAACTCCTTGCTGCAGGAGGCTGTGAAGGCTAGAACTAGAACAGAGTTTAAAGAGAAGTGAGATAAAGTGATGGAGGTTGGGTCCATGGAGTGGTATTAGCCAGGGGGTAGGAGTGGTGTCCCTGCCCACAGTTTGTGGAAGGCTGGAGAGGGATGGCACGAGACAAATGGCTTGGTCACTGTCTTCGGTCCATCCCCTCCAGGGTCCCTAGGGTTGGCCGCTGTCGGCAGACAGGCTACTGGGCTAGATGGACCTTTGGTCTGACCCAGTACGGCCATTGTAAGCTCAGGGTTCAGGGTCGGGGGTCTCAGTGGACCACCTTGATTTTCATGCACACCTGCTCCTGGGTGGTCAGGCTGGCAGCTCTCCTGCCCTAGACGGCCACTTTCCTGTGCCTAGTGCGGAGGTCGTGGACGAGGTCCACGATGTCTGCACTAGACCAGGCGGGTGCCCGCCTCTTGCGGTCCCAGGCAAGCTCCCGGGAGCCGCCAGCCTGGTCCCAGGAAGAGGGGGAGGGCTGGGGGGCATCGGGTGGCTGGCTTGAGCCGTGCCAGGTGCAGGGTCTGCTAGCTGGGTGCTGGCAGGCTTGCACCTGGCACGGGCACCGTAGCCAGCCCGTGCCCCTTTAAGGGGTCCGGGGCCAGGAGGGGGGCAATAGAGTTTCCCTGGTGTTGGCCAGAGTTGCCACCAGGGAAAGCTGGGGAGGGCTAGCCTCCCACTAATTCGAATTAAGGGGCTACACACCCCTTAATTCGAACTAGTAAGTTCGAACTAGGCTTAGTCCTCGTAAAATGAGGTTTACCTAGTTCGAACTAAGCGCTCCGCTAGTTTGAATTAAGTTCGAACTAGCGGAGCACTAGTGTAGCGCCTATCAAAGTTAATTCGAACTAACGTCCATTAGTTCGAATTAACTTTGTAGTGTAGACATACCCTCAGTCTGGTCAAGGCAAGCATATGTTCTAGCTAGCGGCATAAAAGTGCGAGGCTTAAAACGTGAAGCTACCCAGGAACTAGCTGCTGCTTCTCTGTTGGGGCATGTTAGTGCTGATTTGTACAAACCATATGAAAATTGGTCAGAAGTAAGCCCCTACCTGGCCCGCATGTGCATAGCAGATGTCTTCTATTCGGGTGCCTGGCGCTATCTAGAAATGCTGTGCGCCACAAAGCTTTGCGAGAGGTTATTTTAATCTTGTAAACAGGAATCCTAAGATTCGCACGATTAATCGGCAGTGCCGATGAACAAGATAATTGATGCTTTCTGATTATTCAAGTGTTCTGGGCAATTTGTTCCGCCACACCTTTGCTATTACCAGCAGAGAGGAAACTATTATTCACCGTTGCTAGCTGGGGACTCCAGGCATTGCTTGCAGTAATTTGGGGAATCAATCTGTCTTCCTGCCTATGAATTCTGACTGGCGTTATGAACTCTGCCAGGATCTATTGCAAACTATCAGCTCCGTTTCTACTGCAGGGCTCATCTGTGCCCTTTGCTGTCTTTTTACCTGACAGGTAGTCTGAAATTCCAAGGGGTATCAATCAATGGTCCCTCTATTTTTTCCTCCTGATCTATGTGTGGAATAAATTTTGTTAGATGCACGGTGGCATCTGTGGATGTGCACCACCAATAGAAACACACGCCGCTGGCTCTGATTATCAGCTGGGTGGCACTTGAATCTCTCCCGGGTAGCTGCCCAAGCGCATAATTTACAGGGAATGCTGGTATTGACACAGGATTAACTGTGGTGGGCCATTACACTTTGATGGTCTTCTAAGCAAATGGAGGTACTCTATGGAGGTCAATAAACTGGCTATTAAGTTTCATGGCACATGCACAGAGAAGTTAGATATACACCGTAAAATGCTCTTGCTGGAGGGTTGCAATGTAGCATGACTCTGTTTCTTAGAATTCAGAATAAAACACAAGAATGGAAGAACTGAGACAAAATAGGCTGCACCCTTAAAAACACTAAGAGAGGCACAACTGACCCCATCTTACCGTAACTGTCCATCTACAAACTACTGCTCCGCTCAGATCACACAGTTCTCTAGCAAGTCCCCTAGTCTGCCAGTGTGAGTAGGAAACCCCCTGAAAATTTCAAAGAGGTCACAATTGTGACACGATTTTCACTACGTCACCATGGCTGCCACCCAGCAAAACAGACCGAGTTGGTAACTAGGCAACTGGTCACCTGATAGGGGGCTTGAGAGTGACCAGAAGGGTCACATGATAAACGGGACTGGAAGTCCATGAAAGGAGCAGAAAACTTACCTGAAAAGTACCATGGTCTTCCACCTTATCTCATCAATGAAGGAAGGGCAACTTGCCACAAATTTTTCATTTCTAATTCATGATCCTCATCCACCTACCAGAACAGGCTGGGTTGGGAGGGGAGGTTAGCACAGGCCCTGGGCAGCTGGGCCATTGGGTCCTCTTCCAGTTGGGTACTAGACAGAGATTATGTCCCCAGGAAATGTGCCAGAGAGGCCAAAGGAAGCCGGTGGCCTGCATAGCAAAAGGGATGTTTATGAAAACACATGGGTGAGCATGTCCAGCTGGGCTTAACCTATGCTGTACCATTGCTGCCAACAAGTGGAAACTACTTTACCTGTAGTCATGGCTAGCGCTAGACTTTCCTAAGGGAACATTACCCACAAATGCAACCAGATTTGTCCCCGAGGGGGAGCAGTGTTGGCTTGTGTCTATAAAAACAACAAAGCGTCCTCTGGCACCTTAAAGATTAACAGATTTATTTGGGCACCTGCTTTCATGGGTAAAAGCCACGTCCTCAGAGGTGTGGCCACAGGACTCCTCGCTGGCTTCCCAGAACAAGTAGCTAGGTTTTCATGGGTCCTAGCAGATGGGGTGCAGACTAGGCACTGAGTGCTTTTGAAAACCCAAATCTTATTTAGGTGTCAAAAGGGGAGCTAAGTTCTCAGGAAAATGGACCCTCTTCGGGTTGCTGAACTCTTGAAAATCTGGTCCTGAGTTCCTTTAAATCTGGCCTGTATTCTCCAGAGACGGTGAGGTGAACTCTGTGTGCGTGGGGGTGTGGTGAGGGTGGGGGAAGAAGAGTCAGTGGATGGAACAAAACAGCCACTTTTTATGCTCATAGTTCTTTTTTCTTCTGATGAATGCATTTGATTTTTGTCGTCCTGTCTCCTCTCTGGGTTCCTTCTGCCATGGCCAGTGGGGAAGATGGTAGGGCTCAGGGCTTCCTGACCTGACAAAATAGCCCTGTACAGTTGACTCATTGCAGAGAAGGCTCACGAGACCCCTCTGAGAAGAATCCCAGTCCGCTGCTCTTCTGGGAATGAGCCTGTAACAGCGCCTGCTCCGTGACCCAGGCACACAGATGTGTGTGTCAAGCCCTATTGTTCTAAAGGTGACCGGCCACTGCAGATCCAAAGCACACTGCCTAGGGCTCTGTTTCTACATTTCAGAAGTGGTGCTGTCTTGATGCAGGGTCCAGTTCTGGTTGGAGGCTCCTTACCAGAGATCTAAATTTCTTAATCATTGTAGCGGATCCCAGAAGAATAGTGTGATGGGGTGGACCAGGCCCCGAAGCCCCCTGCCCCCACACTTACCCAGCAAACCATAGAGAAGTCCTCCAGGAAAGATAGAGTGGCACAAAGGACATGACCAATCAGGGCCCAGCAAGCCAGTTAAAAGGAAGCTGTTGGGCCAGCATGGGGCAGTTCCTCCTTGGAGCTCAAAAGGCTTAGATAGGGCTGCAGGAAGGCTGACACAGCAAGGAGAGCAGACACAGACACAGACACAGGCACTTGGCCAAAAGGGAGCCACTTGCGTGAGGTGAGTGATGTCCCATTGCAGGTAGCCATGTGAGTCTGTAACTTTAAAACAGTGAGCAGTCCTGTGGCACCTTAGAGACTAACAAATATATTTATATCATGAGCTTTTGAGGGTAAAACCCACTTCATCAGATGATCTGGAGTGGAAATTACAGAATCCAGGGGATATATAACAGCAAAAGCAGTTACCTGTCAATTGTAGGACCTGTGTTTAATGAAGTTAATTAAATCAGGCTGGATGTGTCCAAATACTTATAGCATGTGATGTGGAAATGTGAATATCAAAGATGGGGGAAATTACCTTTGTAGTACATTAACCAGTTAATAGCTTTGTTCAAGCCCAAGTTGTTAGGGTTACACTTGTAAATGAAGTCTAGTTCAGCTGTCTCCCTCTGTAATTGGGTGATAAAATTCCTTTGTAGAAGAATGGTTACTCTTAAATCCATGATTTAATTGTAGAGGATATGGGAGATCTATTTTATTGTTATTGAATATTTCTGGCTGTCGTATTACTATCATGCTGTCTGTCACAAGCATTCTAAGAGTTCACTCAGGGTGGCTGTACACCCCTGCAGCGATGCAGACCATAGCTAGAGACAGTCCAATCACCCATGCTTAACAAACATCCTAGGTGTCTGTTCTTTCAAAGGTTTGTTACCACACACTGATCCACAGGAAGGCTGATTACTTAGGGTGGGCGTGGGGGCGTAGAGATGGAAATCCAAGCAGAAACCCTCAACCAAAGTGTTTAGAAAGTGTTAAAGCCCCCAGCCTGAAGCTGAGGGGAGAGGCAGAGTTTACAGCAAAGCAGCTGTAACCCAGTTCCCAGAAGAAGGAGGTTGGGCTGACCCAAATGCTGGGGGAAATGCTAAGTTTAGGGAACACAAAGTACACATGTGGACCTTTGTTATTTTAACCCTTACGTCTCTCATGGCAGTGTTTCCATGAATAGATACACAGTACTTTGCTTGTAGGAAACTGATTGAAAGTGCCTTTACATGCTCCCGGGGAATGCTCAAAACTTTTGCCAACATAGCTGTGTTAGTCAGGGGTGTTATTTTTCCTACCCCTGAGTGACACGACTATTTTGGCAAAAGTCCTACTGGAAATGCGCTTACAGCAGCAAAAAAACCCAACCCCCCTTTCTGGGTATGGTTTATCCTTCTCTTGCTGGTATAAGCTTTGTCTACCCTAGAAAGCTTGACTGGCAGAGTTATAGCTCTAGTGAGATGCCCGTCTCACCCTTCTCAGATTAAGCCCTACTGTTCCCAGCTCACGGGAGCATATAGCAAGAGCCAAATGGAGCTGGACTCACGGAGGAAACACCAGGGGCGTAGCTACAGATGGACCTGAGTGGGCCGTGGGTCACCCGCTTTGCCCAGTGAGCCAGCCAGGCTGGGCTTACCCCCCTCCTGTCCCGCTGCCCTCCATTCCCCATTCTTGCCCACCCGCCATAGGTCAAGGCCCACCCAAGTGGGCCCTTCTGGCTATGCCACCGAGAAACACAATTGAAAAACAGGGCTGAAGTGACCTGCACGCCTAGTCTCAAGGCGGGTGGATCATGGGATTCCGCTCTGAGAGAAGTGCAGATTTTGGGTTGACAAAGTACCCAAACAGACGGCCTGGACACCGTTGGTGGTAAAGGCTTGTCACTGGAAAGGAGCGCACATGGCGGAATGGGTAAGGGGACGCAGATCAAGTGCATCCTGGAACCATTACAGTAGTTCTCCCTGTCCCTCTGCACTGCGAGCGAATGGGGCAATGGCGTGAAATGGATACGATTCAAGGTAACTCCGAATGTAGCTCTCTGCAGAGCCAGCCTGGCCATTTCCCCTCCTTCTGTGGGAGAGGGTTAAAGGGTATGTGAGAGGAAGGGAGGAGGGGGTCAGTCCCTTGGCTCTAGAATGCCAGCACAGAAGGGCCTTGCACATATACCCACTAAAGACATAAGCCCAGAACCTCAGACGATGTAACTTTGCTTGGCTGTATTGATGTCAATGAAGCTGAGCTAATGAACCCCAACGGAGGATGTGGTCCATTATTATCTTCTATTTCCACATGGTCTTATTTATTTGTTGACTAATGTATGTTGGCTAGTATATACATATATATCCTATATTAATATGTATTATCCACACCACATATTAATGGATTAAGCACGAATCACACCAAGGACAAAGTACAGCAACAGTTATGTAGCCTAAACTGCTGAATACCATACTCCCTGTTCACTTCTGCTAAGTATTCCCCAACATCTTGCATTTGCTGAAGGAAGCGTGTGACATTAGCAGGTCAGAAATGTTGTCAAAATCAGGATACATTGTTCTGTATCTTAGTACTAACTAGGGAAGTTCCTTCATGGACCGTTATCTGGATTGCTCTTATCTAAAACCTGGGCAAACTCATGGGCTGGATTTTAAGGGTGTTTATCTTACAAGATCATCATTGTAAATAGTCTCAGCTTAAATGTGTAACATAGGGAGCAATGATGTCACATGCACCCTGTGCAGGACTTCTCTTCTGGCACTAGCATCATCTAGAACAGTGGTCCCCAACCATTTGAGGCTGCCGGACGCCAGGGGGCGTGGCCGTTCGCCTGCCAGGTGCCAGAGGTCAGGGACACTTGCACGCCCGGGGCCAGCGCGCGCGCCCCCCCAAGTGCTGCGGGGCTGGCACGCGCGCCCCCCCAAGTGCCCCGCGCCCCCTCCAAGCACCGCGTGCCCGGGGCCGGCGCCCCCTCCAAGCACCACGCGCCCGGGGCCGGTGCTCCCCCCATGCGCTGCGCACCCAGAGCACGGGTGGCTAATTCATGGTGCTCCCGGGGCCAGCACTCACTGTGTGCCATGCCCCCGGGGCCAGCTCCAGCACCATGCATGCGCCACGTGCCTGGGGCCGGGCGAGCCCTGAGCACTTGGCAGGCACACACAAATGCCCCCGCGGGTACCATGGCGCCCACGGGCACCATGTTGGGGACCACTGATCTAGAACCATTTTCCTGCACCATCGTAATGACCCAGACGGACCTTAGTTCTTTGAAAACAACAAGTAGTCCCGAGGCACCTTAGAGACAAACAAAAATAGATAGAATCATGAGCTTTCATGGGCAAAACCTACTTCATCAGATGAATAGGAGTGGATGAAGTGGGCTTTACCCACAAAAGTTCACAATTGTTTCTATTTTTGTTAGTCTAAGGCAGGGGTGGGTAATAATTTTTTGCCGGGGAGCCACTCTGGAAATTTTTGAAGTGGCCCCGGGACATCAAGTGGAAGGGGCAGGGCATCAAATGGTTAGGGCTCACCTGGGATGAGGGAGACACGGTTTTTTAGGACTTGTCAGCCTGATTCAAAGCAGAGGCATAAACCTGTGTGTCTCGCCTCCTAGCCAAGTAAATTCAAAGCCTGGGACATCGAAGTGGTTTATTTGGCACCCTGGATATTGAATAGGTTATACAAAGGGGAACGCTTGCCCACAAGAGTGCTAGAGAGGAAGAAGAGGCTGACTTCATAGCCAGGTGTTCTGAGTACTTATTTGGAAGATGGAAGATACAAAATACAAGTTCTTGTTCCGCCTCGTTTCAGAGCAAGCAGCCCCAAGGTCTGCTACAGCTCAGGTGAATGCCCTAACCAGTAGATGATTGGTTGTACTGTGGAATCTTGTGGCTTTTCACAAGTTTTTAAAGGTCTTATCTTGTTTTCATTCTACACAGATTTCGTGAATTACTTCTCTGCTCCTCCCCTCGCCAGCCAGGAGTGAGAGACATGCACACAAGCTGTGTATTTTCCCCTCACTGCCTGACAGCCAGGGGAAAGGAAGAAAAGCCAGCCGAGTCTCTGTACGCATGGCTGCTATTCCCCCATAATGGCGCCCTTTTTCTGCATGTCACATCCCCACTTTCCTTTCCCATCCAAGAAATGATTTGATCTGATTATATTTAGTTTACAGGAGAAGCGCCTGATCATAGCATAAGGTATTGTTTCTGACAGGTGAATAATATTACATGCATAGGCTTGGTCTACTCTACACTACAGCAGGAGGTTGTATTAAGATACACAACTCCAACTACGTTAATTATGTAGCTGGAGTAGACATATCTTAAATCTCATTTCTTCATGGTCCACACAGTGGGAGGCTGATGGGAGCCAATGCTCCCCGTGACTGTGAGGAATACAGGTGCCAGCCGGAGCTGCCCTCAGTGTTTGATTTAGCGGGTCTATATTAGACCCGCTAAATCAAATGCCAGAAGATCAACCTCTGGAGTGTTTGATCTTCTGATGTATAATATGGAGCTATATCTTTATCTCATAGAGCTGGAAGGGACAGTGAGAGACCATTGAGTCCAGTCCCCTGCCCTCATGGCAGGACCAAGTATCATCCCTGACAGATTTGCCCCCTCCCTCCCACTCGCTAAATGGCCCTCTCAAAAATTGAACTCACAATCTTGAGTTTAGCAGACCAATGCTCAAGCCACTGAGCGGTCCCTCCCCCCCAAGCATAGACATGGCCATAAATAAATGCACTTAGAGAAGTGTGCATGAGAGAGAAACATGAAAGGGTAGCTAAGTGTAGCATGCCATAATCCTCTACAAATGTTTATTCTACATTGTTTTCTGTCCTAGTTTATTCAGCAATGCAGAAATACACACAATTGTTTCAAAACTACATTGGAAAAGGTCACATGAAGTTTACTCAACCCGTTAGTCATATATTAATACACTTCCTTAGTGCACAATACAGGAAAATGAATCAACATGATTTTATCTCATCCCGATGTCCGTCAGTATGGTGGTTTTGAGTGCAATGCACAATTTTGCAATGGGTACCTCCTGCTACTTCGAATAGAAGAGAATGGAACAAAAAGCTCCAGTTCAAGACACAAACCAAGGAGAAAAAAAGTGTGTAATTAATCTGCTGTGAATTGTGTGACTTAGAAGCTTAACAAAACGTCAGACTTTCTCATTCCCAGTAGGCGGATACGGGAATTTGTTGAAAAGATTCCTACCAAGCGCTGACATCCAAAGCCAGAAACTGCTTAACAGAGGAAGGCAATAACACATGTCAGGCTCTGCCTTGCACTGCATTTGGATTGTTCATTAGCGAGACAGAAATGAACAGCCAGTCACTAGCAATAATGGGTTAGAAGAGCATTGAGAGCGGCCTGGTGAAATAGAACAGAATGTAATAATCCAATGGAATGCTGAAACAGCAGGCAGGAAGTCACCTGCCCCTTTGAAGAGCTGCTGCTGAAATGCACACGCTGCCTTGTATTCCCAGGTGAGCGTCTCTGCGCTTGATGCTGTTTCACTCGCTGGATTAACGTGTGACAGGATGTTATTGCTTCTTTCCAGTCATCTTATAGCTAGAACGTTTGTCAAAGAACAGCTCCCTGTGATGCAGCATACACAGCCTTCCCGGCGGTCTGACAAGGATAGGCAGGGATGTAAGGAAACAGGAAATCCTACCACTGAGCCCTGTTAAAATGCAGGTACACAAAAATGTGAAGCATCATTTGGGAAGGAGGGGAGTCATGCACACAGCAGGGCTTTGGAGTATAGTTGATGATTCTGTGGGGGCTCTAGACAAATTGGAGGATTTGAGCCAAAAGAAAGCTGATGAGTCAACAGACATGTGCGGAGTCCTGCCCTTAGGACAGAAGAATCTCAGACACTGCTACAGGCTGGGAACTGATTGGTTAAGCGGCTGTTCTGTAGAACAAGATCTGGGACAAGAATGGAACAAAAAGCTCCAGTTCAAGACACAAACCAAGAAATCGTAAAAAAAAAAAAAAAGGGTGTAATTAATCTGCTGTGTATTGTGTGACTTAAAAGCTTAACAAACGTCAGACTTTCTCATTCCCAGTAGGCGGATATGGAATTTGTTGAAAAGATTCCTACCAAGCGCTGACATCCAAATGGATGAGAAGCTGGATATGGGTCATCAGTGCTCCCTTGTAGCCAAGAAGGCTAATGGCGTATTGGGGTGCATCAGGAGGAGCATTGCCAGCAAATCGAGGAGATGATCGTTTCCTGTTGATGGTTACATTTTAAGACCTATCAGTTAGCCAGTTTTAAGTCCATTTCATATGTGCCATGTTAACTTTATTTATAGGGTTGCATACTCAAAATGGCACGTGGCATTGAAGTAAAATTCTTTACAGAACTCTAAGTTATATTATGTCAACTCTATTACCTCTGACAATCAGACTTGTCATGGTATTCGGTTAAGATCCATTTTACATAAACCTATGTTGATTCCTGTTAATTTCAGGCATCACCCTTCTCTAGTTCATTATTAATCAAATCCCATGTCAGTTGCTCCGTTATCTTGCCCAGGATGTATAGCAGGCCGGCCTATAATTAACTTGGTCATCCTGTTTACCCTTTTCAAAAATTGGCACAAAACTAGCTTTCTCCCAGCCTTCTAGAACATCCCCCGAGTCTTATTGAAAACCAGAATTAACGAACCAGTGAGCTCCTCGGCCAGCTCTTTTAGAACTCTTGGATGCATTACCTGGACTTGTTGAACTTTAAAAATGTCTAACTTCAGTAACTTGTTTAACATCCTCCAGGAAACTCATAGAATGGAAATTACTACCATATGAGAAGACTGCTTTGTCTGTGTTCTCCCCAAGTACAGAACAGAAATATTCATAGTTGCTCTCGTGTTACTCTTTGGCATACATGATGTCTAGGCTAGCTACTCACCTAGCCTGAAGCTGGAGGTGGCTGCTCTGCGCTCAAACAGTGCATGCAGGGATGATGTGCTCACCAGATGGGAACCTAAATATGATCCAGACCACGACCACCCAAAACAGCAACTGCAAATATCCCTTCAGGGAATGCTTTCCCCCTTGTGCCACCTCCATCCCTGAGCCAGGGAAAGCCTTGCCTTTCGCTGTATATAGCGGGGCCTGGTGTTTGTGTTCAGGCCAGTGGCAGGTGTTTTGCAGAAAAAGACCTGGGGATTACAGTGGATGAGAAGCTGGATACGAGGCAAGTGTGCCCTTGTAGCCAAGAAGGCTAATGGCATATTAAGGTGCATTAGGAGGAGCATTGCCAGCAGAGAAGCGATTCCCCTTTATTCGACACTGGTGAGGCCACATCTGGACTACTGCGTCCAGTTGTGGGCCCCTCATGACAGAATGTATGTGGACGCATTGGAGAAAGTCCAGTGAAGGGCAAAATGATGAGGGGGCTGAAGCACATGACACATGAGGAGAGGCTGAGGGATTTGGGCTTATTTAGTCTGCAGAAGAGAAGAGTGAGGGGGAATTTGATAGCAACCTTCAATTTCCTGAAGGGAGTTTCCAAAGAGGATGGAGAGAGGCTGTTCTCAGTGGTGACAGATGACAGAATGAGGAGCAATGGTCTCAAGTTACAGTGAGGGAGGTCTAGGTTGGATATTGGGGAAAAACTATTTCCCCTGGAGGGTGGTGAAGCCGTGGGATGGGCTCCCTAGGGAGGTGGCAGAGTCTCCATCCCTAGAGGTGTTTAAGTCCTGGTGTGACAAAGCCCTGGCTGGGATGATTGAGTTGGGGTTGGTCCTGCTTTGGGCAGGGGCCTGGACTCGATGACTCCTGAGGTCTCTGCCAGCCCTGGGGTTCTATGAGTCTATGATTCTAATGGCAGGGCACCCAACCACAACCCCCACTTCCTTTCTCTGCTGGTGTCCCATAGCCCTGCATTGGCCTCAAATCCCCTGGTTAACCGCTTGCTTCTGGGGACCAGATTCTCATCTCGGAGCCAATGCTTGTGGAGGAGGCGCAGTACCTGGCCAAAGAGGTTTCCCTGACGATTGGCGCTCTAAGTAGCAAACAAACCCCCGCAGAACTGGCTTCTACACCAGCTGATCTGGAACTTTCTTGGTACGGGAGGTGGAGCGGGGCAGGGCAGAGCTCCGTCAGCTTTCGGCACAACTGCTCTAACTTAGCTCAGCCCCTGGGCTGCTCTAACTCTCAGGCCAGGGCTGGCGCAGGCCAACCCAGAGCATCAAGGTACCACAACCAGCTCGGACTTCCCCTCCCCTCTGGCACACACATTCTCCTTCTCCAAGTGGAGCTCAGCCAGTAGGGAATCGGTCCCCGAGCTGCACAGTTGTGCGCCTGTGGCTCGCGTCCACCCAGACGTGCGTGCACACGGAGAGCTGTCGGAGTTTGTTAATATATCTGGAGCGGGTTCTTGGGCAGCCAATAAATGGCTGATGCCTCATCTGTCCCTGCTGGTGCCTCTGATATCTTAATGCTTGGGGAGAGCTATTGAAAATCCTGGCTTAGCAGCTTTCCCCCTGCCCACCTCCCAGCCCAACCCCCCAGGGATCGTGGCCACCTCTCGCAAGCCGATCTGAAAATCCCTGGAGGACCCAGCCGTGTGCGGAGCCGTTTGGAGTGTGCGTCACTGTCCCCCGGGGCAGGTGACAGGTGCTTTTCCTGCAGCGGTGCTCAGTGAGGTACACAGCAGAGGAGCAGCCTGGCCCAGCAGAGGGTGGATGCAGGGGCCTGTCAGGGACAGATCGAAGGGCATGTAGCTCAGGGGGCGGGAGGCAGCCACTTCTCTGGTGCTGTGGGGTAGCTGGACTGGAAGGCGCCAGCCAAGGTCCGTGCATCGTGCTCTCGAGCAGCACTAGAACAACGGGCGAGTCGTTACTCGCTAACATGTGAGACTAGAAAAACGGGGTTCCTCTCCATGAACACCTTGGCGGCCAACAGGAGAGCTGGTGTAGAAGCGCAGTAGCCACAATTTGCTGGGTTACGGGGCTAGGGAAAGCCAACGCTGGATGCGTAAGGAAGTGACAGTATCCCCTAGCAGAGGGACAGCCACTGCCTGTTGGGGGCAATGGCCCTATGACAGAACAGGGCATGTGAAGGATGCCCACCCCGTCACCGTGCAAGGGGACCTATCAGACGGATGAACAGCTTGCAAACTGCAGTGGTTTGATTTTTCTGAGCGTTGGTTAAGATCTGGGCCAGGAGGTTTGCTGGGGTGTCTGGTGGCTGAGCATGGACCTTTCCTACGTCTTCAGGCTGGGAGTCCTTGGCGTTCTCAGAGTGAGGAGAGGGAGTTCTGGGGCAGATTGCCTGGTGCGCTTCTGGGCTGCCCACGTGTGGTTTTCCTTGTCCCACCCCAGGGAGGCTGGGATCTGGCTCGAAGATCCAGCAGCTCAGGAATTAGCAGAGGCCGGATTAGAGCAGGCAGGTCTCTGGAAATCGCAATAAAATCTTCTGCCCCCCCAGGGACATCATCAAGGAGACTGCGGCAGGCCCTCTGTGGTGGTGTCCAGAGAGGAGGAGCGGGCGAGCCTTCTCGGGCCTGCAGGCTTGGAGGAGGACCTCCTTGACCTGATCTGTGGGTGGCACCAGCCTGGCATGGCCCCCTTTTGCCATGGAATCACTCTCTTGTTCATCCGCACCCACTGGTTCCTCTAGGGTCTCAGGCTGCCTGTCCTCCTGGGCCAAACTCTCCTGTTCTCTGTGATTGACTGGCCTTTTCAGGATCCCGGGGTGCTCCTGTTCCCGGGCGGTGCTCCGCCCAGGTCTCTGGTCTGGTGGGCCTCGTAGTGCCCCCTGCTGCTTTTCTGCACACCTGTGCAATATGGTATGGGCCTCTCCACCCTGGTCATCACCCGGGGGACCTCTGTTGTTGTCTCCTCCACCTTCATCCTCCCCTCCCCCAGGCTGGTCCATCTCCTCTAGCAAGTCCCCGTCGTCCTCTCTTCGGTGAACCATGGCCACCACCTCAATGTCCGTGCAGCCACCATCCATGCTGATGTCATCGGGGAAGAGGCGAGAGAAGTCCTCCATTCTCACCCGCTCCAGCTCACCGGGGTCCCAGTCGGTGATGGAGAAGCTGAAGATCTCTTCTGCAGAGCTGTGGAGAGACCCAAGAGCTAGGATCAGGCAAAGCTGAATATATAGGGGCCTAGGTGCCCTGGCGCCTTTTCAGTGCACAGGACTCCTGCATTCTGTACCTGGCTCTGGAAGGGGAATGAGGAGCAGTGGTTAGAGCAGAGGCACTAGGAGAATCCGAGTTTCTGGATTCTATCCCAAGCTCTGGCTAGGAATGTTACCTTGCAATATTCCCTAATTAACAGCCCCTAAGAGGAGATACTGAAAGCAAGAGAACACCAAAAAGACAGGAAGAAAGACACCCCCAGTGCTTCTGTATTAAGGGTTTAACACCCATGCCAGTGCCCCTGACTCAGCTAACGGATGTCTCAGGCAATAGGGCTGAGAGCTGTACTGTAACCCTCTGTACCTGTCCTCACAATGCCCCATAGCACTTCCCATGGGGAGAGCAAATTGGGATTCCCAGTGGCTATTAGCACCCCCCAAAGTAATGAAAACCACAGGTTAGAACAGAGAGTAGATGATGGAGCTGGCTGATGGAGTTTCTGGATGAGGATCATACAACTGGCAGGGACCTTGAGAGATCATCAAGTCCAGTCCCCTGCCCTCACAGCTAGACCAAGCACCATCTGTCTAACCTGCTCTTACATATCTCCAGTAATGGAGATTCCACAACCTCCCTAGGCAATTTATTCCCGTGTTTAACCACCATGGCAGTTAGGAAGTTTTTCCTAATGTTCAACCTAAACCGCCCTTGCTGACATTTAAGCCCCTTGCTTCTTGTCCTATCCTCAGAGGCCAAGGAGAACAATCCTCCCCCCCTCCCCGTGACACCCTTGTAGATACCTGAAAACTTCTATCATGTCCCCTCTGTCTTCTCTTTTCTAAACTAAACAAGCCCAGTTCTTTCAGCCTTCCCTCATAGCTCATGTTCTCTAGACCTTTCATCATTTTTGTTGCTCTTCTCTGGACCATCTCCAATTTCTCCACATCTCTCTTGAAATGTGGTGCCCAGAACTAGACACAATACTCCCTACGCAATTTATTCCAGTGTTGAACCGTCCTGACAGGCTACGTCTAGACTGGCATGAATTTCCGAAAATGCTTTTAACGGAAAAGTTTTCCGTTAAAAGCATTTTCGGAAAAGCGCGTCTAGATTGGCAGGATGCTTTTCCGCAAAAGCACTTTTTGTGGAAAAGCATCCGTGGCCAATCTAGACGCGCTTTTCTGCAAAAAAGCCCCGATTGCCATTTTCGCGATCGGGGCTTTTTTGCGGAAAACACTACTGTGCTGTTTACACTGGCCCTTTTGGGCAAAAGTCTTTTGGAAAAAGACTTTTGCCCAAACGGGAGCAGCATAGTATTTCTGGAAAAGCACTGACAATCTTACATGAGATCGTCAGTGCTTTTCCGGAAATTCAAGCAGCCAGTGTAGACAGCTGGCAAGCTTTTCCGCAAAATCAGATGATTTTGTGGAAAAACTTGCCAGTCTAGACACAGCCAAAGTTTTTTCCGACTGTCCCACCTAAACCTCCCTTGCTGCAGTTTAAGCCCCTTGCTTCTTGTACTGTTATCAGAGGCCAAGGAGAACAATTTCCCTCCTTTCACCCTGGAACACCCTGTTAGATACCTGAAAACTGCTATCATGTCCCCTCTTAGTCGTCTCTTTTCCAAAGTGAACAAGCCCAATTCCTTCAGCCTTGCCTCATAGCTCATGTTCATCATTTTTGTTGCTCTTCTCTGGACCTTCTCCAACTTCTCCACATCTTTCTTGAAGTGTGGTGCCCAGAAGTGGACACCGTATTCCAATGAGGCCAGATCAACGCAGAGTGGAGCGGAAGAACGACTTCTCGTGTCTTGCTCACAACACTCCTGTTAATGCAGCCCAGAATCATGTTTGCTTTTTTTGCAACAGGGTCATACTGTTGACTCATTTAACTGTGGTCCACTATGACCCCCTAAATCCCTTTCTGCGGGTCTCCTTACTAGACAGTCACTTACCATTCTGTATGTGTGAAACAGATTGTTCCTTCCTAAGTGGAGCACTTTGCACTCGTTGTTATTAAACTTCATCCTATTTACCTCAGTCGATTTCTCTAGCTTGGCCAGATAATTTTGACCCTATTCTCCAAAGCAGTTGCAACCCCTCCCACTTGGTGGTATCTGCAAAATTAATAAGCATACTCTCTAGGGCAAGCCATCATCTACATCATTGATGAAGATACTGAACAGAACCAGTCCTAAACCAGACTCCTCGGAACCCCACTTGTTATGCCTTTCCAGCAGGATTGTGAACCGTTACAATTGGATGAGAGGTTAGTTTAGAGATTAGATAGATACAGAGGAACTAGAAGTTGGATGAGAGGCGGGATCAGATTAGATTGGCGAGGCGAGATGAGCGGATGGTAAAAGAGAGAGGTGGGTGAGAGATTGGGATGAAGAGGTGGATGGGTGTGATGGATGACTCGCTTGGGGGAGGGATAGAGAGCGGGACAAATGGACAGATTAAAATGGAGATGCTGACAGAGAAATAATGGCTATTGCCGAGATTGTGGTGATCGAGGGGATGGAGATTGAGCTATACTGATCGATAAGTGGACGGACTAGGGGTTGTGAGAGATGGAGGGCATGGGAGCTTTCTCCTCCAAACAAAGGCTGGTCTGGCCGAGTCCCCAAGCCCCTATATCCCATCCCCACCCAGCCTAACTGTGACTCTACCTCCTCCTCTTTCTCCCAAAGCAGCAGATCAGGCCTCCCCATCTGAGCAGCCGCATCCCCTTTGACATCCTGGTATGGGTGAGAACCGCTGGTGAATCTAGCCTCAATGCCCCTAGGTACGCTGGGCCAGGGCTCTGTGACATGCCAGCCGAAGTCAGCGCATAGCGGTGTGAGGTCACGACAACCTCAGAGCCGCCACTAGCCAATCCTCACCTTCCCCCGCCAGTGCATTTGCATACCGCTCCTCTATTAACCAAGCTGACACAGCAGGAAAGGGGGCGGGGCAGAGGCAGCCACAGCGTGAGGGTCAGAGGGGCGGAACTCCGACATACCCCCGGGAACACAGGGGACGTTATTCCCAGCCTGCTTGAAAATGAGGCCTCCTGAGGAGTGAGGAAGCCAAGAAGTGGGGGAGACACAGAGGCCCAGTGCTGGGGGAAGCGGAAGGAAGGGGGCAGATGAAGCGGGGCGGAGGCGAGATGGCGACGTTATGGACTGAGTGAGATTGCAGTGCGTGGAGAGAAGAATGGTTGAGTATTTTCAGCCCGGCAACCCAGCCCCACCCACAGGAAGCAGAAAGGCAGGGCCGGGAGTATAAAAGCAGGGCCCGAGAGCTCAATTGGAGCCCAGCGGCTGAGCTCTCAGGGAGGAAGGTGCAGCTGCCCCACCCTAGGAGGGAACACTGGATTGGGCAGCTGCCAGGCCCAGAAGACTGGATGGCCAGTGCCCCTGCCAGGCCCAGGAGATTGGGCTGCGCCACCTGGACCGCTGCTTGAGCTGGCCCCGGAGCCTATGGACGCGCTACCAGTGCCATCACCCCCGGCGGACCCTGAGGGGTGGAGGCTGAGCCAGGGAGGCCCATGGGGAACTGGGCAGCGGCCCAGGTATAGCTGATGAGATGGAGGTCAACTGGGCAGCATGTTGCAGCCAGGATCCTCACCGACCCAGTGGCAGCCCTGGGCTGGGGCGGAGTGGAGCGGGTGGACCTGCGTCCCCCCTGCCACACCTCCTTGGGGGCGGCAGGTTCCCCTTCTCAGGGTTAAAACCCCTGCGCTTGTCGGCTCCCCGCCAGCAAGGAGACCCTGCCCCCGCTCAGCCTGCGGACAGGCCTGCACTTCAAACTGCTTCACTGCTTGTATTGCTGCTTGTGGCCCCGCCCTGACCAAGGGCCTGGCCTTTAGAAACTGCTGCTCAGCCTGCAGCCCGGCAGAGCCTCTGAACTGTTTATCGCTTGCCCTGAGCTAGGGCCTGGACCTTAGGACTACTGAGCTGCAGGCCGGTGGCCCCGCCTTACACGCTGGCAGGCCAGCCCTGGCGCAGGGTTTCTGGGCCCCTTAACTGGTCAATCCATGGCGTAGCAGGGCAGCTTGGCCTCCCTCTAGCCAGAGACCAGTACAGGTCTGTATAGGGAGCTGTGATGGTACCATATACAATTCTGTCTCCCCGCTCCATCCCATTGACAGCTCAGACTTTTGAGGGTTGAGCTCACCTGTGATCCAGGTGTGGAGGGAGACATTGCTCCTGCAAGCCTCAAGCAGGTGTGGAATTTGACCCCCACCCTGCACCATGTGCAGCCCCATTGGCCTGACCGGAGCTGCCTCCCTCCCCAAAAAGAGAAGCCAAACTAATTCTCTGCTTCGTTCTGGTCATAACTATGATTGGTGGAGACTCTCTCCCCAGCCACATCACCTGCATGTTCCAAAATGGTGCATCGCTCCAAAAGTACAAAGCCTGACTCTTCTGTGCTAAATCCCCGGAAGCCTGCAGGGAAGCATAGCCGGAGTCCTCTGCTCTGTTCTACGCTGTGGACAGGCCCTCTCCTCTCAAAATAATAATACAAATAAGATACCAGGCCTATGAGGTCACAAAAAAGGTAACTGTTTGATCTTTCACTGCCGAAGTTTTAAAATGCGTGGATCTCGTTCTCTGGTTGCAGGAACCGCTCCACTGAGACCAATGGAGTAAGCAGGTGTAAGGGTGAACAGTCAATCCACTGCCTAACGATGTAACGAACCTGCTGAGTAGCCAGGCAATGAAAGTCTGGCAACGTGGCTGGTTAGCTCATGGAAACAATATCTTGAACACCAGAGAGTCTCGTGTCAAAGACTTAGCTATTTACTTCAATATTGGTGTGTTTCTAACTCCGCCACGGTTCTAGGAGCAGAAAGGGAGTGCTCATTGACTGCCCTATTTAACGACATAACTTGTAATTACCCAGGATGCTGCAGGAGCTCACCACAAAATGCATTACAAGCAGAGTGACGGAATACCTGTGTGACTAACTGGAGAGGTTTTTAAAGGCTAAAGTGGATTTGTTAGTTAATATTGGTCCTGCTCAATCAGTCTCCGCAGCAGCTGAAACAAACAGGACTGTGTAGCACTTTAAAGACTAACAAGATGGTTTATTAGGTGATGAGCTTTCGTGGGCCAGACCCACTTCCTCAGATCAAATAGTGGAAGAAAATAGTCACAACCATATATACCAAAGGGTACAATTAAAAAAATGAACACATATGAAAAGGACAAATCAAATTTCAGAACAGGAGGGCATTTCATCATAGGATGGTCCAGTTGTGTGGCTCTGAGATCCACAGGTTAAAGGGCCCTGTGCCAAGGTGCAATAATTATACTATCCTTGAAGGAGATGATATTAATTTGGGAGCCATCCCAGTTTTGCCCAATTATCACGGTAGCACTCCCCAACTGCTATTCTAAGTGCCTCCTTTCCTCTCCATCTTTACTTGGCTTATTTTCACAACCCCCCTGTGCGGTACGGCAGTGTTGTTCTCCCTGATGTACAGATGGGGCTCTGAGGCATCAAAGCCTTGAGTAAGCAAGACAAGGTCACACAGGAGACTCCATAAGCTCCGCCCACCATTTCACATGCTCCTGTTTAGGTTATGAATTTAAATGCACAAATGTCAGGAAATGCTGCAGTGTCATGTTTGAGAGTAAAGCTGCATGTGGCACGTCCCTTCTATTTTCTCTTTTTTGTCACACTTTAGATATCGATTACGTTGAGATTTTTCAAAGGTGCCTAAAGGGATTTGGACGCCCAGTTCAAACAATGACAATGGAGTGTCCAAATCCTCGAGGCAGGCGTGTCAAATCTTCTTCCCTTTTTTTGTCACGGATGACCATGATGGACCAGCATGCATCTCTCTGTCACTCTGGCCAATCATATCCGTACGTAGCTTTTTGTGTGGCAACCTCTGGCAGAGTCTGCCCTGGATAGACTCATCACAGAATGTTACCGTGAGAGGCTGGAGGTCCATCTATGGGTTCTCATGACAGGGACAATGACAGGTGAGCAAAAGGACCTCATATGGGATGGATCTGGCCTGCCATGTGGGTTGATCCGGCCTGCAGAGTTGATCCTGCTACTCCCCTGCCTCCAGGCCAATCAGGGCCTAGGGACAGGGAAGCCTGTGGCAGGGAGTAAGAAACTTCACACTTCTCCCAGGCCAATCAAGGCTTGGGGGGCAGGAGGGAGTGTGCAAAGTCTCCTCCCACCCTGCCCCTGCCCTGCAAGGAGTGTGCGGTGCTTAGAAGCCCCTCCCAGCACCAGGGGCACAGGTGCCTGGAGGGAATCACCTGCTGTTTAGAACAGCTGGCGGTTCTCTCTGGGGGAGGGCAGGCGCAAAGACTTCACCCTCTCCAGGCCAATCAGGGTCTGCGGGCAGGGAAGCACAGAAGTGTTCTGGCCCCGCCCCTCCTGCCTGAGGCCCCGCCCCTTCCGGGGTGGCCCCAGGGACACTTCAAAAATTTCTGAAGTGGCCCCTGGCCAAAAATTATTGCCCACCCCAATCACTGATATAAAGCTTGGTCCCAACAGACTATCTGCCGATTGGAGCAGAGGATACTCATGACCGCTAAAGAGATTAGCTCAGTCCATCCGCTTGTACTCCATGAGGGCGCAATGTGATAACTGGACTAGCAGGTCTCTGTAGAAGTCAGCGATGATGTCTAACCAGCCAGCAGGGGGGTGAGCTGGATCTTGTTGTGTAAAGAGTAACAAAAGGTGGCCGACTCAGCCCTGCTTGGGAGGGAAACGTTGGGGCCAAGACTATTGTTTTTTGTTCTGTGTTCATACAGCTCCTAGCATGATGGGATTCTGGCCCACCACTAAAGCTTCTAGGCTCTTCAGTAGTACAATAGTAATAATAATCTATACTGGCTGAACCTCTCTAGTCTAGCACACGCTGGTGTGTCAACACCCATGGTCCAGCATGATGTTAGTTAGCCGGGTGTTTACTTATCATGGGAGTGGCCAAGTTTCCCACGGTCCCATAAAGTTTGTTGACAGCCACCAGGCCTGGCTCTCAGTGTTCTGTGCTGTTATTTATGTAAGCGGGGGAATAGTCCCGCTATTGCGGGGAACTTTCCTGGCTTCTATACTACCCCGGTGAAATGGACCAGCGAAAGGATTGGAGTCCCCGCTCCCACTTCTTTTACCCAAAGGCCTCCCAGACCCTGAGGGCTCCCCTTCCACTCTCCTGAGTAGCAGAGTCCTTGAAATCCCGATAAAGCTGAGCCTAGGTTTTCTGGGGCTTCATCCCCGACCTTGTAGTCACTTGGGGCAGGGGCTAGGGTGTCCCCACTCCGGGGTGCTCGCTTCACACTGGATGTTTTCTTGACCCACTGATCATTACATACAGCTCAAAGCGAATACAATTTATTAAACAGCAACTGATTAAAAAGAAAAAAATAAGGAAAAAATGAGAGAGGTTAAAAGAAAACACACAGCCCTGCTCTGTAGCATGGGGACATCACAAACAGCAGTCCGCAGAGTGTAAGGACAGTTTTCAGTCTGTTCCTTATAGGTCCCAGGGCTCTTTCTCAGGCCCGGCTGTGCTACGGGGGGGCTGCAGGTTAGACACGCTTGCTCTGGCAGTGACCACATGACTTCAGGCTCTAGGTGGCAGGACTCCTCTCCCAGTTGGAGTTACAATCCCTCTCCAACTCTGGCCTGCAGGGCCTCTTGGCTGGTGGTGTCTCTCTGCCCAGAGCCTCTTCCCCCCCCTTTGCTGGTCCCAGCCGCTCGCCGTACCCAGCTGCAGACTGTTGCTTTGCCAGCCTCCAGCTCCTTGTGTTGCTTCTCTGACCCCTTTGGCTCTCTGGTCACTGCAGGTCTGCCTCTCAGAACAGCTTGCACTCCTTGCTGCTCCTCTTCGCTCTCTCTCCTTTTCTCTCAGACTCAGAAAATCCCAGCTCACAGGCACGATGGGACCTGGCCTCCTAATTCCCTCATTGGCCTGTCGCTGTTCTGGAGTGTTGGCCTCTTCTCATTGTCCCTGGGGGTCTGTCAGTCTCATAGACCCTTCCCCTTTTGGTACTGGGAGCTGGCCAACCAAAAATTCCCACTGAGTTTTAATAAGGGGCTAACAGCCCCCTTACATTTAGCTCTAATTTACCCCTAAATGTCTTCTCAGAACCCAGCAAGCTGTGGAAGTGTTGATAATGCCACTAGACAATGTTGACCTCCCGTGGTTCAGCAAATTCTCTGGTTCAGCACCAGTCAGGTCCAGAGGGTGCCGGATGAGAGAGGTTCAACCTGCATTTGACTGACTGTGTTGTTCATCTCTCCTAGTAGGAAAAGGGAAATTCAGTGGAGACTTCCACTCAACGTAGGAGATCTCGTTCTGACATAAATCTGTGTTTCTCCTCTTCTGGGTCCTGGGAAAGAGGTGAGTGGAAGATGAAGGTACTTATGTCACAATTTAAGAGAAGTCAGACTAGAGGATCTACTGGTCTCTTCTGGTCTTAAAATTTGTTATTTCATTGTTTTTACAAAATGCCATTCCACAGTAACTGAAAGTCCATGGCATTAACACAGCATGCTCTAAAATATTCCCGGAAATAATTAAAGCTAAGCTACCATTGAAAATACAAATCAGCAAAGTACATTTTGTGAGGCTTGCCTTGCTGTTTGTAACACTACTTGTTCACTTAGTCATTTGTGGAAAAAAAATCAGATTTGCATAAGGCCTTTCAGTCATTAATGCAAATGAGTGAGATTCTACTGCATTACAGTTGACTAATTACTGTGTTTGGCTGGCTGCAAATTACTGATGTCTCTCTCATACAGAAGTGATAACTAATTTCAGAGCTTTTTAAATTGCTGCTCCTTTGTGCATGGGGCATTGTGAGCTGAATAGAAGGAGTCTGACCGCTGTTGTCCTTACAAGGCCGTTGTTCATGTATTGGATGAGATGGGTGGGGTGGTATGGGGAAGGTAACTGCTAGTGATCTGTCACCCTTTGGGAGCTGAAAAGTGATCAGATTGATTCCCAAGGTAAACGGTAGGACAGGTTGAAAGACGGGGTTGAAGGAATCGCAATTAAAAAAATTTGTTTTCATATTTTTGTTTTTCACGAGTTGAAAATATTCTGAATGGTGCAAAAGTGACACTCGTTCCAAAACTGGTCAAAAAATGATGTGTGTGTGAAAGTTTGAAATGAGGTGGGAGAACGTTTATTTGAAATATTTCTCAGAAATGTTCCTGACTTTTCTTTTTAAATTTGCCACCTTTCAGTAATTGCTAGTAAGCGGCTGGCGCTTTAACAATCCAGGTGCTAAATGGTCGCCTGGCTGGCGTTCAAGAGAAAATGCAGTTTGTGTTCAAAGGAAACAATAGGAGGGTTTATCCAGTTGGTCCTAAAAGTGCATTTCCCCTCGCAGAATGAAGGGAGATGACCATCGGGTGTTACACTGATGCATCTCGTCCGCTCCCTCTGCCTCTCCCGGCTTTGTAACCCGACTGCACAGCTCCCTCTCAAGACCCGTTTTCCCCTCTCCTCGCCCACCTGCTTGGCCGCCAGCCTGCTTCTCTAAAGCTTCCTCAGCACTCAGCGGCTCCCCAAGCAAATGTGTGCTCCCAGCCGATGTGCCTCTTCCCACCTCGGCTTCCACATGGAAACGGGCAGTGCGGAGCCCAATGTCGAGCGTAGTATAGGGCGGGTGGGCACAGGGCCCCCCACGGGCTGGATGTGGCCCACCAAGCGGGTGGATCCCTCCTGAGGACACCCCAGCTCTCCCTTGTCCCCAGGCCAATCAGAGCCTGGGGGCGGGGGGAGTTCACGAAGTCTCCTCCTGCCCTGCAAGGGGTGTGCGGCGCTTAGAGTAAGCTGGCAGCCCACTCTAAGCACTGTACGCCCTTTGCAAGGGGGGGCAGGGAGCGAGAGATTTTGCGTGCTCTCCCACCCTGGGCTCTGATTGGCCTGGGGGCAGGGAGGGAGCATGAGAAGTCTCCTTCCGCCACCAGGGGCATGGGTGCCTAGAGGGAACTGCCAGCTGTTCAGAACAGCTGGCGGTTCTTAGGTGGGGGGGAGGGCGGGGCAAAGACTTCACATGCTCCCCCACTCCCAGGCCAATCAGGGTCTGTGGGCGGGGGAGCACAGAAGTGTCCTGACCCTGCCCCATCCACCTGAGGCCCTGCCCCTTCCAGGGTGGCCTAGGGCCACTTCAAAAATTAGTGAAGTGCCCCACCCGGTCTAAAATTATTGCCCACTCCGGTATGGAATCATGGAACGGTGGGACTGGAAGGGACCTCAAGAAGCCATCACGTCCATCCCCCTGCACTACACTAGAGATCTGCAGTGTGCTGATAACCACGAGGCATCAGCCCCGTGATCTGCTAATGGGAAGCGGTGAGGGGGTGGATCTGGCTTCAGTTTATACAAAAGTCCCAACCGGGGCTCCCTCTCACTTTTTCCATCCAAGTGGGGAACACATTTTGTTACGGGCACTGAGGCATGTGCGGATGGGCACCGCCAAGGGAAACGCATGCTGCCGGCTGCGGGCGCTCTGCTTATCACCTGGGTGGCCGCCCAAGTGCTCAGCTTACAGGGATCACTGGTCCAAATCCTCCCATGGATTCATAGAATCGTAGAGCACTAGAATGGAAGGGACCTCGAGAGGTCATCGAGTCCAGTCCCCTGCCCTCAGGACAGGACCAAGCACCATCTAGATCAGGGGTGGGTGATAATTTTAGATGGGGGTCCACTTCACTAATTTTTGAAGTGGCCCTGGGCTGCCCCAGAAGGGGCGGGGCCTTGGGTAGAAGGGCGTGGCCAGGACACTTCCGTGCTCTCCTGCCCACAAACCCTGATTGACCTGGCGGTGGGGGAGCATGTGAAGTCTTTGCCCCTGCCCTCCCCCCGCCTAGAGAACTGCCAGTTGTTCTGAACAGCTGGTGGTTCCCTCTAGGTACCCACGCCCCTGGCAGCGGGAGGAGACTTCGCACGATCCCTCCACCCCCAGGTCAATCATGGCTTGGGAGCGGGAGGAGCATGCAAAGTCTCTCGCTCTCTGCCCCTGCCCTGCAAGGGGCACACGACACTTGGAGTGGACCGGTCCAGTCTAAGCACCGTGCGCCCTTTGCAGGGCGGGGGCAGGGAGCGAGAGAGACTCTGTGCGTTCGATTGGCCTGGCAGTGGGGGAGCAGCAAGGCGACCGCGGGCCAGATCCACCCACTTGGCAGGCTGCATCTGGCCCGTGGAAGCTCCTTTGCCCACCCCTGCTCTAGCTCATCTTTGATAGATGTCTCCCTAACCTGCTCTTAAACCTGATCTTTCCTTCTACCCCAGAGCTTGGCTCTACTAGTGTCACCCACAGGGTATGTCTGCATGGCAGTTGTGGAGTCTGGTTGCAGTTCATGTAGACACACCTGAGCTAGCAGGAGCATTAGCCTACCTTGCTCCGGCCCTGGAGCAGCCAAGCTGTACCAGCTTTCTCAGATCCCCGGGTAATTATTCCAAGGGCTAGCTTACGCCGAAGCATGCGCTGGTGCAGCTTAGCTGCTCTGGTTCATGTCCGCCGTGCTAGTGTTAAACAGCTGGTGGCGAAGACCAATGTGTTTACAGGCCCGAGAAGAGAAGGCTATATCCGGGCACAGCACACTAGAACAGGCACATCCCAGCTTTTAGGGGCTCTACCACTTTGACCTCTTTTGCATAGGCCTTTAGGCAGCTGAATTTTAAATTGCTAGTTGGCTCTATTAGCCCTCCTCCCCATCTGACAACATAAAAAGCGTGGTGAGCAGCGGAGCATGTAACTAGTAACAGAAAAGATCAGCGCCGCTCTGATCCTCGCATCTGCACTAATTAAATTACTTCAGCAGGGACAGTGAGTTTAGCTCAGCCAGCCGGGCTGCGGCGAGGCAGCAGCCTTTATTATCATGGGGGAGTCTCCTGTGAAGCAGCACTACCGAGATTGACTTGCGTGAGCCAACGTGTGATGAGCTTAGCCCGTGAAACAGCATAGGCCCTGGCCAGGCACAGCCAACAAACAGCCTCTTCCCAGCAGGTTAAGAACACCCCCTCTGCTATCAGCGACGCTCCCGGAAACTGGAAAGAGTCGGGCAACGGTGGTGTTGGTAGTGTTGGTTGGTGTTTTTCTCTGCTGGCCCAGACAAAAAGACGAATAGGAAAATATGGGGAGGTCCCCAAGAGCTATGACAGTAGGACAGTAATATGTCCATCTTGTCTATTGGCTGCTTTTCGTTTGTCACATGACCCCAGCCTAGAAGGGTGGGAAGAGTCGCCCCTGGTGTCTTCATTTTTCCCTGACTCATCATAGAATCACGGACGACAGGAAGGGACATTCTAGTCCAACCCCCTGCACTCGAAGCAGAGCCAATCCCAGCTAGTCACTTCCTGCACATCCTTCTCTTGATTGGGCAGAACACAGGCCTGCTGATGGGGGGCGGGGTAAAAGGGCCCGGTTCAGAAGGGCCTGGGGTTCCTGGCAGCCAGAGCCCTGGACCCTTTAAATCACCACCCGAGTTCTGGGTGGCGTACTCCGGGTGGCACGGCTCTTCCGGGAGCATAGAGCCGGACTCCCCCACACCTTGCGCAAGGGCCTGGCAATTCTGTCAGCTCCCCTGGCACAACCTGATCTGGCCCATGGTCTCTAATGCCACGCGTGTCTCATGGGATGCTCCTTAAGACCCAATTTTTAAAGGAGCTTCACTCTCAGCCTGGGGAATTATTTTCTCCCCCTGCTGCAAGCCCTGTGCCTTTTTGCTGGGTGCCGAGCCTCTCACGATCGCACTCTGTCGTGCCACTAGCACTGCCTGGTCTAGAGTTTGCACAGTCATTAACTGTCAAGTGTTGGGGAAAATCCTTCTTTAAAACTCCTGCGGCTAGTCCATCTCGGGTACGCTCTCCCCGGCCGTTACCCAGCTTCGAGCGTTCGCCTTGTTCGTAAAGGGCCTTTGTCCACGTTTCCGTGCTTTCTCGGTGTCTCTGGATCCTCTGGCCAAAACATGTCAAGTGTTAGTGCTTTTTGGGGAGGTGCTGCCCATTGGGCACGGGAAGAACAACATCTTAGTTCATTTCACCCTTCCATGGAGCTGAGAGCCTTTCTCGCAGCCACTGCTTGACCGGTCAACACTTTGTGGCTGCCCAAATGAGTCTCTGAATGCAGAGAGAGGGAGCTGAAGAGGATGAAAACTGTGCACGTGTAACCCATGCACCTAGTGTAGTTCACTGTCCTATGCAGAGGCACGTAGACCACTTACAGCAACAGATAAGAACAAGAGACCTCTACAGCATGGGCTGAGAGACAGCTGATTTTTAGCTCAAGCACTAGAGGCTTCTATAGTAAGCTCTAGTGCATGGGTTCCCAAACTGGGAGGCGTGAAAAAATTCCGGGGGGGAGGGGTGTGTGTGCAAGTTTTCCTCCCATCAAGTTTTGCTGCCCTGTTCAGTTTCTTTTTTTTTTTTTTTTTTTTTTTTTTTTTTAATTTTTGCTCAACAAGTTTTGCTGCCATGGGGGGGGGGGGAGGGGAGGGGAGGAGAGGGCGTGAGGGTTTTTCAAAAATCAAAAAGGGGGGCGTGATGCCAAAAAGTTTGGGAACCACTGCTCTAGAGGCCCCAGGTTCAAATCCGCCTGGTAGCAATTACACAAGTCTCCAGTATCAAGATTCGGTAGAGACGCAAAACATCTCTTCTAGGAAAAAGATCTGTGCCTCTCCCTTTTGTTCCGCCTGTTCTGAGTGTGGGATTGTCAGGGGGCAATAGAACAGAAAGCAGAAAAGACACCCTTCGAATGCATTTAATAGGCAGAGAACAGCTTTATTCACTTTAAAAGTTCACACTCGGACAGCCGGAAGAAAAAAAATCCCCAAGCAGTAAGAGGCAAAATATGTCCAGCACAGCCTCTCTTTCAAACCACAGGAAGCTCTGGTATCCAATGCAGCGGCTAATATTTTTCTAATCCTACAAGCCCTTTTATAGCACCTTTCATCTCCAGGGAACCCACATTGTTCTGCAAACTCAGTGCAGCAATTGTTTCCCCTGCATGGACACCTCTGAATGCAGCAGCTGTATACCAACGCACACAAGACAACACAGCAGTTTGGAACTGAAGAATACGGTATCCATTGGAACAACGCTGGGGGCGTGTAGGTCGACAATATGCCAATTACACAGCTTGGACAGGAGGGTTAACAGCAGAAATCGGAGAGGCTTCGAACTGAATGCTGACTCTGCTGTGCCAGTACTGTGCTCGCTAATGCAGCGCTAGGACATTGGTTGAACGCTAACTGCAAGGAAGAGGAATGCCCCCTGCTGAATTACAGATATTTAGATGTCCCTTGGAGGCTTCCCATCCCTACACAGACCCAGGCTAGTGCTGGTTTTCTTCTGAGAGCTGACGGGTCATTGCCATGCTTTTGACGTCACTAGCACACAGCAAAAGAAGGAAAACCATTCTGTGGTGTTAGCTGGGTAGGAAGGAGCTGCGGGGTGTCTGCCAGTGATGCATATACTAGAGCAGTGGTTCTTAACCTTACTGCAGCCTGCACCCCTTTGGTTCTCAAAATATATTCTCACACCCCTTATTAAAAATGGTTGAAGTAGGTCAGTTCTTTAATCCTAAGATATATCATAAAAATCTGGCATGTCTCGCACCCCCAGAAAGGGCATTTCGCACCCTCAGAGGGTGCGTGCACCCCAGGTTAAGAACCACTGTACTAGAGGAATTGAAGAAGACCCTAAACTAAAGGTAGAATTAGCCAGAATTCCCAAGAGATACAGATGAGCAGCAGACGTTACTGGTTCCGTAGACTTACTGCATTCTCTCTCCATGCTAACACGTCATGTCTCATTTGAAATTTTATTATGCTTACTCTGAGTGATGTATGATGAGGCACTGTCAAGTGGTGAAGTTACGATAGAATTGGGCATAAACCATCGACACAATAAAATCACCATTTTGACATATTTGCATTCCTTTATTTAATGCCATAAAATCAGATTTCTTTGAGACTTCAAAGCATCCCAACCACAATCTAAAGGCTAAACCAAACCTCTTATAATAAATTTGTACACAGATTGTTTTAATGCCCCCCCCCCACCACCACCACCACTCAGGAACTCTCCAGATTCAAAGGCACTGTGTATTACTTCTGGGAGTCTTCACGTGTTCATTTGTAAATTGCTCATTCATCAGACTTTCTTAGGGTACCTCTAGACAGCAGGGCTATTTTGGGATACCACAGGTATCCCGAAATAGCTACCCTGCATCTTTTAAACATGCCCATTATTTGGAAATATTTTTTGAAATAACAGGCACACTATTTCGGCATCCCTGTAACCCTTGTTCCACAAAGAGTTATTTCTAAATTGGCACTCTGTAGACGCGCCAGATTTTGAAATATTGTATTTCAAAATACAATCGAAATAAGATACACAATTTGCACTACGCAAATTGCGTATCTATCTTATTTCGAGTTCAGGGTGCTGTGTAGATGCACCCTTAGGGTATGTCTACGTTGCATTCCTCCTTTGAGAGAGGAATGCAAATACGGACAAACAAAATTGCAAATGAAGCGCAGACTTGAATTTCCCGCGCTTCATTTGCATAATGGCAGCCGGCCACTTCCCGAAATAGCATATTTCGGGAAAAAAACTGGGGTTATTTTGAAAAAAGAAACCTTTCCTTTGACATAAACTTGAAACCTCAAGGAATAAGGGCGATTTCAAAGGAAGGGTTTCTTTTCAAAATAACCCCTTTTTTTTCTCGAAATGAAGCACAGGAAATTCAAATCCGCGCTTCATATGCGATTTCATTTGTCTGCATTTGCATTCCTCTCTCAAAGGAGGAATGCAACGTAGACATACCCTTAGAGAAGAAGAGCCACAAAACACTTAGGTGACTGTTCCTGCTTTTGTTTACTAGCAGCTTGGATGGCATCAGCTAATGTTATTGTGCTGCTTAGAACATGGTAAACTTGCCTTGTCCATGCTGTACATGGAATGAAATTGAAGACTGAAGAGGCATCTACACTTGCACCCAGAGCTTGAAATAAGTTACACAATTTGAACTATGCAAATTGAGTAGCTTATTTTGAGTCAATTTTGAAAAAACATATTTCAAAATTTGGCGCTGTCTACATAGGGACATTGGAATAGCGAGCCCATTATATTTCGAAATAATGGGCTTGCTGTTAAGATGTGGGATAGCTGTTTTGGGATACCTCCAGTATCCTGAAATAGCACAGCAGTGTAGACGTAGTCTCAGTGTTTAGCTAGTCTTGTCAGTAATTTGCTGTGGGAATAGCTTGCAGTTGGTACATCTGAGTGAAGTACCTCTTGATATCTTGGCAGCAGCTCAGACAAGAGAAGAGCCTTCTTGTATGTAAGATCACTGTCTATCTCTTCAATCAGCTGATAAAATGCATCGTTATAAGGTGACAGTATCGTTGCTGTGTAATTAGCTGGCCCTGCTTTAAAATTTGTGGTACTCAAGTAGGAAGTAAGACATGTGGAGCGATAAACAGCATCCTTAGCAATAAAGTCTTCCACATGTACTCTGTGCAGTGTCATCATCTCCTCTTGGACGTGCCACCGCCCGGAGATTGGTTGCGTTCCAAGATGTTTCTGTTTTATGAAGTTTCTCGTCTTTGTGCATGTTCTCAAGCAAACAGGGCACGAAGACTAAAGGCTGGAGGACAGGCCTGCCAATGGGGAGGATGGAGGGAAAGAGGTTGGTGGCCCCAGCAATTTAAAAGGGTCCGTGGCTCCTGGCCACTGCCAGTGTAGAGCAGTGGTGGCTGAAGCCCCAGGCCCTTAAATTGCTGCCCGAGTACTATGTGGCATGCTCCAGGGGGCTTTCTGGGTGGGCTGGCTCAGTATGAGCCAAGCGGTGCTGAGGGCTAGCTGCACCAGCCCCGCCCCTTCCACCTGAAGCCCCGCCCCTTCCACCTGAGGCCCCACCCCTTAAGAGAGCAAAGAACCACCTCCCACACACTTTGCCCTGAGGCCTGGCAAGTCTGTCTGTTCCCTGCTGGAGGATGTGCTTGTTCTGGTTGCTATAGAAATGGGTGAACACGATGCTCCCTTCCTTGTAGCATCCCAGAATCCTGCCCAGCCTGGGGGCTCTTGCCAATTCTGCATTCCTTTGATTTTCTGGACAAATAAGCCATTTTTCAAAGTTTGTGGAGGCTGTAAACAGCTTGCGTCCTCCATTTCTTCATAGTCTGTAATTTACCTGTCGAGGTACATTTTCCCAAAGGTATATGGTTAGCCCTGCCCCCACCACGCCCACCAGTTTTCATCTGATACAAGTAGACAGACTTGTGCTAATTACATCTCTACATAAGCATCAAACCTGCCACTTTTGTTGAGAGAGCACTTTGAAACCCTGTAGGAAGCATTGTGTTTTCATCTCTAAAGCGATGCATAAGTGGTGCCGAAGGGAAATGCTAGTTTCTAGGATATTTCAAAGGCCAGTACTGCATACATATGCAATTACAACTTAAAACCTGTTACCAAGTAGCCTAGAAGCTACACTCTATGTACAAAAGCTTACAGAAGGAGTAGCATTACCTTAGGAAATCACATACTTTTCTATCTACTCAGTATGCAATACAAACTACAGGCATGTAATCTACTGCTTCTGGTGTACAGCTTTTAGCGTGATAGAGATGTAGCCGTGTTAGTCTGGGGTAGCTGAAGCAAAATTCAGGACAATGTAGCACTTTAAAGACTAACAAGATGGTTTATTAGATGATGAGCTTTCGTGGGCCAGACCCACTTCCTCAGATCAAAACCTTTTGATCTGAGGAAGTGGGTCTGGCCCACGAAAGCTCATCATCTAATAAACCATCTTGTTAGTCTTTAAAGTGCTACATTGTCCTGCATTTTGCTTCAGCTTTTAGCGTGAGACTGATCTGGTTAGCAAACTTCAGCTAAAAATATAGAAAACATTTAATTGCTTGTGAGGTACATTGACAATTAATGATGTGCCCCGTGAAAACATTTCACATGCGTATATTTTAAAACATTGATATTCACCATTTTGGCCATGTGCTAAATAGTTTCATCATTTCTGGAAAAAATGTGCCCATACAAAACCAATAAAAATGCATCATTGGTTGGTAGCTTTGACCAACAAAAACACCACAATCAGCAGCTGAAATGAACTGAAAACCATAAAAACTGTAGCCAGAGCCACTTGTGGTGTTTCTGAACCTGTGCAAAAACAAAACAAAACAAAAAAATCTCCCCAGAGTCACAGTCTTACTGACTTTGGGGGGTAGCTGCCACCACCAAGTGAAACAAAAGAAGAGAACCCTTTCTTCTTGAACCCAGCAAGAAGCACTTGGACTTCCTCCATAGTGGTAACCCCAAGATCCTTTACCACAAGAGAGCTTGAAAAACAAAGAGAAAACAAGCTGCAGTCTCTGGTAGCTGACCCCTCGTCTTAAGCAGACAGGCAGACAGACACACACACAGAGCCCCTGTTACTTTCCAAGACACAAGAATCAAACCATCACTTTAAACAAGTGATTTTTATTAACAAAACAAAAGATATGCTTGCTAAGATGTACTTGGGTGCTAGGTGTTACAGAGCAACTAAGTAAAACAAATTGAAACACAGAGAAAATCTCTGGAACAACTCTTAGGGTATGCCTACACTAGCCCCCTAGTTCGAACTAATGTAGGTATTAGGAGGCTAATGTAGGTATTCGAAGTTGCAAATGAAGCCCGGGATTTAAATATCCCGGGCTTTATTTGCATCTTCCCGTCCGGTCACCATTTTTAAATGCCACTAGTCCGGACTAACTGCCCGCGGCTACATGCGACAGGGACCCGTTTGTTCGAATTAAAGCCCTAATTTGAACTACTTGTTATTCCTCCTGCCAGGAGGTTTAACGGTAGTTCAAATTAGGAGCTTTAATTCGAACTACTGGGTCTCTGCCGGCTGTAAAGGGGGGTGCTTCATCTTTAAATTGCCCCACACTCCTCGCTTCCCCACCCCCGCCAGACGTGGCAGGGGAAAATTGTCCCCACCCAGCTTCCCACGGTCCTCACTCCCCCACCAGACATGGCAGGGGAAAATTGTCCCCGCCGGGTCCATCCGAGGGAAACAGGAAATACTGGACATTTCACATATCTGGTATTTTCTGGTTTTTTTTTTTTACTGGACGGGGGACCCAAATAATGGACAGTCCCGATGAAAACCGGACACCTGGCAACCCTACCCCTGACAACACCATTGCTAGCTACCTGAGTTTAACCCCTTAGTCATCAGGTGCTGGCCAGCACTCCTCCGATCCATCACAGTCACCAACAGGAACAAGCTAGGTCCAGTGCAATGTACCTGGGCTGTCCCCGGAGACTTTGGAAGAGGCTGGAACTGTGAGGGAAAGAACCATTTCCCTATCTGTGGAGGGACTAGCGAGGCCTAGCAACTGTTACTGAAGCCTAAGCGTTGCCGTAGCTGCCATTCTTGCTCTGGAGAAGGCATGGCCAGTGGATTTGGGTGGTTACAGACCGAGGTACTGACGCCCAAGCACACATGCACTACAGAACACGAGAGCCCTGTGCAGCAGTGCTAAGCCATAAATCAGCCACTTTGCAAGAGTTTTATTTTCTTAAACAGCTGACAGACTGAGCATGATTCCCTCTGCCAAGAAAAGGAAGAAAGAGAGCCAGAAAGATTTTGTGCACAAGTGTGTGTGTGTGTGTGTGTGTAAATGCCATGAAAACAGAACCAATCAGCACTGTTTTTTCCTTACACCTGTTTTTTTCACCAAAAAAATGTATTTTATGATTGACCTAAGCCCTCCCAGAAAGAGCTGAACTGAATTGGCCAGCTTAACTCTGGCATGACAATTAACAGGATTTCCCAGTTACTGTGTTGTGACCTGTGAGGTGCCCAGTTCTGTATGCCTCTTTCACTTCCGCTCTGCACTGTGTTGTCGTTAGAGAGCTGATGACAATCACAGTAGCCGCTGGTGGCTAGCTACACTGACGGGGAGGCACAGAGAGGAGTTAGGCATCCAACTCTCTTTGGCTTCCCATGGGAGTTAGGTGCCCAAACTCCTTTTCTACCTCTGCAAATCCCATCCTTTGGTTTTGATTTGTGGTTGAGGTTGACAAGATGAATCCGAGTTTCGGGGTCAGATGTTTATGTCTTCATCCACTTGCTGCACCAAGGCCCAGATCCTAACTCCTATTGCCATCAGAAGTCAGCACAAGGGCTCCAGCTTCAGCAAGACATGTCGGGTTTGGATTGCAGGCCTGGTGTGGGTGCGGTGGACATAAAAGCCCATAAAAGGTTGTTATGAGGAGGAGTGAGAAAATAAGGGTTCTTAACTTCTGAGGATAAGACAAAAAGCAATGGGCTTAAATTGGGGCAAGGGAGGTTTAGGTTGGAAAATTAGGGAAAAACTTCATAATTGTTGGAGTAGTGAAGCACTGGAATAAATTGTCCAGGGAGACTGTGGACTCTCCATCATTGGAGATTTTTAAGAGCAGGTTAGACTGACACTTGTTAGAGATGATCTAGATGGTGCTTGGTCCTACTATGAGTGCATAGGCCTGAACTAGATGATCCCTGGAGGTCCCTTGCAGTCCTATGGTCTATGCCATTAGCTGCCTGTTTTCCTCCTTCTCTAAGTAGTGTATTGTTTTTTGCTAGTGCGCTATTCCTCCTGTGCCACTTGCCAGGACTATATGATTGTGGCATGAGACAAGTGAAAGATCTTAGAGCTTCTCTCTCTCTTGGGAGTATCTCTTGTGTCCACACTCTGCAGCCACAACTGCATTCAGCATTTCACTAAGCCAAACAATGACGAGAGAAAAAACTTAAAAAACAACTGATGAAGCTAGTTTATGTTTAGCTAGAAGCCATCTTGTATAACAGAAACCATTTCAGCTTTTTGTTTTTGCACGTAGGCCAGAGTGAACTTTCTATCACCCCATGCGCCAGGCCAAGACAGATGTGCTATTGGAATGTGTTAATTGGGCTGGTTCAGAGAGGAGAGGTACTCCCTCGTACCTGTCCGCCATCATGTTGATAAGGCTTTGTTTTTCCCAGTCTAATTGATTATTTCTGTAATTGGATGCCCTGACAGACTGTTTGGTTAAGGGTATAAAGATACTAGGATTGATTGTATTAGGCAGCCTTACTGGGCCCGGCTTTGCTGGGACCACGTTTGGCTCACTTTGCTTTTATTGGCCAATAAAACTGTCTGTTTAGCCACGTAAACTGAGTGAGGCGTTTGCTTCGATTCAACCAATAGTCTAGTAGCACCTTAAAGACTAACAAAACATGTTGATGGTATCATCAGCTTTCGTGGGCACAGCCCACTTCTTCAGATGACAGGAGTGTTAGATCCAGATCCAAGAATACATAAGGCTGTGGTTCTCAACTGGTGGTCCATGGTGACTTTTTCGGTGGTCCACAGGAACATTGTCCAAAGTCACATGGCGCGGGCAGGCACCAAAAATCTGTTAGTAAGAAATAAATTTCAAACTAAAATGTCCGTTGTCTGCTCTTTTTTATCATGTCTCAAAAAGAAGGGGGTCCACAAAATTTTTTTGATTGGCCTGGTGGTCCATGGACTGAAACGAGTTGAGAACCACTGACACAAGGGAGCGGGGGGCGGGGAGGGAGAAGGAAAAAAAAAAGAGACAGTGAGTAGATAAGCTTCAGAAGGGGAACCGAGTGAGTCTGTAACAGGAAAAACTAAAAAAACAACAAATAGTCTAGTAGCACCTTAAAGACTAAATAGTTACAAGAGGCTGATAAGAACCGTTAGATCCTTCATTGTTCGGTTGGTTGGTTAAGTCATTAAGATGTGGAAGATAATGTGTGAGCCCTCTGATAGCCTGGTTCATACCATTTGCATAAGAATTAAACTTGTGAACAAAGTTAAGTTCCAACCCTTCTCTGTGTATTTGGCTTGTGGAACTGGTCGGAAACAACACAGGGACTTGGAAATCCATTAATGAGTGTCCAGGAAGATTGAAGTGTTCTCCAACAGGTTTTTGTGCATTGCCCTTTCGGATCTCTGATTTGTATCCATTAATTCTTGCCCATAGGGACTGTCCAGTTTGGCCAATATAGATTGCAGGGGGGCATTGCTGGCATTTGATGGCGCAGATCACGTTAGTGATCAGAGAGAAACCCATGTAAACAGGCTCCCCTCTGGAGTCCTGCTGGTTTGAGGATTCTTCTTCCTACAAGGCCAGTGGGACTGTTAACGAGCGCCAGCAGCCTGGGATACGGGCTGCCTCAGGACTGAACTATACAACAAACGGAACTTGAAGTGAAACAGGCCCCTTCCCTGTGCCACTGCAGTGCACTTGGCTTGGCTTTTTTGTATGACTTCTTCTTGTGGTGGAGGAAAGGTTATTTTTCTCCCTCTCACAAGACTGGTAAGAAAGCAAACGTCACTGGTTGTTGAGATACAACCAAGAGGACTCACACAGCTTGTGTGTGGTTTTTTTCAGGGGGGAGTTGTCAAGACAGATAGAATCCGGGGCTAGATTATGGGCTTGATTGCCCCTGCCTTGGCCCCAGCTCCAGGAGTCATGTGATGACTTGCAGAATCTCAGCTTTCATTTAGAAAATGTGTTGAACTTTCTGGCACCCCCCTGTCAGCAGAGTACCTCACACTCTCTAATGTGTTTCTTTTCCCCACAGTTCTGTGAAGCCAGGAGGTGCTATTATCCCGAGGGTACAGATGGGGAAACTGAGGTGCAAAAATACCATATGACTTGCCCAAGGGCACACAGGCAATCAGTGTCGGAGCAGGAACAGGAATCAAGCTTGCTGGTGTCGTAGGTTAGCACCCTGTCCCCTGGACCATCCTTCTCCACTGTTGATCAAGATAAGTCTGCAGGTAGGGCCTGATCCGGCAGCCATTGCTGCGAGTAGGTTTGTCGTCATTGTGGTGGGAGCTAGATCAGGCTGTGATGCAGAAAAGGGCAGCGTGAGCCTACTGTTCTTCTGTATGCACCACGCTTGAACAGAACAGGGCTGCCTGCGTTCTTTGACAAGCTGTCGATTGCCACTGTGCGTCTGGTGGGAGGGGCAGTCATGGACCCTGAAGAGCTGAGACAATGCTGAACACAGCTCGTCCTGCCCCTTGCTGAGCACAGTGCCAGCCGGCCAGCTCACTGGGCCGCTCCCAAGGGTGTTCCAACAGGCTGCACGATTTCATAACACAGACAATCCCTCAGGGAGGAGAAGAGTCCCCTGTCATCTTGGGAGATGAATATTAGGCTGGGATGATTAAAAAATCCTGAATTTTATTACTAGGTGGTCAGGGACAGGGCCTAACCTAGAAAACCCAACAACAACAACAAAATGCCAGGGGAAATTTGTTGAGCAAAAAACAAAACGCCGGGGAAAATTTGGGCCAGGGAGTAACCTGGGGGGAGGATTCAGAAGGTCGGGCCGAAATGCGGTCGGTGGCCCCTTGAAAATGGCGGCCCCGGGCAACCACCCGGCTCGCTGACCCCTAAGACCAGCTCTGGTCAGGGATATCACTGGGCTAAACACTCTGAGAAAGCCCAGACAGGACAGGGTAGGGAACACTCTCCCGAGTGCTTGGGTCACTGAAGAGCTCAATTTCTGATGGTTTAACAGGACTTCGGGCTGGTCTGCACAGGGGTGTGTCTGACCCATAAGAATGGCCAGACTGGGTCAGACCACAAACCCATCTAAGCCAGTATCCTGTCTGCCGACTGGCCAACACCAGATGCCCCAGAGGGAGTGAACAGTACAGACAATCCTCAAGTGATCCCTCTCCTGTCACCCATTTCCAGACATACAGAGGCTAAGGACACCATTGCTACCCATCCTGGCTAATAGCTATGGATGGACCTAACCTCCATAAATTTATATAGTTCTTTTTTTCCTGGTCTTCACAACATCCTCTGGCAAGGAGTTCCACAGGTTGACTGTGTGCTGCATGAAGAGGCCATCATGCTGCAGTTGGTAGCTTCCAGGCCTGTTTGGAGCCCCACTACTGTCAACGGGGATCCATTAAGGCACAGCAGCCTTCTCCAGCAGTGGCAGGATCCAGGGGTCTTCCTGAGCAAGAGCCACTGCTGCTTTCCTTTTTCTTCTGCCTTCCCTTTTGCTGACAGGTTTGGCTGGGCTGCTCCTGCCCAGGAAGCCAGCCCAGAGTTTGCAGAGGCACCGGCCACTGCAGACGTGCTGTGGTTTGGTGTGGAGTTACGGCAGACGGCTCTTTCCCATGGTGTCTGAAATAGCAGCGATATTGCCCCGCTCTCTCTCTTGTCTTCCTTTTCTCAGGGCTTGGCCATCTGTGAGTTACCCCGGGGCAGTCTGAAGGCCTCGGTTCTCTTCCCAGCTCTGTTGCTGATCTTCACTGGGACCTTGAGCACGTTTCTAGCCCCGTGCTTCCCCTCCCACCTTTTACCTGGTCTTGTCCATTTGGGAGGCCAGCTCCTTGGTACAGGGCTGCTTGGGTGGGGGCATAGCACCTGGCTTAATGTGGCCCTAATCCAGGGACTGAGAATCCCCTGGACTGAGAATCCCCACCCTTGCCCTAATTGAGTCTACACTGGCACTTTGCAGCACTGTGACTTTGTGGCTCAGGGTGTGAACCTCCCCCCCGCCCAGTGCAGCACGTTACAGAGTCGTAAAGCACCAGTGCTCCCCCCTCCCAGCACCGTTAGCACCTCCCCTCGTGGAAGGGACTTACCCAGAGCGCTGGGAGACCGCTCAGCCCTCCCAGCGCTCGCGCCGTGTCCACCTTTCCAATCTGCCACGCTGCCGCAGCTGCGCTTTAAGCTTTGACGTGTAGACAAAGCCCGAGGCCTCTAAGCTTTATTTTAAAACGACTAAGTGACCACGAAGCTTCGACACGGGAAGCTCCAAATATTACAAGCGGAGACGCTGTCGGTTTTCCTGTGTTACAAAGAGGAGGCAAGAAAAGTTAATAAAAGCCTTTTTTAAAAAACAAAAAAAGAATCCGCAGTCTCCCGCTTGCGGTTCTCTTTGATATGAATTTCAGCCCCACAATGTATCCGCCATGCCGCTACCAGGGGCATCCGTGGGGCATGTCGCTTTTGCCTTGTTATGTTCACGCCCACATTTGAAGGCCTGTTTCCGTGTTGCCCTGCCTCTTGTGTTCTCATCCACATTTCGTAGACTTTACTGCCACATGGGAACTTGGCGATCAACCAGCCTGCCTATTGCTCCCCACGGCTAAAATGGACCCCTGACCTCTGGCTGAGTTACCGAAGTGCTCAAATTAGGAATTAAAGATTTCAAGTTACAGCGCCTCCATCGCTTCTGTTCGTTTGAAGGAGCAAGCGGCGTGTGCCGCATCGGCAGAGGAAGGCAAAACCTCCCCATCTTTACTAATCTGACCAGGGAAAAATTCCTTCCTGATCTCAAATCAGTTAGACCCTGAGCATGTTAGCAACACCCAGCAGTTTGACCGTGGAACGAGTTCTCTGTCGTAACTCAGAGACTTCCCCATTTAGTGCCCCATCTCTAGCCATTGGGCTTGCTGTAGCAGTCTCATCATGTCCCCCTCTCCATTAAAGTATCAAGCTCAGTTTTGAAGGCTTCTCTGGGAAGGCTGTTCTAGAGCATGGGAGAAACCTGTGACCATTTCAAGCCTAAACTTGCCGATGGACAGTTTAGAGCCATTTGTTCTTGTGTCAACATTGGCCCTTGCCTTCAATAAATCTCCCTG
This sequence comes from Pelodiscus sinensis, assembly GCF_052426305.1. NCBI lineage: Eukaryota > Metazoa > Chordata > Testudines > Trionychidae > Pelodiscus > Pelodiscus sinensis. The sequence goes on from NC_143054.1 coordinate 196,609,779, forward strand.
CCTCCCTGGTATTTATCCTTGGGATGTATGTATAGAGATCCCTCACCCTTCGCTGGATTAGACTAAACAAGCAAATCTTCTTAAGACTTCTTTTGCAAGGGAGGTTTTTCATTCTTCCGATCATTCGGTAGTGCTGCACTGCCCTGGTCCCATCTGAATTCATCTTTCTTAAACAGGGGAGACCAGAACTGCACACAGGATTCCAGATGAAGTCTCACTAGAGCCTTGGATGATGCCAATAGCACTTCTCGCCTGATGCATTTTAGGATTGCATTATCCTTTTTCACGGCCGCATCGTGTTGTCAGCTCATCATCATCCAACTGTGATCAGCCAGGACACAACGGTCTTTCTCCTCCGCTGTCACTTCCAGCTGATATGTCCCCAACTGAGAGCAAAGATTCTTGTTGCTAGTCCCTGAATGCACGACCCTGCACTATTAAATTCCATCCCATTTCTATTACTCCAGTCTGCAAGGTCCTACAGAGCTTCTTTATGATATGCTGGGACTCATCTGTCCTGGCAGTACCTCCCGTCTTTGTGTCATCTGCCAATGTTGTTAGGATTCCCCCATTTTTTGTGTGCCAAAGTCGTGAATGAAAAGTTTAAAGATGGTGGGAAGACTGATCCCTGAGGAACTCTACTAGGGACTTCCCTCCAGCCTGATGGTTCACCTTTCAGTATGACCCATTATCATCCCCCACACTTCAACCAGTTCCTTATCCACCTTTCAGTTCTCATATTAAGCCCCGTCATCTCCAAACCAGTAATTTCCCATGGGGAACTGTATCAAATCCAGGTAGATTAGATCAACTGCATTTCCATTGTCTAAAACTCTGCAAAGTGGGAGTAAAACACTACTAGATTCTCGTTCATGCGAAGTCCCCGATGTATTACACCCCCCTTACGCCCCTTTGCACAGCTCGTGTAAATGCGACCCAGGCTTTACCGCTCCGATCTGGTAACATTTTATCCCCACATGAAGGTGGTTACGAACGTATCTGGAATATTGCACATTCCGGTACCGTTAGGAACGGCACGGTCCTGCCACTGCCAACATGATCTCTCATGCCTGCTGCTTGCAAGTGCATGCCGCATGGGGGCACCGTTTTGAGGCGTGCGCCACGAGGCCCCTCTAAGGTGGCTGTGTAAGGGGGCAGGGTGGAGGGACCACATTCTTCAAAATGGCCTTTCTCATCTCAGTCAGACAAACCACGTCCAGATCTGCCTCGGTGCTGCGAGGGGGACAGAACCATCCCAAAAGAGGACTGTCCAGTTCAAAACTGGGCAAGTGGCTTCCCTCCCCACCATGCTCCAACTGTACACGGGTGTGAACGGCCGGGCAGGAGGCAAAGTGCATAGTGGTGAATTGGGCTGAGTTGCGTTCGCTGGCTCCCCATCATGTGACGCGTCCAACCTGTGATACTTGTTCTTGCCTTTGTGGCTTGCCCATGCACAGCTCTCGCCCATGTCTCTGACCACGCAGTGACATCCCCTACTGCGGATGCAATGATCCAAAGCAGGGATTATGCTTGTGCATAATCTGGTTACACACCAAAGTAAGTGATAAACTCCACTACTCACCAGTGCAGTGGGTCTACACTTTGGCTACGTCTGCACTGCGCATTGTTGATTGTCACCGCACCTCATTTGCATGCCTAATGAGCCACCATTTTTGCAGAAGGGGCTTTTGCGCAAGAAGGAGCTGTCTACACTGGGCAGGAGCCATTCTGCTACTTATTTTCAGTAAGAACGGCTCCAGCTCAAAAGACCCTTCCACGAAAATGGCAGCTCATTAGGTATGCAAATGAGGTGTGGCGATAGTCCTCACCGTGCCTCATTTGCATATCTTCTTGCGCAACAATGCACAGTGTAGATGTAGCCAAAGGGTTTGCGATGTAGTTACATTAGCACAAATTTATTTTATGCGCACCGGGCCTTTGTCTACATCTACACTACAGCCTTTTGCCAGCAGAGTATGCTAATGAAGTGCTTATTAGCATTTGTCATGCTGTCATTTGCATATTCTCTGCAGATACTTTTTGCGCAAGAAGTTTTTGCGCAAAAAAACCCTTTTGTGCAAGATCCTTATGCCTCAAAAAAGGAGCTATAAGGATCTTATGCAAAAGAGTTTTTGTGCGCAAAACGGAAGTGGCCACACTGCTTCTTTATGCGCAAAAGCCCCTTGCACAAAAAAAATTGGCAGAAAATATGCTAATGACATTGCAATTCATGCTAATGATCCTGCATTAGCATATTTTCTGCTACAAAAAGTTGCAGTGTAGACAAAGCCTTTCCAGCAGCCCCACCCTCTTGGCTCTACCACCAGTGCCAACCCTGAGTCTCCCTGCATCTCCTGCTCTCCTAGAGGTCTCTGTATATCCTTCCAAGGAAGCGCTTAATGCTTGCAACACACTCCAGACCGGTTTGCCACTCACCTCCCTTGTCACCTTGGCATCCTTACAGATTGGGTTTTGCTGTCCTGCTTCTGGGAATGGAAGAGTGGAAAATAACATTAAGGGGGGGAAAGTAACAGATCCATCAAGGTTTCTCCTAGAACTGGTTGAAATGCGTCACATATTGTTTTAGGGTTGAAAAGTGGGCTTTTTTTCCCCCAGAAATGAACTTTTTCGTGAAAACTTATAAAGATGTGTTTGTTTTTCACAGAAGAGTTTCTTTTTTTCCACTGAACATTTTGAATGAAAAAGTTATTGACACGACCACTGCAATTTTTAGAGTGTTTTTAATAAAAAAAAAAAATGGGGAAGAGGGAGTTCACAAAAAAATTCCAAAACAAAAATGAACCCATTTAGAAATGAAAACCTTTTTTTGAGCAAAATTTGTTTTCCATTTTTTAACTAATTTATGAACAACGGAATGAGTAACGTGTCTGTTTACGACCTTTGCTTGGTGTGTTGTCTTAAGTCTAGTTTATATATGTCTCAAATGTGGCATTATGATTTTGCTCTCTGCAGCCTCTAGAAAAATGTATTTCACTCCAGATAGGCACTTGTACTATGCTCATCATTGTAAAATCAGAGCACCTTCCAGTCGTACATGAAACCACGGGATTAACCTCCGTCATGTGTGGTTAGTTTGTTCTCTCAGCCTTTCTTCGGGAAGAAAGTTGCATGTACAGCGCAATGTTTTGTTTTGGTAGGGTTTTATTTTTGTTATAAGCATCCACACTGTGCTGTGTTGATGTTGGAGAAGGCAGGTGGAAGGAATGCTCCCTTCACTCACAGTAGAAATTGGTGATGTTTATGACAGTCCTGGGGGGAGCTCATTCCACAGTGCAGGGCCAATGCCCAGGAAAGGCCTGTGTCTCCGACACAGATGAGGTTTACCCTTGTGGTAGAAGGATAGAAGACTTTTGCCTGCTTACACATAGAACAATTATAAGCCGAAGAAACCGAGCGAAAAAGCCAAGAGGATCGTAACATTTTCCTCAGAGGCTGAAATCGGTGCTGCATTTTTCCAGTCAGTAATCCCAGCACAAGTGGTAACGGTACTACCTTCCCCATGGCTCCCAGATAAGTTCCCTAATGTTGACACACAGAAGCATTCTGTCGGGGTGAGAAGAGGGTTCGCTCTCCACGACCGTTCACTCCTGGGCCTTTTGGCTGAGGAAGCTAACAAAGCTGCCAGCGAGGCCAAACACGCTGGTTTGTTTAGATGAAGTGGATACACTGGGAACTGGACTGAGACCATTAAACTCATTTCACAGATACTATTGAACAGCCGGTCAGATGCATCGACAAATTCCACTTGGACAGGTGACCTTCTGGTGAAAGTCTCCTATTACTCATCAGCAGTCCTGTGAGCCGAGGAAATCTTGGCTAACCAAGAGTACTGACTGCCCCCTAAAGGTTGCACTACACGAGGAACAGGAGTGGACGGAGGAGAGGAGGCATGCATTTAGGATATATGAAGTCCAGTGTTCGCCTCTGCCCTGGCCTCTGTCTTCTATGTTGGTTTTTTTGTGTATGTCTCATGCTCCAAAAGTCCAAAATAGCCACTTTTCTCCTCAAAAGAATAACCTCCGCTGAGCTTTCTCTCCCTTCTGCTTCCTTCCTGCTGACAGCTGGGTTCAAAGCCTGCTCCACTCCTGTACTCAATTATCAGGGGGCGAGAAGAGGGAATTCTCGTCTGGTTACGATACGGAAGCATATCCGTCTGTTTAATAGCACATCAGGACTAATACGCTATTAAGCAACTGACTAGAAGGCCCCCTAGATATAGGTTCGTTACACAGCGCTCTCTTTTTCATAAGCTCCCCTTCAAACCTGCGCTGCTGCTTCCCAGGAAGCCTGCCAAAATTTCAGGTCGAATTTAATCTTTCTGTGAGCAGCAGAGCGGAGCAAGCCCAAGAGGTATGACCTCAGATGAGTTTGATGCATCTGACACAACTTCTTTTTCCTCGTATCATGATGTCCCTTCCCTTGTCTGATCATTAGGTGATTCTGGTGTTTTGCCGTATCTGTGGGGTTGGGGGTTTTCTGCTCAGGTTAGTGCTTGCTGGCCAAATACCTCCAGCTGCGGGGAAGGTGTGTAGAGATACCAGGGTATTCAAAACTTAAATTAAAAGGGCATTGACAAAGGCTGGAGGCCAGCGTTCAGTTTTCTTGGGATTAGGCCAAATGAGTGGGGAACACAAGTTCCATGTGCAACTCAGTGGGACACATGCTCCTAAATCACTTAGGCTGCCTTGAAAATCCTAGCCTCTTTCTCCAATATAAAACTAGGAGATTAATGCTCATGCGTAGCCCTACAAATAATAAAATTACAAGCAAATTGGGCATAAACAATAGACATGGGAAAGACATTGATAATCTTATTGATAAACTAGGCAAATATAACTTAGATAGGGCCACGATAACATGGGTGCATAATTGGCTGGATAACCGTAGTCAGAGAGTTGTTAACAGTGCTAAATCCTGCTGGAAAGGGATAATAAGTGGAGTTCCCCAAGGGTCTGTTTTGGGACCCGCACTGTTCAATATCTTCATCAATGATGTAGATATTGGGATAGAGAGTACGCTTATTAAGTTTGCAGATGATACCAAACTGGGTGGGGTTGCAACTTCTTTGGAGGATAGGGACATAATTCAAAATGACCGTAGCAAGTTAGAGAAATGGTCAGAGGTAAACAGGATGAAGTTTAATAAAGAGAAATGCAAAGTGCTCCACTTAGGAAGGAACAATCAGTTCCATACATACAAGATGGGAAGCGACTGTCTAGGAAGGAGCATGGCAGAAAGGGATCTAGGGGTCATAGTGGACCACAAGTTGAATATGAGTCAACAGTGTGAAGCTGTTGCAAAAAAAGCAAATATGATTCTAGGTTGTATCAACAGGTGTGTTGTAAGCAAAACTCGTGAAGTCATTCTGCCGCTCTACTCTGCACTAGTTAGGCCTCAGCTGGAGTACTGTGTCCAGTTCTGGGCGCCACATTTCAAGAAAGATGTGGAGAAATTGGAAAGGATACAGAGAAGAGCGACAAGAATGATTAAAGGTCTAGAGAACATGACCTATGAAGCCAGGCTTCATGAACTGGGCTTGTTTAGTTTGGAAAAAAGAAGATTAAGGGGGGACATGATAGCGGTTTTCAAATATCTAAAAGGGTGTCACAAGGAGGAAGGAGAAAATTTGTTCCTCTTGGTTTCTGAGGACAGGACAAGGAGTAATGGGCTTAAAGTGCAGCAAGGGAGGTTTAGATTGGACATTAGGAAAAAATTCCTAACTGTCAGGGTGGTCAAATATTGGAATAAATTGCCAAGGGAGGTGGTGGAATCTCCCTCTCTGGAGATATTTAAGAACAGGTTAGATAGACATCTGTCAGGGATGGTGTAGACGGAGCTTGGTCCTGCCTTGAGGGCGGGGGGCTGGACTCGATGACCTCTCGAGGTCCCTTCCAGTCCTATGATTCTATGATTCTATGATTTTTATAAGGAAACTTACGGTAAAATGCTCAAGGCGATTCCAGACACTGAATAATTGTTTCTTATGAAAAAATATCTCAACACTGCCCTCTTTATTATTGTCTGTGTGACACATGTCAAAGCTGTGTGACACACATTAAAGCTGTGTGTCAGCGGGAAGCCAAAAGAGCTTTCTATGGCCATACATGAGATCTGGGCCGTCTAGTGAAGCATCCTAGTTGGTTTCATGGTGGAACATTTGAAATATTTTGGAGATTTCTTTCAGCCTAATTCATCAGTCTATGGTGAATGCAGAGGATATATTCACAAGGAAGAGAACACTATACGATCTTAAATCCTTTCCTTTTAATGACCACAGCCAAAGTTTTCCCCTGGCTACGGATGACATAACCAGGGTGTCACCAGGCTGTCAGGGCTGGGAAGGAGGGAAAGAAAGAGAGAAGGAATTGTTTTCTGTGCCCCGGTGTGTGAGTTTTTGATCTGTGCCTCAGTCCCCCATCTGTAACACTGGGATAATAATTCCCCCTTTGATTGGACTGTAACCACTTTGAGTCAGGAGCTGTCTCTGACAGTGGATTGGTACAGTGCACTGATTTCAGTTCTAGCTTCCAGGTGCTGAGTAATAATAAAACAGAGAGTGATTCAGGCCATTTCAACTCTTTGAGACCTTGATTTAAGGCTCACTGATGTCAAAGGGAAACTGTAAAGCCTGTCTACTAAGGCATTTTTCTCCAAAATCCTCCATCCCTGCATTACCTGTCATGTAGCAACCCCCGGTGGCTGTATTGGCTTGAGTGCTAGCAGAGTCCAGCTGCCAGCTTTATTGCCACAGCCTTGTCTAGACCGCTGAGAAGCGCAGTGATTAAAATGCTAGCAGTCTACGCCAGTGCGCTTGCTGCTGTGACCACTGGGGGAGCGGAGCTGGTGGGAGATTTGAAGCAAAATGCTGAAACAGACAAAGCCGGAGTGTTGGGGAATGGGAATGTTTGGTTTGCGAGCTCTGTACCTGCCTTTTAAACAGACAGGGTAGCAGGGGCCTATGTGGGTGAGAGGGCTGCAGAGTATAACGGTATTAAAGGGAGACAGCCTGCTCTAAGACTAAATGAATCTTTGCTGCATTTATGGGGCAACTCTCAAGCAGTGCTGGATTTATGCACAAGCTAAGCAAACTGCAGTTTAGGCTTCAGATTACGAAGGGCCTCTCAATAAAATAAAATGACTAGTTTTTAGTTGCAGCCTCATTTGTGTATCAGTATACGTGCAAATCTCTCTTTACATATAAAAAAGTTTTTCCTGCTGGATGACAATGTTCCTGCTGGGCGACAGAATGACGTCATCAGCGTCAACAGGTACTCTTAGCAAAAGTGGCCAGAGAGAGGCGGGGTAGGTGAGAGTAGCGAGCAGAGGGCGCAGCCCCCTAGTAAAACTTTATTATTTCTATTTTCACTGTCCTTTCTGTTACAATAATATCAGTTTTGTGGTAATGTTATGGGGCCTCTTAAATTTGACATATTTTAGGGCCTCCACATGTCTTAATCCAACCCTGCTTTCAAATGAGGCATTTAGGGTGTTTTATGTACACTGCAGGAGCTGAGTGATGATACTTCTATGAGGCAGGAAAACCTTTCTATGCCTATTTCAGAGATGGGCAAACCGAGGCACAAAGAGGTTAAGTGACACATGGCCAAAGCTCCACAAGAAATGAGCCCTAGAGATGGGGTCAGGGGCAGTTTTCTACCTCCCACCACAGAGATTTAGTTATGAGACCTGTTGTGGCCCATATGTTAGGGGAGATCTACCCTCCACACAAAGTCCGATGGGGCTCCATAGGCCTTGTCTACACTACAGGGATTGACGCTGCTGCGATTGATCCACTGGCCATCAATTTATCATGTCTAATATAGACATCTCTGAGTGTGCTCCTGTCCATGCCGATACTCCACCAAGAGGAGAAGAGTAGCCGGCGTCAATGGAAAAGCAGACCCCAGGGACCCAGATGCCATGGTAAGTATGTTGACTTCAGCTGTGCTATTTGCCTATCTGAAGTAGATGGGGGTGTGGGTAAGTGTAGACAAGGCCTCAGATTCCCTTTCTGTCCACACACAAATCTGTCTCTGGGTCAGCAAGCACAAAGGACCTATCTAGGGGCCTGCGTGGGTCCCAGCCTGGGTTCCCAGTCCCAGCTGGGTTATTTTGCAGTGTGTGTGTGTGTGTGTGTGGGGGGGGCAGCTCAGGCTGCAGACCTGAGTCAGGTCAGTGGGGCACCAAATGGAGGTGCAGTTTGGGCAGGGCCCGGCTCCCCCCACTGTGAACCCAGCTTTGCCCGGCTGTGACCCCTCCCAGGGCCCTGGGAGAAGACACAGCTGGAGAGGGAGTGGAGTTGCTGAGGATCCCAATGAGTGCAGCTGGAGAGTGTGTGTGTGTGGGGGGGGGGGGGCTTCAGATGGGCCTGGGGGAGCCCAGGGCCCCGTTCCACCGGGGGAGGGCCACAGGGGGGCGGCGGGGACCCCGTTGGATTGGCCCGAGCCCAGACCCCCCTAAGGGGGGGCAGAGAGCAAATGCGCAAAGCGGGGACACTTTCTGGCGGGGGGGGGGACTATGAGACTGGCCCCTCGTATCGCCTGCTGGCACCGCTGCACCCCCCCGGCCCAGAGCAGCCCAGGCCTGGCTCTGCGGGGCGGGGGCGGCGTGCGGGGACACCCCCCCCCCCATCTGGGGAGGGCGGCTCCTGCCCTCCGCGCCCGCCCCTCCGCGCCGCGTGTGGCTGCCTCCCCGCCCCGCGCCGGGGCTGGCTGAGCGGCGGCCGCGCAGGCTGGGGGCTTGACTCGGGCGCTCCGGCTGCCAGCGGCTCCCGCCCGTGGCCCGGCCCGGCATGGACTAGGCGGCCCGGCACGGACCCCTGCGCCTCGGCCAGCCCCATGGAGGAGGCGGCGGCGGAGAAGCGGCGGGCGCGGCGCTCCCGGCCGGAGATGCTGCTGCTGCTGCCGCCGCGCGGGAGCCGGGCTCGCCGGAGGAGCCGGCAGCTGCTGCGGGCTCCCCTCTGCCTCGTGGGCTCGCTCACGCTGCTCCTGGCTTCCCTCCCCAGCTGGGCTGGGCTGCCCGGTGAGTCCCCCCCCGGCCCGGCCGGCGAGAGCCCCTGTGGGGGCGGGTGGGGGGCTGGAGCCGGGGGGTTGCTCTGCTTCCTCGGGGGGGGCTCTGGGGTGCGGGATTTCCATGTGCCCCCTGCGAAAGTGCGTCCCCCTCCCCGGCTGTGCGCAGTGGGCAACACAGCCCATGTGGGCTGTAGCTTCCCGGCCGGCTGGGTGAGACTGCAGCACCCGCCATGCCCAGGCAGGCGCCGGGGACTGGAGAGCCGCTCCCGGGGGTAGCGAAGAGTCCCCACGCGGGATTCTTCTCCTGGCAGGTGGGCTGCTCCAGTGACCCCCCCCCCCACCCGAAAGAAAGTGAGGGAAAGTTGTGGTAGCTGCCTCCCTCCCTTCCTCCCTAGCCTTCTGCCCCTAGCTCCTACCCCCACCTCTGCTGCTGTGCCCACAGCCACTCGTGTTTCCTATAGCCCCGTGAAGAGATGCACAGTGTCTTTCACATGCCTCCACATAAACTGTGATGTGAGTGGTGCAGGTTATTAGGCAGCGGGTGGCCCTGACTTCACCTTGTGCTGTCTGCATTAACGCGCCTGGCTTGCTGGGAGTGTAACAATAACTAATCCGGACAGAAGGCTGGTGCCTTTTTGGCATGTCTAAGAAATGGCTTTCGGATCCCGATCCCCCCCCTTGTTTTGATTATTACTGAGATCCCATCGCTTGTGCTGATATTGCCAAGGGATTGTCTGTATTCTGCGTTCTGTGTGCCTGTTTCGGGTCTCTTTTTTAAACATTTCTGTAGTCGTCGGTGAGATTGACAGACCACCTTAGGGTGCATCTACACAACACTGTAACGTGAAATAAGATGTGCAATATGAGCTCTGAAAATTGTGTATCTTACTTCGATGCTACTTAGGAATAGCTTATAGCATCTACGTAGCGCCAAATTTTGAAATAAAGTGCTATTCCGAAACATCCCTTATAGACCTCGTAGAATGAGATTTATAGGGACATCGGAATAGCGAGCCTGAAATAACCGGCTTGCATGAAGATGCAGGATAGCTATTTCGGGATACGCCGGTATCCCAAAATAGTGTTGCACGGTAGATGTACACTTACACTCTGCGCCTGTTTAATTTCCACAGCCTCAGATCTGACTATCAACACAATCCCACTCCTCACACTTCCCAGTCCTGGGCTTTTCCTGAGATGACATAACCAGTCATGGAAAAATGAGGTAGTCGGATGTGCAGAGGAAGCTACCTGGATTCAAATCCCTCTGCTAATTTCACTTGTGAGCTAAGCAAGTTAAAACCCAGGGAAGAACTGTACATTTAATCACTGTTCCCCTTGGTCTCTTAAATTCCAGGATTGGTGAATGAATATTGACCACCTGAAGAAGAAAATTAGTGCTCTTTAAACATAACCTCTCTAGTACAACATAATGTTAGAATGGAATATGTCATGGTTAAGGTGCTTTAACAATGCCTGTTGAGAGTCCAATCTAAAGCACTGTTAGAGTGAAATTTAAAATGAAAGTTTGTTGCTTTGGGGGAGCTTCATTTGATTTGAGCAGCCTTTGCCTTAATCTCAAGGTGACCATGAAACATAAAGTATTCACTTGTCAAGATGTCTTCTCTATTAGTTTATTTTAAAATGTGATCGTCTCCATATGTTTTGCTAGTTCCACGGGTTCACTTGTCAACACTGATTGCCACATGGGGACATAGTGAATGTTACATGTTTGCACTGATGTGACAGGAGAGAAACTTTCTGAGTGTATTTGCATGAGTTGCGGATATAATTGTGTTCACTTGAGCTGTGGTTGTATAATTCTAGCTGAAAAGGTATTCAATTAGACTTATTTAATCCTCTCTGTGCAGTGGGTCTTAATGAGGTAAAAGTCTGTTTACAGCACTTCACCCACTGTGACATAAAATAAATTCCATGTCAGTTCCTATGTTGTCTAGTGTGATTGCAGCTTATGCAGTCGTGTTCAGTGAGTTATACAGTAGCACTGTATTCTGCTTTCAAATTTTAGGTGGGAGATAATGAAATGTTTGGCTTTTTGAGAGTGAAATTCATGGCACTGCAGCCAGTGGCCTTTGGAAACCCGCAGGAAAGCTGGGACAATTAGGATCCTATTCTAGAGGATTTGTCAGAAACTTGAAGCAGTTCAGTGTGTCATTTTGTATTGAAATGATTTCTGGAGGAGTGACGTTTGATTTCAGGTGTTCCTTGACCATCTCTTGCTTCATGTTTTCAAACAGCGATGAAACACGTGGCACATGGAAATACCACACGGTATTCTCATTAGGCTATAGCATTTGATTAATATTTGCATTTAAAGCAGAGTTGTTGACACGAGTCCCACAACTTGAACTGGAGTCCGACTTAAGTCGCCTAGGTGACTCGACTTGAGACTCGACTCGGGTTCATTGTTTGTGACTTGAGACTCGACTTGAGACTTGCTAATTTTGTTAAATCGACTTGGTGAAAAAATTGTTCGAAAATGCCAATATTGATGGCTTGTACAAAAGTGACTTGACATTTTTTAAATTAATATTTGAGACACAACTTGGGACTTGACTCAAAAGTGACTTTAGGGACTTGAGACTTGACTTGAGACTTGAACTGTAGTGACTTGAGACTCGACTTGGACTTGACAATGACGACTTGAAGACAACACTGATTTAAAGTATGCCAGAGTAAGCAAAAATGGTGCAAGGCTATTTTTCTTTATGTGCAGTACAATGGCTTAAGTTTGGTCCTATGTTCATAGTGTTTGTATAAAATAAAGTGTTAGGTAGTTTTTGGTAGCTAGGAAAGGTTGTAGAAATCCTAAGAATGCTTCAATGAAGAATTTTATTTCTTATGTGTACAGCAATGTTTTGAAGGATTGTTGTAATTTTGGACATAATGCCCTTAAACTATGAAGGTATTTTTTTTGATCTTCATGTTTTTTATTAGTGCTGTTTCTTCTTAAGCATGTCCATTGCTCTTTCTGCCTTGAGAGATCAATGTAGGATCAGAAAAGACAGAAAACATCTTCACTATAAATACATGCGGATATCTTCCATTTATATAAATGACTTTCCTGTAAGCTCTCCTTTGCTTTAAGAATTTTGACACTGATTTCAGTGGAACTGGGATTTCACCCTCTCTCTATATCAGTTGCATAACATAACACCACTGAAATGCAGCCACCTCTAAGATGGAACATAGCAGCTGCTTACTAGTGCACAGCATTACTACACAGCTGGTATTAGAGTATGTGGAAAACGGGAATGCCTTGTCCTTTTTAAAATGTAAACGTAGGGCAAAATTCTCTCTGATCTGGAGTGTGAATTTCTGTTGCATATTTTGCACTGGTTGAATGCAGTTTCTCCACTGATGTCAACGGGAATGCCATATGTGGAACAAAGGCAGTTCATGCCATGGAGATCTGTACTGAGATTAGAGGGAAGTATGACCATACTTTGTTTAAATTGTTCAGAGTGTTCCGCACTGGGCAGCAGGCACTAATAAATTCTGTCACCGCTGGCCCCGGTTTTGTCTTCATTCAGGTTTGGGAGTGTCTATCAGCATTTGTAGCCAATGTTACTTAAAGACTGATCCGAGAGATGAGAAATATCATTGAGTATCGCACACGCACCATTGTCTACACATCAGCAAGGTGGCCAGATGGAGCTGGGGGCAAGTACATTGTGCACTCAGGTCACAAAGGGGGGGATTGTCAAAAGTGCCAAAGTGATTGAGGAACACAAATCCCATGGACTTGCCAGTGGGACTTACGCCCCTAATTCACATAGCTCCTGCTGAAAATTCCACCGACTGCTAATATCCAGCCTGTATGTGGTAGCTTGGTTGTATGTTGCAGAAGAATTTCTACACTAGTATATTTTAATGATTTTTTTAATCTGTGCAAAAGGTGTGCAGTTAATTGGAAAATGGGACCAGATACAAGCGATGGGCAAATTATGGCACCTTTCTGTTGGTTCATTCGTTATACCATTCATCTCCGCATTGTAACCTACTCAGTGTGAGTAAGATTATTTCAGTTTAGCCCTATGGTGTTTGTAGTGTCTGCTTGATTATAAAGTAGATGTAAGAGTTTCATACAAGGACAGAGGCCTTGGTTCAGTGAAGTACTTAGGCAGGTGTGTCTGACTTTCAACACATTAGTCGCAATGACTTTGCTGGGATTATTCATGTGCTTAAAGTTACACAAGTGCGTAAGTATCCAGCTGACCTGAAGCGAGCTTGCGGTTGAAATGGAGATGTGGAAGCAGTCTCAGTTCTCATAATGCCGTTTGGATCCAAGTAAGAGCACGCAACTACAATACACTCTTTGAATCGTCTAACCTCCATTTAGTACATGTTCAGTTTGTCCCTGGTGTTACGTTTTTCTTTCAATCTCTTCCGCTTTTCTCAGTTTTCCTGGCTGTTCTTTTCACTCACCTCTCCCCGGAGTCGTTCGCAGCGCTGTGGCCTGAGCCATCGCGGTGGGACTCTTTACCGGGGAGAACTGGGAGAACTGACAGAGAGCTCACACGACTGTGCAGATCCTCCTGATGTTACAAGATTTTTACAACACCCCGAAGCCCAATAAAATGTGAAACGAGCCTCTGTCTCTCACACTTCCCCACTACGAATGTAAATATTCACTGTTCATTGCTAAGGTTTGGACTAGGGATGTTAAATATTGGTTAATTGAATAGTCAATTAACCTCATGAATTCTTATCGGTTACTATATTCTACAGTCCCCAGGGTTGGGGCTGGCAGCCAGTGCACTCTGGCCCCATTCCCGAGGAGCCCCCTGCCATTCTGCGCTGCTGCCTCTGATACAGAGGCAGCAGCGCAGGGTGCTAGGTGGGAGCTGGTCCAGAAGGGGAGCCAGTTTAAAAACCAGTGCCCCTTGCAGACGGGCTGCGTGTCACCCCGCGCTGTTACCTCTGATACAGAGGCAGCAGCACAGGGTGGCAGCAGCCCCCATCCGGGGGGTGCTGAGCTTCCAGACCCAGCGTGAGCCAGAACTTAACTAGGCTGCCTTCCTGCCCAGGTCCTAATACACTTTAAATGCAGAGTTGCAGTAGGGTTAGGTCGTGGACCCAGCATGAGTCAGGACTGAGCCAGGTTGCTGGCCATCCTGCTAAAAAATTTACTAGTATGGGCAGGGGGCGATGCATGTAGTCTATAGCATTAACCTATAAGCTTTTGTTTATCAGTTAACCAACTACACTATTACATCCCTAGTTTGGACTGAGTCTAATTTCTCTTTCTGCGTTTGCACGTAAGCCCTTCTGTCTGCCTAAAAGAGTCTTAGGAACACAGGCTAGAGGAGCGCTGAGGATTGCAAGCTGTCCCTAAGAAAGGATTCAGAGGGACCAGTAAGCTCAATGTTTTGATAAATCAAGAGTAACTATCTTCATCTTTACTACGTTTTTCCAGTTACAGACTACCGTGGCTACCCCTCTGTATCTTTTCTATGTCAGAGAGGTAGCCGTGTTGGTCTGTGTCTGTAAAAACGAGTTGTCCTGTGGCACCTTAAAGACGAACAGATTTATTTGGGCATCAGCTTTCGTGGGTCAAAACCACTTCACCAGAGTGCTTCTGCCGAAGTGGTTTTGACCCACAAAAGCTGATGTCCAAATAAATCTGTTAGTCTTTAAGGTGCCACAGGACAACGTGTTGTTTTTACAGACTATGGCCTACCGGCTAGAGGACTAAACTGGGACTCAGAGGACTGGAGTTCTGGTGCTGCCACTAATTTGCGAGGTGACACCGAACAGTCACTTTCCCTCTCTCTGTTTCCCCCTCTTTAAAACAGGGATAACGGTACTGCCATCCTTTGTAAAATACTTTGAAATCAACTGATGAAAAACACTATATAAAAATTGGCTGTACCTACCCCTTGTGGCTCTATTTTCGTACTAGGGCTTACCAGTATTATTGTATCAAGTGCATCCTCTTGGCATCATATTCTCTTCTAGGGAGTTGGGTGGAACTTTCAAAACGCATCTTGTGCAAATGGATGGAACTCCAAAGTCACAACGTGCATTTGCTGTGCCCAGCCATCAGTGTGCATTGAGGTCCCTGGCTCTCCCTTCAGGCCGGTATTTCAGTCAGGAGTCCGTGGAGTCACGCTGGGGTAATGGAGATCAGTCCCGTGTCTGCGGTGTTCGAGCGTGACTGAGGGCACACAGCTACCCTGTTCCTTTCAGTGGCTTGGAGGTCAGGCAGCGTTTTAGATGGGTCTCATTACCTGTAGCAATATTTACTGGTTCTAAGACTCTCCTGGAGTGGGAGGCAAATCCCAGGTTCCAAAATCCTGCGCTTGGGATTTTTTTCCCCTTGCTGATGAGTCTGACTCTGAAGTAGGGGTGTCAGATGGTTTAACCAAAAATACCAAACATCCCCACCCCCAACCCCAAAAAGACCACCGGGGAAAAAATTCTGTTGAAGGGAAAAAAAAGGGGGGAGACCAAAGTTGTTGAGCAAAAAAAAAAAAGACCCCAAGAGTTGTTAAGCTTAAAAAAAGCATTGTCCCTTTTAGAAATGCTTTTGAGGCTTTTTGGCCCTAACAAGCTGCCGGTGGCCACCTGCCATCTTGCCTCCCTGCACCGGGCTGGACAGCTCCCCTGTAGAACCCGGTAAGCACCCGGGATTTTCGCCTCGGGCCAGGAAAAAAATCAGAAAATACCAGACATTTTAGGTGTCTGGTATTTTCTGTTTTTTTTTTCTGTGTTTTTTTTTTTTTTTTTTTTTACTGGACAGGAGGTGAAAATGTCAGACTGTCCAGGTCAGTACTGGACACCTGGTAACCCTACTCTGAAGTGTGTTTTACAGGGGAGGTGGTAGGAGAGAATTCTTCATTGCGCAGACTGTGATGATTCCAGTGTTTCGAGGGCAGGTTTCTGAGTCCTGGCCATTGGGATGTTGGCCTCATGTACAGGAGAAAAGGGGAAAAATGCTGCCCCGGGACTGTTTTAATTGCTTGTGGTTTTTTCCCAGCGCTTTGGAATTGCTGGGCCCAGTTTCTCAGCCTTTACTCGGGGAGTACGCTCATTCAAGCCGACGGAACCACTCACACGATTTAAGGGCTGCAGGGCTGGGCCTCTGGGGAGTTTTGCTCTCGCTTGAGCCGTGTTGAGCGTTCAGAACAAACTCTGAGCCGCGGCCAACCTGGCAGGCTGTGATGGCTTTCGCCTCTCCTTTTCAATCCAAAATTCAGGCCGCTTTTACAGGAGAGGCAGTCGTGTTCCACTGTTTGATCGTTGTGGGACAGGGCTTCATGCCTCATTATTTATTATTATAATGAATTATTATTATTCATGCTTGTTATGATTGCATACAAGACAAGAGGGAGGCCCTGTTGCACTGGGCAGCGTGCAGACTCAAAGCGGAAGATAGTGTACATCTCAGAGAGCTCAGGGTGTAGTTAGAACAACTTCAGGGCTGGTCTAAATTACACTCTGCCTCCTGGCCTATAGGACATAGGAAGCCGCAGCGCCTTGCACTGTCTCCGTGTCCCTGACATGTCACTGATCCCTCGCCTCTGATTTGGTGGGCAGTAGGGAGCAAGGGCTGTGTCAAGTCTTTCTGCCGGTTCTCACTGGCGGGGATGCCCCAGTGTTCCACCTCTGTTGAGGCCCCTTTATTGCTGCTGGAGCAGCAAAAAAGGGCCATTAGCATAACTGGGAGGTAGGCCCCTGTTTCTTAGCCTGAAATTAAGTGTCAGCGGAATATCTGGGTCTGTTCAAGTGGAGAAACTCAAAGCAAACTTAAGGGAGCGTGTAATGAAACTTTAAAGTATTCACCCCCCCACACATACCCCCGTCCAGAATGAAACTGCATTTGTATGTGACTCTGATCCGAACCCTGATGTGTTGCTGTAGCTGGTGCACTCCAGGGAATGGAAATTTATGGTCAGAAACCAGGGTGGGCGTCAGGCCAGAGCCCGATATGTGACCTTTTCTGCAGGGAGTTGGTAAAGCCTTGTGAGAAATTACTTGTTTGTTTGTGTGTTCAAGGCCCTAGACTGACAGCTCTGGAGAATGAAGTTCTCTGTTCAGCCACAGGACAGCTTTGGCGGCTGCAGTGCTCACAAGCTGCTCTGCCTGGCCACCTTGGTGGGGCCACCTTCAGCCTCCCCCCCCCCCCCGAGTAATGCACCAAATCACGTGCGGAAGCCGGGGTGGACAGCTGGAGGTGGTTTGCCAGGGTTAGCCCTGGCGGGTGACCAGCGCTTTATTTGCACACATGCCCGCAGGTACAGCCACTTGCAGCTCCCATTGGCCACAGATCGCAGCCTTTCCCAGCCAATGGGAGCTGCGGGAAGTGGTTTTCCAGGCCGCGCCTTTAAGTGCCTTTATGAGTGCGGTGTTGTCGTGGCCCTGTTGGTCCCAGGTCTCTCTAAGTGGCTTTGATGGAATTTAAGCTCATCTTTAACGTTAGGCATGTTAGGGGGGGTGACTGCCCCACGCTGGCTGGAAGGGGCTAAAGTAGCCTGGAGGGAGCTTGTGCAGATCCCTGGCCAATCGGAGAGGAGCTTTTAAAGACCCAGTCAGGGTGTGGCTTGCTGGGGCGGCCCTGTATAAAAGGAGCTGCTGAGCAGAGAGTGAACAGTTAGGCCTTAACCAGGAAAGGGGCAGGACCTGGTTCCCAGAGAAGCACCTTCGGGAGAGCAGTGCTGGGCAGGCTGGGGTGGGCTAGAGAGGGAGACTCCAGTCTGATACCTGCCAGGTTGTTGGCCTTGCTACAAGGGCCAGAAGGGTGCAAAAGGTCCACAGGGGAACTGACCCAGAGAACTAGAGGTGGTGAAGGGAGAGTGAAGGAGGGCAGGACAAGGCTGCTGTTGGAGGGTCCCTGGGTCGGGACCCCGAGTAATGGGGGGGCTTAAGTCCCCCTACCGCCTTGCACCGTGTCTAGCCACCATTGATGTGTAGCCTGGAAGGACTTGCCCCCAAAGTGAGGGGCTAGACTGAGGCAGGCACTAGACTAAGGACTGCTGATAGCCCCCTGGAAGGGGGAAAGAGCCCATTATGGTGGGCAGAGCCCCAAAGAGGATGCCATGATCTGGGAACGACACAGGCCCGGAATGCGAGTGTGGCGCCAAGTCAGGCCAGCATGACTGAACCATTCCTGAGGGGTATTAGTCCAACCTAGTGGCTCTCAACCTTTCCAGATTACTGTGACCCTTTCAGGAGTCTGGTCTGTGTTGTTACCCCGGGTTTCACCTCACTTAAACCACATGCTTACAAAAATCAGATATAAAAATACAGAAGTATCACAGCTCACTGTTACTGAAAAATGATTGACTTTCTCATTTTTACCACATCATCTATTATATATTTTGAAGAGTTTGTTTGTTTGTGGATTTGTTGTGCAAAATAAAGTCATACCTCGGGATTACCTACCAATACCAAATTTTGCCTAAACAGTCCTGCCACTTAAATGAGCTGAATGCACTACTCTTTACATTGGAAGATCTGGGTGAAATATTTAAATAATTATTTTTGTTTTTCATCGGAAAGAAGTCATGACTACTATGATTAGTGTTTATAAAAAATATTTGCTAACAAAACTAAAATTGAGTTGCCTATTCAACCGTTGTTTTAGTGCAAAGAAAATTGTTACTTTTCCAAATCACAAAATAATTTAAATTAGTTACACAAAGAGTAATGGAAGCTTTACGAGTTTCTGATTCAAATGTACTATGTATGGTACAATAAAATGAATAATGTTTGAAGTTGAAATCCTACAAATGTAAACCTGTCCTTTTACTTCCCTTTTGCAACTACATTAATAAGAAATTCTATTACATAGATTTAATTTCTTGAACTTTCCTAGAAGTGTAATCTATGCAAAGTGACTTTGCCTGGTCACAGCAGGCCTCACCTACTAGTTATGAAATAAATTATTTGGGATATCAATATTGTACTTGCATTTCAGTGTATTGTATATAGAGCTGTATAAACAAGTCTCTGAATGACATTTACTTGGTACTGACTTTGCTATTGCTTTTTATGTATCCTGTTGTAAACTAGCCAAATATCTATAGGAATTGATGTAACCCCTGAAAGACCTCTCTTGTCGTGTAACCCCAGAGGATGAGTTCTTCTGGTTGAGAACTGTTAGGCTAACCTACTGTTAAAAGTCTCCACAACTGCCCCTGGAAAACTGTTCCAGTGCTGAGCTGTCTTATAGTTAGAAAGTGTCCCCAAATATCTCACGGAAAACTCCCTTGCTGAGGATGAATGTGGTTACATCTTGTTTTACCTTCAGTGGACCTGAAGAACAAGTGATCTGTCCTCTATCTAGCAGCACTTAACATATTCGGAGACTTACCAGGTCCTCTTCCGTCTCCCCCCATCTTCTTTTTTCAACACAAAAAATGCTCATTTTTTTTAAACTTGTCCTCGCAGGTCAGGTTTTTTAAACCATTTGTCATTTTTGTTGCTCTCTTCTGGAATCTTTCTAAGTTGTTAACATCTTTCCTAGAGAATGGACTCCCCTCTGGCTGAGACCTCACCAGTGCCAAGTAAAGTGGACAACTTCCTCCATTGTCTTAAATACAACACTCTCATTAATGCATCCTACAGTATTAGCCTATTGTGCAACTGCATCGCATTGCTGACTGATATTTGATATTCAGTTTGTGATCCGTGCTAGCTCTCAGTCCTTTTTTGCAGTACCACCTGCCTAGCCAGCTAGTCCCCATTTTGTAGTTGTTCATCTGACGGTTTTCTTCATATGTGTAGAATGTAGCACTTTTCCCTATTGGATTTCTTCTGGCTGGTTTCAGAGCAACTCTCCAGTTTATCCAGGTCTAATCTTGCCTTCCAAAGTGCTTGCAACCTCCCTCCCCCCAGCTCATATCAGGCATTTTAGAAGCCTGCGCTTCACTCTACGTCATCAACGAAAATGTTAAATGGTACCAGACCCAGAATAGTTCCCTGTGGGATCTCACCATCTATGTCCTCTCAGTTTGACAGTGAGCTATTTTAAAATTGCTCTGTGAGTATGGTCTTTCAGCCAGTTATGCACACACCTTATTGTACTTTAACCATAGTCCCCTAGCTTCCTTATGATTCTGTCATATGGGACTGTCAAAAGCCCTTCTAAAATCAAGATATATCATGTCTGCTGCTTCGCCTGCCTTCAGCTCCGACCATCCACCATTCCAGTAATGCTGACAAAGAAGGCAGTTAGTTTGGTTTGGCATGATTTGTTCTTGACAAATTCCCTGTTGGCCATTCATTATAATTCTGCTATCCTCTACATGCTTACAAATAGATCATTTCATAGATTTATAGAATCTTAGGACTGGAAGGGACTTCAAGAGGTCATCAAGTCTCTCATTTCCTGCGCTCACGGCAGTACCAAGCACCATCTAGATCATCCCTGACTGGTGTCTGTCTAACCTGCTCTTAAATAGCTCTAATGATGGAGATTCCACAGTCTCCCCTAGATTATTTATTCCAGTGCTTAACCACAATGACAGTTAAGAAGTCTTTCCCTATGTCTAGCCTAAACCTCGCTTTTTGCAATTTAAGCCCGTTGCTTCTTGTCCTATCCTCAGAGGTTAGGGAAAATAATTTTTCTGCCTCCTCCTTGTAACAACCTTTTTAGGTACTTGAAAGCTGTTATCATGTCCCCTCTCAGTCTTCTTTTTTCCAAACTAAACAAACCCAGATCATTCAGAATAGTAATAGAAATGTAGCCGTGTTAGTCTGGTGTAGCTGAAGTAAAATGCAGGACTATGTAGCACTTTAAAGACTAACAAGATGGTTTATTAGATGATGAGCTTTCGTGTGCCAGACCCACTTCCTCAGATCAAATAGTGGAAGAACATAGTCACAACCATATATACCAAAGGATACAATTAAAAAAAATGAACACATATGAAAAGGACAAATCACATTTCAGAACAGAAGGGGGATGCGGGGGGGGGGGGGGGAGGAGGAAGGAAGGTAAGTATCTGTGAGTTAATGATATTAGAGGTGGGGAAAGTTAGATGTCTGTGAGCTAATGGTATTAGAGGTGATAATTGGGGAAGCTATCCTGGTAATGGGTAAGATAGTTGGGGTCTTTGTTCAATCCGCCCCCCCGGAGAGTCTCGAATTTTAACATGAATGAGAGTTCAGAGGATTCCCTTTCAAGTGCAGATGTAAAAGGTCTTTGTAGAAGAACGCAGGTGGTGAAGTCGTTGAGACAGTGTCCTTTCTGGTTGAAATGGCAAGAAATAGTTTTTTCTTTGTGATCTTGTCTGTATCTGTTTTGTGGGCATTAATCCTTTGGCGAAGTGTCTGAGACATTTGTCCAATGTACATAGCAGACGGACATAGAACACCACTTGTCATCATCTACAACCCCCAACTTAAACCTGTCCAACACATTATCAATAAACTACAGCCTGTACTGGAACAGGATACCATACTCAAAGAGGCTCTGGGAGACAGACCCATAGTCTCCTATAGACAACCACCTAACCTCAAGATGATTCTTACCAACAACCACAGGACATACCACACTAATACCAACCCTGGTACCTTCCCTTGCAACAAACCCCGTTGCCAACTTTGTCCGCATATTCATTCTGCTGATACCATTATTGGACCTAACCAAGTGAGTTATAAGATCAAGAACACATATTCCTGCGCATCCAGAAATATAATTTATGCTATCATGTGTCTGCTATGTACATTGGACAAACATCTCAGACAGAACGTCTCAGAAAGGACACTGTCTCAACGACTTCACCACCTGCGTTCTTCTACAAAGACCTTTTACATCTGCACTTGAAAGGGAATCCTCTGAACTGTCATTCATGTTAAAATTCGAGACTCTCCGGGGGGGCGGATTGAACAAAGACCCCAACTATCTTACCCATTACCAGGATAGCTTCCCCAATTATCACCTCTAATACCATTAGCTCACAGACATCTAACTTTCCCCACCTCTAATATCATTAACTCACAGATACTTACCTTCCTTCCTCCCCCCCCCCCCCCCCCGCATCCCCCTTCTGTTCTGAAATGTGATTTGTCCTTTTCATATGTGTTCATTTTTTTAAATTGTATCCTTTGGTATATATGGTTGTGACTATGTTCTTCCACTATTTGATCTGAGGAAGTGGGTCTGGCCCACGAAAGCTCATCATCTAATAAACCATCTTGTTAGTCTTTAAAGTGCTACATAGTCCTGCATTTTACTCCAGATCATTCAGTCTTCTTGTCATAGGTCATATTTTCTAGTCCTTTATTAATTTTTGTTGCTCTTCTCTGGACCCTCTCCAGTTTCTCCACATCTTTCCTGAAATGTGGTGCCCATCGCTGGACACAATACTGCAACCGAGGCCTAATCCGTGCAGAATAGAACAGAAGGATCACTTCTCTTGTCTTACAACACTCCGGTTAATGCACCCCAAAATCACGTTGGATTGTTTTGTAACAGTGTCATATTGTTGAATCATATTTGGCATGTGGTCCACTATGGCCCCTAGATCCCTTTCAGCGCGACTCCTTCCTAGACAGTCACTTCCCATGTAATCATTTGTTCCACTATCTTTCCAGCTATTGAAGTTAATTTGGCTGGTCTATATTTCCCAGGTCCTCTATCTTTTTAAGAGTCTCTTCTAATCACATTCCTGTAGGAGCTCAGGCTTTCAGAAGAGCCCCACATATAGTGACATGTATCAGAGGGGTAGCTGTGTTAGTCTGAATCTGCAAAAGCGGCGAGGAGTCCCGTGACACCTTTTAGACTAACTGAAGTGTTGGAGCATAAGCTTTCGTGGGCAAAGACCCACTTTGTCAGATGCATGTACACATATAATGAGAATCTCAATAAAATCACATAGAGTTGGCAACGCTGCTTTAGACCAATTCTTGACAAGCATAATGTGAGCATTTTCCATCAGGATATGTTTACTTTAGATTGCAGACCATTTTATTTTAATGACAGTCACTTCGTGGGTTTTTTTTAAAAAGAGTCCAGACATACAGAACCATATCATTTGGTCTGATCCTTTTGAGAAACCAGTCCCGCTTTGAGTAACTAGATAATGCAGAGGGATTTTGTGTTGCCTTTTTCAAGCGAGAACATAATGAGCTCATGAATTAAAGTGGCTGATCGAGGCCTCTGGTTGTTTCCACTGTGGTGTGGCTTCATGAAGAGATTTTGCAAGGGGTCGTTTTCTCACACAAACAGTAATTTGCTCTTCACCACGCTGCTGCTTTACAATGATTCTCTTTCCTTCCAAGGCTTGAGAGAGAATTTGCAACTTGCTGTAGTAAAGCTGTGAATGGCCAAACTTGAATTCACATTGTTAACATGGGCAGCCTCTGGGTAGTGGTGCTGTGATTGTATTTATCTTCAACGAGCGTTTGGCTTTACATTCTTGACCATGGCTTGAGGAGTCTTTGAGCAGGGGATTAAGTGAATAAGGAAAAGCTATTTACTTGTTCCCAAAAACATAAGAACTAAGGGTCACCAAATGAAATTAATAGGTAGCAGGTTTAAAACAAACAAAAGGAAGTTTTTCTTCATGCAACGCACAATTTCCCTGTGGAACTCCTTGCCAGAGGATGTTGTGAAGACCAGGACTTTAACAGGGTTCAAAACAGAACTAGATAAATTCATAGAAGTTAGGTCCATCAATGGGTATTAGCCAGGATGGGTAGGAATGGTATCCCTAGCCTCTGTTTGTCAGGGACTGGAAATGGATGACAGGAGAGATGATTCCCTGTTTCTGTTCACACCCTCTGGGGCACCTGGCCTTGACCACTGTTGGATGACAGATATTGGGCAAGATGGACCTTTGGTCTGACCCAGTCTGGCTGGTCTTATGTTGTTATGTTCTTATGATTTTCAAAAGCACTCAGCATTGACCTGCTCTGTAACAAGTTTTACTGTTGACTTCTGTGGGAGATGAAGTAGGTGGTTTTGATAATTCTGCCCTGAAAATTTCCAGTGCTAGCAAGGGGTAAACAAAAGTGGTGGGTCCTGTGTAACCCATACACCTGCTGGGTGTGGTGCACTCTTCCATCTAGAGACCACTGACAGAGAGAATAATGAGTCTGCTCTAGAGCCGGCTGGCTTTTAGCTCATGCACTAAGTTACAGAGGTCCCACGTTCGATTCTGCCTGTGGGCATCACACTGGCATTTTAACAACCATTACTTCTAGACATGCTCTGTAAGGTTGGATCATGCAGTGGTTAAAATGTCAAGGCTGGTCTGTATTAGAGCCACACTAGTTACAGCCCTGGTGGAAAACCTCCCGAGAGAAGTTGTGACATAGTCTAAAGTTAACGAACAGACTCCTTGCTGATATGAAAGTGAGTACGGTTCCCTCCCTGAGTGCCACGGGTGGAATATTAGATCAGTTTCTAGCTTTTGAACGGCTTGTCCTTGCATTATTTAATGTCAAGGACAACCTGACGGGAATTTTGCAGTTAGCTAGCTGAAATGACACACAAGGGCCAGTTTCCTCTTTCTTTCTTTCAGCTCCCGGCAAAGCGTACTCCAAACTGGCTTACATAACTCTGCCCCAAAGAATGCTACTGCACAGTCAGATTTCAATTAAATGCCTCTGGAGACTGTTCAGTTTGCTGAGAGTATATGTAGGCAGTTCAGTGGATTTTATCTCAAAGACCCCACTTAACACCTAACTTAACCGGATGGCAAATCCTGTTGGCCAGATAACCCTGATGTGATTTACTTCACGTTTGTGTCCCGTTCAAATGACATTTGAACTCACAAATCTTCTGCCTTCTCACCAGGGATGTTTTGATTTATACCACCTTGCTTTTGATTAATGCCACCTTCTTCCCCACTCCACCTGAACTCTTGCTTAAATTTAAAACCAGAACCTTTTCTGTTAAAAGACATTCACGCTTTTTTGATTTATTGACATTGTTTCCTTTAAAGATACCCCTGAACTTTGTCCTGGCTGCAAGCAGAAAAGCAAAAGTTCTCAGAGGCCGTTTGTAGGGTCATTTGCACTAGTGCAAAGTTTGTGCAATGTGGGTATAAGATAGACCAATGAACAAAGCGGCATAGCCACTTTCTTTTCTCACGCCTTTGAAGTCAATGGACTTACATGGGTGTAAAATAATAACAAGTGAAAGGGGAATCTGGTATGGAGTGAAAACACATACACTCGACACTGCAGCAAATGGCTGCGTAAGATGAAGGGAAGAGAGAATCCCGTTCCCTGATCTCATTTTGCTACCAGAGGCGGGAAGGACTGAAGATGATGCACCAGAGATTGTTTGCCCAGCTGACTTTATAGATTTATGAAGTTTGTGGATGCTTAATTGGGACGCAATCCCTAAACTGTTTGAGCGCATCACTAGTTTTCATTCTTCTCTGCACACAAAGGTAATATTGCGACTAACAGAGAACTTGTTGCTAGAGTAAGATCAGTTTAAGTCAGGGCTGAAGACCACTGGGAATGTAGTTGGTGAAAGCTAACAATGTGTTTCTTTGCCATGTGCTGCCAATACTCTGTGGTCCCAAGCGAAGGGCTGTCTGTGGGAATAACCCGTGCAGCTAGATGGGAACTTGGGTGGGTTTCAGTTCCATGGTTTCCCCTAAATTCTTGTGTTGGAAGGGGCAGAGTTTGTACCCAGAGATTTCCCAAAACCCATCAGGGGCCTAGTAAAGGTAAGACATCTACACAGATGCCCCTTGATTCCTTTTAGCTGCCTGAACTCCCCAGCTTTTCACTGACCCTGGCCAGGCATGCAGGTGCTTCCGCATCTTTGGATATGCCAGGAACCTTCCTTCAGTGCCCCTACCTAGGCCTGGGGAAGAAGAGGAAATGTTGCAGCAGGCCATGGGTTTGAGGAGGATTATTACGGTCCCCTAATGCGATCCCCTGTGCGGAACTGGGGAGCCCTGGTGGACTGTGTCCATAAGCTTGGAGGGGAGGGGAAAAGGGAAACACGCCACACAGGTAACATCCTCCCGCCTGTGCCTTCCTCCCTGCCGGAGTCTGCATTCTGCCTTATATGTGAGGATGATGGGAAATTCTGTGACATTAGTGGATGTGGTGGAGGGTGTTAGAATCCTCACTGAAAATAAAAAGTGGTAGAAATGTAGCCGTGTTAGTCTGGTGCAGCTGAAACAAAAAACAGGACTGTGTAGCACTTTAAAGACTAACAAGATGGTTTATTAGGTGATGAGCTTTCGTGGGCCAGACCCACTTCCTCAGATCAAATAGAGGAAGAAAATTGTCACAACCATATATACCAAAGGATACAATTAAAAAAAATGCTTCTGTTCTTAAATTTGATTTGTCCTTTTCATGTGTGTTCATTTTTTTTTAATTGTATCCTTTGGTATATATGGTGTGACAATTTTCTTCCACTATTTGTCTGAGGAAGTGGGTCTGGCCCACGAAAGCTCATCACCTAACCATCTTGTTAGTCTTTAAAGTGCTACACAGTCCTGTTTTTTGAAAATAAAAACTCTCTCTGAGTGTGCGTTGGTTGCAACAAGAATTCAAAGAGATGGATTTGGTTGCCTTTTGGTATTCCCTTGCTGGGCTGTGAACCCAGCTGCTGCTCGGAGTGGAGGGGGAATGAAAATTGAAGCTGCCCTATGCGTTGACTAGGGATGTAAAGGGTTAACCACTTACCCAGTAATCATTGCCTTACTGTAATGTTTACTGGGGTAACTGGTTAACCTGTGTGCAGCCTGCGCATTGGGGTGCGTGTGTGTGTGCGCGCACTCCAGCCAGGCTATGTTAAGAAAGGGATTGCGCCAGCAGTCTTCCATCTGAGGCAGCGGGCTGGTTAACATTTGTAATGGGATTTTACATCCCTAGTGTTGACCATTATTCACCTTCAAGAGAATGCCTGGTACTTTTTAGACATGCAAGAGATTATGGCTCTTACCCATAGGAATGTAGGCCCCGACTTGACACAACACATTTGAAGCCAGGGGGTAGCACAACCGAGTTCAAAGGGAATTCCTGTGTGCATGAAAGTTATACGTTGCAATGCCTAGTTCTTTCATTAGTACATCTTGCAAGGCTTTTCCAGTGCCAAAGGTGACCCAAAGGTTAAAACTCAGTGAGCACTATTGATAGGGATGTGTGTCAACGTGTCGGTGCTGGAAAGGGGTAATTTTTTTTGTTTTTGTTTCAAGAGAACTGTCGATTGAGTAGCTCTCTTAAATGTTGTCTCTTTGACCTTCCATTTTGAATAGTCACTTCACCTTTCATTCCTGTTAATGGCACCATTTTTTGGGAAATAAGAACTTCAAACACATTGTAATAGTTCCCCTCACGCAAGAGCACGTTAAAGGCCAAGAGAAGAATCCTGTCTGATAGGCAAGCCAAAAAAATGCTCACAGAATTGCAAGTCACTGCTTGGCCTGCTATTAAAATATCCATTCAGAGGCCCTCTTTTCTTTTCCCTAAGATGGTCAGAACATCCTTCAATATTAAGGAGAGAGAGAACGATCCTTAAATGGGCATTCCTTTCTGTCTGGAGAAGATGCGCCTTTCAGTTCCTCCTTCCCTTCACCCCTTGTTTTGTTTTACTTTTTCCCCCCCAGTTCACTGGGAGCCGTTTCAGAAGAACATTGTGTGTGCATGTCGGGGCAGCGCGGGGGTTTATTTTAGGCAGCCCATGGCAGTGAGCCTTTCCACTTGACATTATGCAGAACAAGCTGTGTGAAGAGATTTTCTCCTGGGTGTCTCGTTTTGAGCATAGTGCCACATACACAACCAAGGGGTGGGGAGTAGAGAGAGATTTATGGAAATACTTCTTCCCATGCAAACTGTTAATTATCTTGCAAGTCAGGGGCCTTTCAGCCACATCCACTGGGATAGTGAACTGTTGGAGTCCCTCTTGCATAGGCCATATGTTTTCCTCTCCCTCTGCTCCTTTCTGTACAGAATGTTTCATGGTACCGTGGTATTAAATATATATATATATATATAGTGGCAGAGCTCCGGCCTTGCCTCAGGGCTCCTGCACGTCTAGGCGGAAAGTGTTTGCCTCAGAGGCTCGCTGTGACCCTCCACACAGGCCCTCACCTTTTACTGGAGGCCTGGGTCACAGCCTGCTGAGCTATTGGATTTAGGATGAACCCCTCTTTAGTTCCCAATGCTCCCGCCAGGGGTGGCCTCCGTAGCGGAAGGTTGGGGGGAACCTGGGTTCGCCCTTGGCTTTGGGTGATCCTAACGGCAGCGCCAGCAGCAGGTAGTGTGATTCCTCCACCGCCAGAGCAGCAGCTTTTCCCTGAGCCTCTTCCCCAACCAACCCTTCCCAGCACCTTTCTCCTGGAACCTGACCACAACCTTCTGCTCTTCCCAGAGCACCTCCTCACACCCACTCCGTGGCCTGCCGGCCCTCCCTGAAGAGAGCCCTTTTAAACCAGATCTGGCAGGTCCTTAACGGGCTGCAGGTGTTCAGACTGGCCTGCTGCTTCTGGCAAGCGCTTCATTGGCTCCTGGGTCTTCCTGGTTGCACTGCACCAGCCGCTCCTGCCCTGGTTACTCAGGGAAGAGAAAACTGTTCACCTGGGGTGCGTCTACATTGCACCCGGAGCTCGAAGTACACAGATTGCATAGCTTATTTTGAGTTAATTTCAAAATAGCTTATTTCGAAATAGAGTGCTATTCCAAAACGTCCCTTACTGTGTGGAATGAGATTTACAGGCATGTCAGCATAGCAAGCCCATTATATTTCGAAATAATGGGCTTGCTCAAAAGATGAGGAATAGCTATTTCGGGATACTTAGAAATACTTAGGATACTTCCGGTCTTCCAAATATCTCCTGACGATGAGGTCTGCAAGTTGCCCGTGCATTTTGTGAAGGCATACTTTGTTGTATCTGTTTGTAAACCTGGGGCCTGTTAATTTCATTGAATTACCACTGGCTTCTGTGTTATAGGAAGAGTAAATAACACTTCTTCATTTTCGCAACAGCATTCACGATTTTATAGACTTCTATCACGCCCCCCCTTAATTGTCTCTCTTCTAAGTTGACCAATTCCAGTCTCATTTTTCTCAGATGGAAGTTGTTCTGTTCCTCAGTCATATTCTTCCTGTCTCTCCTTCCCAGTGGGGGATGGTTTGCAGCTGGGACTTTAATAGGCTCTCCTTGAGAAATGAACAGCTCTCCTGAACGCCTTTGTCCCTTAGATTTTCGTCCCATGGAGCATTACCTACCAGTCCTCTGAATGTACTAAAGTCTCTGCTTTCTGAAGCCCGTTTTCCTTATTCTGTTGCTTTTGCTCCTTTTTTTTCTTAGAATCATGAAATCGATCCTTTCATGCTCACTTTCACCTAAACTGCCTTTCCCCTTCAGTTTTGCAACGATTCCTCCCTGTTGCTCAGAATCAATCTAAAATGGCTTCCCACTGGTTTCTCTTCACTTTCTGTAACAAAAGCCCCTCCCCCAAACATTCCAATAATGTATTAGAAACGTAGTGGTTTTTTGCCATATTACTTTTTCCAATGGATGACTGGGTAGTTAGAGTCTCCTATTATCTCCAGATCTTGTCTTGGTTGTTTCTGTTTGTTCTAGAAATGCCTCATCCCACTCCTCTTCCTGATTTGCTGGTGTACAGTAAACTCCACCATGACATTTACTCCTATTTTTTCCCCTTTCTCTCTTCATGCAGAGACTTTCAACTGGAGGAAGTTGGTGCCTCTCACCTATTTCTGGACCTCAAAACAAGTGTACATGTTGTTGGTGTATAATGTAACACCTCCTCCCTTTCCCCCGTGCCTGTTCTTTCTGGAAAAAGCTGTACCCATATTCCAGTCATGAGATTTATCCTACCAAGTCTCGGATGCTAGTTAAATCATCCTGTATCTTGTGCAGTAATACTTCCAGGTCTTTCTGTTTTCCCCATGTGCCTTGCATTTGTGGATAGACATCTAAGATACTGAGCAGGTTTCCTCCTCCTTCCCGCCCTCCCCCCGATGCCCAATTTTCCCCTCTTACCGTTCCTACGACTTTTCTGGAATTTTCCCTGTCCTCCCAACATCTAGCTATATATTAAGATCATAACCCCCACCTCTTTGATCCTAGTTTAAAGCCCCCTTCACTGGATTGGTGAGTCAATGCATGAAGTGACTCTTCTCTTTCTTGCCAGATGGACCTTATCTCTTCCCACCAGTCCTTCTCAGACATGGTAATATCTTGAGTAGCAATGTGGATGAGCAGCATGGGGTAGCGATGGACAGATGAGCTTGGGAAACCTGTCTGTAACTTCTTGGGAACGGGCTCCCAACAGGCATCATGTCAGGCTGACAGATACATATCTCCATCCCCTTTCAGAAAGGAACCCCCAGCCCCCAGCTAACCTCCTTTGATGCCTTCTCTTGGCCAGGTGGCCAGGAGACTCCCAGCCTTGGAGGGCAGGTGGCTCGTCCTCCACCATGCGCAGATCCTTCCTTTTCACTTCTTATTACCGTGCTCATAAAATTTGGGGTGGAACGAGGCATCCTGCTGCAAATTTAGCTTATTTATTGGTATTGGGGTAGTGCCTAAGTCTCCCAGTCACAGACCAAGACCCTGTTGTGCTAGGCACTGTACAGACACAGAACAAAAAGTGGGTCCCCGCCCCAGACAGTCTACAATTTCTAAGTAAATGACCCTAAATGTGGCTTGTGTTGACTAACATACCCTGGCTCAGAACAGCCCGATCTGCTGAGAAGAATGCAGGACCCCTGTTGTTACAAGAGCTGGTGAAGAGGCACATCTTTTTATTTCTTTGGCGGGGAGGTATACAAAGGATGAATTTATTTTACTTTTGTACTGCTGGC
Source organism: Pelodiscus sinensis (assembly GCF_052426305.1). Taxonomy (NCBI): domain Eukaryota; kingdom Metazoa; phylum Chordata; order Testudines; family Trionychidae; genus Pelodiscus; species Pelodiscus sinensis. The sequence continues at coordinate 196,640,595 of NC_143054.1, forward strand.
TGCATATTTATCTTATTACTTTATCCATTTCAGGATTCCTGTTAGCCTGCGTTAGCATAAAGAATAAACCTAAAGATCAAAAATCCTTGTTTGGAGTAAGTCAACGGCTGAGCAATGAATACGGACTCTGAAATCAATCTCAATGCTACCTCCGTTTCCGCTCGAGGAGCACTGTCTTTTTCTGTAGCTCTGTGGGAAGTGACTAGTCGAGTCACTGCTCAGCTATCCCATGAGCATTTGCGTATCGGATAGTCGATTAGTCACTTGCCTTCCTAGTGAGTGTGCGTTCGCACATGTGCACTCCACATGCCAGCATGAGTTCAGACGGGCCGAGGTAGCTAAGCGTCATCCACCACTGTTGCCTACCACTGTGGTCAAGATAGTCACTGGACCACATTAGGGATGTGAAGGTTTAACCGGGTAACCAGTGGGGCTGGAGCAGCTCCCCGCCTGCCATAGGTAGGGGGCTGCTCCAGCCCTGTGGGGGGGCCTGCTGCAGACAGGGGCTGCTCTGACTGGGACCCTGGAGTAGCCCCTGCCCACAATGGGCCCGGATGGGACCAGCAGCAGGCAGGGGGGGCACTCCATCTGGGCTGGAGCGGCCTCTCCTCACCCCCCTTTAATCAGTTAACCGATTAAGCAATACATTTAACCAATTAGCCAATTAAACGGGATTTTACATCCCTAGACCAAATGCTCCTCTGGGATTTCCAGTGGGATTTCCACATGAAAAGTCAGTACAGTACCAAACCCATAGAGCACCTTGCTGCAAGATTTTCCAGTTGCCTAAGGATTTGGTCAGACCCAAAGTAGTGATTTTTTTAAAAAAAGTACTAATGACACTGCAGCAAACCTCAGAGGAGTGTGTGTGTTTGATAAAAGATTGTCCGAGACCATGAGTTTTCCAAAAGCTGTGTGTGTCGCAACGCCATACATTTGGGTCTCAACCTGATTTACACAAGGGGCGTTTTGCACTGCTCTGGTGATGTTAAGGTGTCCTTCATTGGGAGCCATTGATCTGAATTCACTCCCACTGGAGAGTTAAAGGTGAGAATTTCAAAACCACCAAAGTGATTTAGAAGAACAATTCTTGATGAATCCCAAGTCCCCATCTGATGTTTCACCTTTAGTGAGAATAAGACAGAAGCCCTTTGCTTCCAAGATAGACAGGGCATGTTTAGCACTGACCAGCCAAGCAGTTTCTGAGAAAGTTGAGAAGACATTGGGACGAGCTGAAACATTACAATAACAAAAAAATGAATTACCATACTTCCTGTGGCCTGATTCTGATAATTCCATTAAAGTAATTATATATCAGTTAACGTGTAACAGAACTCACAAATTAAAATTACAGGATCACCATTTCATAGAACCATAGAACACTAGAACTGGAAGTGATCTTGAGATCCTCTAGAACTGGAAGGGATCTCGAGAGATCATTAAGTCCAGTCCCCTGCGCTCACAGCAGGATCAAGCACGGTCTAGATCATCCCTGATAGATGTCTGTCTAACCTGCTCCTAAATATCTCCAAGAGATGGAGATTCCACAACCTCCCTATGCAATTTATTCCAGTGTTTGACTACCCTGACAGAAAGTTTTTCCGAATGTCCCACCTAAACCTCCCTTGCTGCAGTTTAAGCCCCTTGCTTCTTGTACTGTCATCAGATGCCAAGGAGAACAATTCCCCCCCCTCCCCCCCCGTGACTCCCTGTTACATACCTGAAAACCGCTATCATGTCTCCTCTTAGTCTTCTCTTTTCCAAACTAAACAAACCCAATTCCTTCAGCCTTCCCTCATAACTCATGTTCGCTAGACCTTTAATCATTTTTGTTGCTCTTCTCTGGATTTTCTCCAGTTTCTCCACATCTCTCTTGAAATGTGGTGCCCAGAACTGGACACAGTACTCCAACTGAGGTCTAATCAGCATAGAGTAGAACAGAAGAATGACTTCTTGTGTCTTGCTCACAACACTCCTGTTAATGCCTCCCAGAATGATGTTTCCTTTTTTTGCAACAGCGTCACACTGTTGACTCATATTTAGCTTGTGGTCCACTGTGACCCCCCTAGATCCTTTTCTGCAGTACCCCTTCCTAGACAGTCACTTCCCATTTTGTGTGTGTGAAATGGATTGTTCCTTCCTAACTGGAGTACTTTGCATTTGTCCTTATTAAACTTCATCCTGTTTACCTCAGACCACTTCTCTAGTTTGTCCAGATCATTTTGAATTTTGACCCTATTCTCCAAAGCAGTTGCAACTCCTCCCAGCTTTGTATCATTTGCAAACTTAATAAGGGTACTCTCTATGCCATTATCTAAATTGTTAATGAAGATATTGAACAGGGGGTCCCAAAACAGACCCCTGCAAAACCCCACATGTTATGTCCTTCCAGCATGACTGTGAACCATTAATAACTACTCTCTGAGCATGTTCAATGTTCCTTTTAAAATGCTATTATCTTAGTCAAGTTTTTTTAAATAAATGAATCGCATCTTGCATTATTGAATTTTCCATTTTGGGGAAAAATATCTGTAGTTTTTTCCTAGGGCAGAAAGCTAGTACTAATAAATACCACCTACCTCTTGGGTCATGCCTCTCATTCATAGATCCTGACGCACTTTACAGTGGAGTTGAACATTATCTTCATTGTGTAGACGAGAAACCTGAGGAAGAGAAGGCTAAAGACCAGATTCTCAGCTGGTACAAATTGACTTTGATGGAGTGACACTGATTGACATCAATCAAGGGTCAGGCCAGAGTAACTTGCCTAAGGTCACCTAGCAAGCGAATGGCAGAGCAATGAAGAAAGCTCAGATTTCCTGAATCTCACTGCAGGATAAATAATGAATACTGCCTCCTGGAGAGGGAACAGTGTCAGACACTTGGTTTTGGGATGATATGGAGACCGTTTATTAAACACAGTGCTGAAAAATCTCTGTTGTAAAGAGAAACACTTTTCTATTGTGTGTAGTCACTTGTTCCCCTAAAACATTTGGGAAGACTTAAGCGATTATTTTAAATGGTACACAGGAAGTCTGCTGCTTAATAAAATAATATCTTAGTAAAAGTTAGTGAATGTAGCTGGTTGAGGATTATTTCTTGGGGAACAAAAGTCATCATGGCTGCTCATCGAATCATAGACCTCGAAGGAAATTCAAGAGGTCCAGTCCCTGCACCGACAGCAAGACCAAGTACCATCTAGATCATCCCTAACAGATGTTTATCTTAAATATCTTCAAGGATGGAGATTCCACAACCTTCCTTAGCAATTTACTCCAGTGTTTCACCACCCAGACAGTTAGGAAGTCTTTTCTAATGTCCAACTTAATCCTCCCTTGCTGCAATTTAAGCCCATTGCTTTTTGTGCTATCCTCAGAGGTTAAGGAGAATAATTTTTCTTCATCCACCTTGTAACAACCTTTTATGTACCTGAAAACTGTTATGTCACCCCTCAGTCTTCTCTTTTCCAAACTGAACAAGCCCACTTCTTTCAGTTTTCCCTCATAGCTCATGTTTTCTAGATTTTAATAATTTCTGTTGCTCTTCTCTGGACCTTCTCCAATTTCTCCCCATCTTTCCTGAAAAGTGGTACCTAGAACTGGACACAATACTCCTCTTGAGGCCTAATGAGCACATCTCTTTTAAAACATCTCTTTAGCCTCGTGGGTCTTTATCCTTAGTTGTGCTGGACTCTGGGTCATGGAGAGGCAAAGATGAGAGGCAATTATTGGACTGCTTTCATTTTATACTTTGTGGAGGGGTTCGTTAGAAAGGGGACCAGCATCACTGGATTGCAGCATTCCCCATCCTGCCGCCATCTTGTCATTTCCTCGTCCTGGCCTTCCCGACACACTCCTGAATAAAGCAGGAGCCCAGGTGCCACCAAGCTGAATATATGCTGGAATTTACACCATCCAGGGATCACCCTCTATTGGGGGGGATCCCTGAGCACCCCTTTATGAGAAGTTAGTTTCCTTTCCGCCGCTGCAGCAGTGTGATGGGGGATGAGGGCAGTGAGGCATCTGAGCATGCGAACAGTCCCACTGCGCCTGTGTTTAACGTTAGACCTGTGCGTAAGTGCCTTGCTGAGCTGAGGGCCTGAATTCAGGCCCAAGATTTTGAGCCATGCTCTTTGTGCGGGAGAACTCACAACATGCATGATTTATCAGAACATAAAGGGCTGGAGAGTGGAAGTGTTCCCTGTGTAGATGAAAGATACTGGTATGAGAGAGCTAGACTTGACTGAACTGCGGCCGTGTTGTAAACTCAGCCACCATTAACTGAAAGCGAGAACGTAGCATAGTCAGGAGTAATTTGGCCTTTGCCTGTGCAGACAAAACAGCTGCAACACTGCTAATAAGGATAAAGTGCTACATTCATGAGAATAGGAAGGAGTGTGGATGGCAGACACCCAGGTGACAGGTCAGTGACCATGAGGTTTTTTTGGGAGTTGCTTTGCTAATAAATAGAATTATGAGTTATTTAATCCTAGGAAAATTTAGCTCACTAGGGCTATGTCTACATTACCACGTTATTTCGAAATAAGTTATTCCCAAAATAACTATTTTGAAATAAGCGTATTCCGCTTTACAAGCCGGAGTTATGACTTCAAAATAGCAAGCCCATTCTTTTGAAATAACAGGCTTGGTAGTGTTAGACGGTCACCTTGCTATTTCAAAATAAGGGGAGTTATTTCAAAATAACTCCCTGGTGTAGACATGCCCTAGGAGTTATGGGTTATGTGCTCTGTTTTGAGCGGTCTACAAAGAGACTAATTAGCGTGTGCAATTCGGAGACGTTTGGAGAGGTTTTTCAAGAAGCTAGGAGACTAACATCTAACTCCCCAGCAGCTAGGCGAAAGGCTGATCACCCGAAACCTGCTGCTGACCACATGAGACAACCTCAAATTTTGGGTAACTATCTCTGGGGGTAATTTTGGGTAACTATCGCTTTAGACCATTGATGAGTTTAGATGTGTGCTTTAGACTCAATAAAACCAAGCATTTCTGAGTGAAAGCACTCTTGAGTGTGCCAGTCATCGAATGGAGGAGTTGGACTACTTACCATAGTTTCGAGATCAAAAGAAGACCCCATATCACAACACATCTGAGTTTATTCTCATGGTCGGGGGAAGTTGCACAAAAGAGTGTTAATTGTACAGGAGAAAGTGTGATCACAGCCCTGGAATTCTTCAGAGAAGAGCTAAAACAAGTCTTTCCAAAATTACCACCTCTGCTTCCATTTCTGTGCCTACACAAGACTAATTGTAGAGAATGATTTGTAAGTAGCTTCCTCATTTACTTTCTTCCACAATTCCTCCCTAATGTTTTCAATAGGCCGTAAGGATATTTAAACAGCAAACAAAAGACCTAGGATTTAAATAATAGGAAGGTACATTTTCAGAATGATGCACACCATGTTAGCCTCGCGATTCCCACTGGTGGGAATCCCGATGCTAATTTCCATATGTCTGGCAGTGAATAAGTTCCCTAAAGGTTCAAAACACAAAACACCCAAAGCAAGAGGCTTTGTCTCAGCCCTGTTACTCGTAGGTATTACAGCACGCATGCCTGTCTCCCCCCCGGCAAGCTCAATTAGCTCGAGTAGTTGTGCCAAGTCAGGCTTGTCTACAAACGTAATGTGTTGCATCCTGAATAGGCTCTGGAATGATGTTCAACTCATAGCCTGGGACAGGAGGGAAAGAGTTAACCCGAAGTAGTTTAGCAGAGACACTCGATGGCTAATCAGGAGTGACAATAACTAGACCCCAGTAGGTCAACGCCACATGGCAAGATGTCTACCCAAAAGCCAGGGGAAAGAGAAGGCATGTGTGAAGGCTAAGCTTATGCCTGCTTCACCTGCCTGGGAAAGTGCATAAATCGTAGGACCAGATGGTGCCTGTGTGTATCTGAGGAGCCTACTGCGGGAGGTGCCAAAAGCAGAGTTAAGATTGTGATGGTATGGGTTCAGAAGTGAAAAATCCCACCCAGGAGAATGTTTGCTGTATCTGTGCGTGTTAGGGTTGCCAGATGGTTTAACCAAAAATACCGAACACCCCTCCAAAAAAGAAGAAAACACCGGGGAAAAAATTCTGTTGAGGAAAAAAAAAAAAGGGGGAGACCACAGTTGTTGGAAAAAAAAAAAAAAAGGACTCCAAGAGTTATTAAGCAAAAAAAAAAAAACCAGCATGGCCTCTTTAAGAAATCCTTTGAGGCTTTTTGGCCCTAACAGGCTGCCGGCTCCCCTATAGAACCAGGTAAGAACAAATTCCCCTACAAAACCAGGTAAGCACCCGGGATTTTTGTCTCCTGGCCGAGAAAAAATCCGAAAATACCGGACATTTTAGGTGTCCAGTATTTTCTGTTTTTTTCCCCAGACAGGAAGTGAAAATACCGGACAGTCGGTCAATAACGGACACCTGGCAACCCTACTACGCATGGATCTCTCACGAGCTGGTCTGTAGGAGGACTCCCCAATAAGTACAATGCCAATGTAGACATATGGCCCAAAATTGTCAAAAGCTACTTGAGGTGTGCCAAAGCAGTATTGGTGTCAGAGTTTGCTGCTCAGGACCTGCTGGAAATCAGGCCCCTTGAAGATGTCTCCAGTTGGGCCCAGTAGTCCCTTACAGATGTTGGCTGCGGTTGCATAGTGGGAGTTTTCAGTCATCTTACCCCGCGAGCACAAAAAGAGTTAGCGTAGGTGGCGCCAACCGAGTTTGTGAAGATGCTGCTGGATCACGGCAAACAAGCAAGCAAGGATGGTTTAAACGAGGCAGTGTGTGGCTGGGCCGGGTGGTCTCATGCTGTCTACCAGCATATAGCAGCCTTCCTTCTCATGGCAACAGGGAGTGGACAAAAGAGGAGACATTACTCTCGCCTTCTGGCAGAAGTAGCCACGTTGGGCTGGAAAGGATCAGCTGTCCTTTCTTCACTTATAGGTGGAAAGAACCCCAAGCAGTCCCTAAAACAAATGAACTCCTATGCCCGAGGCTTCTTACTCCCCATTCTCTTTGCTCGCTGCCCCTACGCCATCTTCCCAAGAGCCTTAGGGATCCACCAACAGCCACTGCTCTCTCTCTGGCTCTCCTTGATATGAAAGGAGAGAAGGGTATATATATGTAAGGGGACTGTTACCCCTTACTAAAACTCTGTGGGAGTTTTTTGGTTTACCAGCTTCAGAAGGGGAAGGGTTCATGAGACTGACAGCCCCCAGAGACAATGGAAAGCAGTCAACACTCCAGCTCAGCCTGACTGACAGGTTGTAAGTGGGGATTGTTCTGGCTCTCTCTCTGAGCAAACAGGGAGCTGAAAGAGCAGAGCGAGCTGTGTGCAGGAGAGGTCCTGCAAAGACAGAGATCTGAAAGAGGAGTACAAGAAGAAGTCCTGCAGCGACAGAACCAGACACAGACAGGCCAAGCAGTGCAGACCCTGTGTTGAGCAGCAGACTGGCAGTGCTCAGAAAGCCAAAAGGAACAGAGAAGCAACACAAGAAGCTGGAACTGGCCAAGCAGCACAGCCTGCAGCTGGATGTGGTGAGCTACTGGGACCTGCAAAGTGTGGGGAAAGGCTCTGGACTGGGAGAGGGGTCTGGTCACTTAGAGACTGAGGCTGTGTGGTCACTGCCAGTGCAAGCGTGTCCAGCCTGCAGCCCCTTGCAGCACATCCAGGGCTTCTAAGGAAGAGACTGTGAACTGTCCTTACACTCTGCAGACTGCTGTGTTGATGTCCCTGTGCTACAGAGCAGGGCTGTGTGTTCTCATTTAACCATTCTCATTGTTTCTTATTCTATTCTCTTTAATCAGTTGTTGTTTAATAAATTGTATTTGCTTTGAACCTTATGAAGTGATCACTGGGCCAAGAAGGCCTGCAGTGTAAAGAGAGCACCTCGGAGTGGGGACACCCTAACTCCTGCCCCTAGTGACTACAAGGTCAGGGATTAAGCCCCAGGAAACCTGGGCCCAGCCTTGTTGGGGTTTCAAGGGCTCTGCTACTCAGGAGAGTGGAGGGGGAGCCCTCAGGATCAGGGAGCTGTGGGGTAAAGGAAGTGGGAGCGGGGACTCAGATCCTTTCGCTGGTTCATTTCACCGGGGTGTATAGAAGCCAGGAAAGTTCCCCACAAGAGCGGGACCATTCCCCCGCTTACATAATTGGCGTCACGAACAGGATCCCATTCAAAGGGTCCACCCCATTGGTTTATTTGTTGAGTTCTGGTAGCACCAGCCAGGCCTGGTCGAGAGCACTACCATGGCTGGAATTGAAGAACTACAGACCCAGGTTGCTGAACTTCAGCGTAGATTATCAGACCAAAGTGAGGCATTACAGCAAGCTAGAGCTGAGCATAGAGAAGCCTTATCACTGGTCAAGGCAGTTATAGACCAACAGGCAGCAGAAGCTAAGAAACCCCCTACTATTTATGTCCCACGGGAGCGGAAGGTTGCAGAGTTTGGTGGCTTCCCAGCTAGGCCAGGAGACATTACGGTAGAGGAGTGGGTGAAGTCTGTGAAGGCAGCTCTGCATGTGCTAGGAATACCTGAAGAAGATCATGTGGATTTCATAGAGGAGCACCTCAAGGGTCAGGCCAAGGCCACAGTAAAGTTTATGGCAATGGCAGACAAGAAAGATGTGAAAAAGGTATTTGAACTCCTCCTAGAAGTGTATGGAGACAAGGTACCTATTGGAACCCGGCTAAAGGAGTTCTTTGAGCGAAAGCAGGAGCCTGGTGAAACTATCCGGGCATATGCCTATGAACTCCAGGAGAGAATGAGCAAAGTGGAGCGGCGAGACCCTCAACGAGTTTTAGACGCAGATATGGCGCTGAAAGAACAGATGGTGTTTGGACTCCGGGATGACTCCCTCCGCCGTGAAATGAAGAGAAGGTTGAAGGAAGAGCCTGGGAAGAAGTTCCCTGAACTCATGCAGGCTGCGATTATGTGGTCAGAAGAAGAGGAGGCTCCTTTGGAAGAGACCGCCAAGCCTAACTCCCGAACACGGAGTGGGGGCCTAGTCAGTGCAACTACTGGGGAAAAGGCCCTGCCCCAAACACAGTTAACGTTGGAAAGTTTAAGTGAAGCTATCCAAAAACTGGCAATCCAGCAGGGGGAGATGCTGAAAGTAATGACTGAGGTGGTGAAAGAAAAATCCACCTCCTCCACTACTTGGCCAAAATACCCCAGGACCCCATGGTCCCGAAGACCCCCACTAAAGGATGAGCTGGGAAGGTACATTTGTTACACTTGTGAAAGGCCAGGGCATACTAGTCGAGATTGTCCACTGAAGAGGGGACTGGAATCCCGAGCGTCTGGAATCCAAGAGACACCAAGATCGAGTAGCACATCAGGGGAAGGCCAAGCAGGGACAGAAGGGTTCCTACGGCTGTCCCTCGGAAAAGGGCAGCATGCCAGCAGTAAGGAAAAGGACCCTGATGATGCTAGTGCATTTGATGACTTCTGTGGTCGAGCTTTTGGGGACTGCTTGACAGTGGAAATAACCATAGCAGGGGTGAGGACCCGCTGTTTGATAGACACTGGCTCAGAAGTCACCACTATTTCTGAATCATATTTCCAAAACTACTTAAAAGAGAGAGATCTGACCATGCATAATACCCGGTTTGTACAGCTAACAGCAGCTAATGGACTAGCTATCCCTGTTGTGGGGTGCCTTGAAGCTGATGTAGGGTATATGGGTCGGATAATCCCGGGAAAATGCATCTTTATCTTAAAGGATCCAGCTTCGGAAAAGACTTTGATGGGGAACAGAGTACCAGGAATTCTTGGGATGAATATAATAAGAGAGCTGAAAGAATTACTATTAGTGGGGGAAGGAACCCAAGAAATGAACCGGCATGGGGAGCCTAGGATGAAGGCTGCATTGAAGCGGGTACTGGCCCGAGTGGAGAGACAAGGATGTTTTCCAGGTCCCACAGGACAGATTGGCTATGTTAAGGTGGCAGGGAAACAGAAGGTAGTTATACCTCCCTGGAGTGAGAAGATTGTTGATGGACGCTGCCAGGTGCTAAGCGGATTCGATGGATACCGGGTGCTTGTTGAGCCAACACGAGGGGCCAGTCTACCTCATGGACTACTGGTCGCGAACGTACTTGCTAATGCCAGCAAGGGAAAAGTGCCAGTCAGGCTGCTAAACTCAAGTAAGAAGGCCATAAAGTTGTACCCCCGCACTAGAGTAGCAGAGGTACACAGACCCGAAGAAGTAGTACCCCCAGGAGGAGTGGTCCTGGAAGAAAAGGGAGATGAGCTGCTAGTGACAAGGTTGGAGAAGGTAGCACAGGTTACCACACCTCAAGAGGCACCTGATGGAGAGTTACTCATTCCAGTCCAAGTGGATCTCCAACAGCTAACCCCTATGCAGGCTGGCCATTTACGGGCACTACTGGAGAAACATCAAGAGGTCTTTTCCAGGGATGACCGAGACTTTGGTTACACCACCACAGTGACACACCGAATACCCACTGGAGATGCTGTCCCAATAAAACAGAGACACCGGCGGATTTCACCACAAGTGTTCCAGGAGGTAAAAAGGCACATCCTGGACCTAGTGGCTCAAGGTGTCCTTAAAGAAAGCCACAGCCCCTGGGCATCGCCTGCAGTGATTGTAATAAAAAAGGATGGTGGGGTGCGATTCTGCTGTGATTACAGGAAATTGAATGAAGTAACACACAAGGATGCTTACCCGCTGCCCCGGGTGGAAGAGTCCCTGGATGCATTAGGAAGTGCCAGAGTGTTTTCAACTCTTGATTTGACTTCTGGCTATTTCCAGGTTGCAATGGAAGAACAGGACCAGGAAAAGACAGCAGTGACAACTCCGTTTGGGCTGTTTGAATGGACGCGTATGCCATTCGGCTTGTGCAATGCACCTGCTACATTCCAGAGACTAATGGAAGGGGTGTTGGGAGATTACATCCTAGACACTTTGCTAATATACCTGGATGATGTTATTGTGTTTTCCAAAGATTTCGAGAGTCATATAGAAAAACTGGATGTAGTCTTCACACAACTGAAGGAACATGGGTTGAAGCTGAAGCCAAGCAAGTGCTGCCTCTTACGTGAGAAAGTCAAATTTTTGGGCCATGTGATTTCGAAGGATGGAATCCAGGTAGACGAGGAGAAGACCAGGGCTCTGGAAAACTGGCCAGTCCCAAAGAATGCCAAACAAGTGCGACAAGCTCTGGGTTTCATGAGCTATTATAGACGATTTGTTCCAAAGTTCGCACACATTGCTGCGCCACTATATGGATTGGTGGGCCAACCAACTGAAAGGAAAAAAAGGGACCAATGCTTTGTATGGGATGATGCCTGTCAGGCAGCTTTTGATGAACTAAGACACCGGCTGATGACACCACCTGTGCTTGCATATCCTGACTTTAGCCTGCCATTTATGGTGACAACAGATGGAAGCCTACATGGCCTGGGTGCAGTGCTCAGCCAGAAACAGGAGGGGGTTGAGCGTGTGATCGCATATGCAAGCCGAGGGCTGAGGAGGTCAGAAAGAAATGACAAAAACTACAGTGCTTTTAAGCTAGAATTGCTGGCCTTGAAGTGGGCTATTACTGAAAAATTTAAGGATTATCTAATGTACTCTAAATTCACTGTAATCTCAGACCACAATCCTCTCCGATACCTGTCCACTGCTAACTTAGGTGCGATTGAACACCGGTGGGTGGCCCAACTTGCTGAGTTCACTTTTGAAGTACAGTATAAACCTGGAAGACAGAATATCAGTGCTGACACCCTGTCTAGATTGCCTTTGGAAGAGGAATTAGAAGAGGGTGAAGACCTTGAAAAGGACTTTCTGGTCATTCCTGCAGACGTTGTGCGGGCCTGTTTGTGGCTAGAGGTTCCGAAGCCAGAGGGTGAAGTGATGGTAAAAGAGGTATCACAAAACCTGGTAGAAGGTGAGGATGCAATAATCTCAGGGTATTCGTGGGAAGAAATTCGCACCCTGCAAAAAGAAGGGGACCTTGGGCCAGTCTTAGAGGCAGTCGTGAACCGGATGAGGCCAGACCGGAGCTTTGGGGCCAAATACCCTCAGTCTAAGAAGCTGACCAGACAGTGGGAGTGACTTAGGTTGCACCGTGGAGTGCTGTTCCGTGTAATCTGTCATCCTCGTGATGGCGAAGAAGTGTGGCAGTTAGTGGTGCCAGTGTCACTTCGCCGACAAGTTTATGAAGCCAGGCATGACCATGGAGGGCATTTTGGAGACAGAAGCACTCTTGAGGTGATGAAGAAGAACTATTACTGGCCTACAATGGCTAGTGATGTAACAGCATGGATCCGTCAGTGTAAGCGGTGTGCCCTAGCCAAGGATGTGTTTCCGCCCACTCGGGCCCCTTTGACCTGCACTAATGTGACTGCCCCAATGGAGGTCTTAGCAATGGACTACACTCGGCTAGAGAGATCTTCAGAGGGGTTTGAGAACGTACTGGTTCTCACAGATATGTTTACCCGATTCACTGTTGCAGTTCCAACTAGAAACCAGACAGCGCAGACAACGGCTGAAGCCCTCCTAAAACACTGGTTTATGTATTATGGTTGTCCAGCACGGTTACACTCAGACCAGGGGAGGAATTTCGAGTCAGGGGTGATATCAGCATTGTGTAAACTGTATGGCATAGCCAAAAGCCGAACAACACCCTATCACCCACAAGGAAATGCTCAGTGTGAGAGGTTTAACCGGACAATGCATGACATGCTCAGAACACTCCCACCGGAAAAGAAACGAGCCTGGCAGGAGCATCTCCCTGAGCTGGTGATGGCCTATAATAGTCACATCCATTCGTCGACAGGGTATTCTCCTTTTTATCTCATGTTTGCTAGAGATCCCAGGTTGCCATTGGATATTCTGGACAGAGAGGGCCCTGAGGAAGATGATGTGACCAATCTGGATGACTGGGTCAAAAGTCACCATGACAGGCTGAAGAGATCCTGTGAAGTTGCTCTCAGTACGTCTAAACAGGCAGCCCAAAGCAGGAAGAGGACTTATGATCGCAAGTCCAGGGGGGCTCTCATCAGGCCTGGTGATCGTGTACTAGTTCGTAATCATAGACACCGGGGGCGTAATAAAATACAGGACAAATGGGAGTCGAGTCCTCACATTGTAGTTGCTCATAACAATCCTGACCTACCAGTTTACACCATTCGACCTGAACGCGGAGGTCAGGAGAGAACAGTTCATAGAGACCAGCTAAAACATTGCACCTTTAGTTCAGTCAGGAATCCTAGGAGGCGTAGATCAGGACGGCCTGAAGAGACTGAAAGGAGTTGGGGAATGGTTCTAGTCCCACAAACTGAATACCAAAGGGAACAGAGGGTAGCAACCCCAGTCCATAACGAGGATGACCAGATCCCTCAGGCTGAACCAGTATTACCCGAAGACAGGGAAATAGAAAATATGGGTAATGAACCACCTGTTGTAAGAAGGTCCCAGAGAACTAATAAGGGTGTATTGCCTGTTAAACTTAGAGATGATTATGTTATTGGTCCTATGTAATGGCTTAATGAGTGTCCGCATGTCCAGTAGAAATAAGATGTTAAGTATGTGAAATGTTTTTGTTAATTGTTAATGTTTTTTATATGGTGTGAATTTTGTGGCTGTGGTAGAATTCTAGCAAGGGGGAATGTAAGGGGACTGTTACCCCTTACTAAAACTCTGTGGGAGTTTTTTGGTTTACCAGCTTCAGAAGGGGAAGGGTTCATGAGACTGACAGCCCCCAGAGACAATGGAAAGCAGTCAACACTCCAGCTCAGCCTGACTGACAGGTTGTAAGTGGGGATTGTTCTGGCTCTCTCTCTGAGCAAACAGGGAGCTGAAAGAGCAGAGCGAGCTGTGTGCAGGAGAGGTCCTGCAAAGACAGAGATCTGAAAGAGGAGTACAAGAAGAAGTCCTGCAGCGACAGAACCAGACACAGACAGGCCAAGCAGTGCAGACCCTGTGTTGAGCAGCAGACTGGCAGTGCTCAGAAAGCCAAAAGGAACAGAGAAGCAACACAAGAAGCTGGAACTGGCCAAGCAGCACAGCCTGCAGCTGGATGTGGTGAGCTACTGGGACCTGCAAAGTGTGGGGAAAGGCTCTGGACTGGGAGAGGGGTCTGGTCACTTAGAGACTGAGGCTGTGTGGTCACTGCCAGTGCAAGCGTGTCCAGCCTGCAGCCCCTTGCAGCACATCCAGGGCTTCTAAGGAAGAGACTGTGAACTGTCCTTACACTCTGCAGACTGCTGTGTTGATGTCCCTGTGCTACAGAGCAGGGCTGTGTGTTCTCATTTAACCATTCTCATTGTTTCTTATTCTATTCTCTTTAATCAGTTGTTGTTTAATAAATTGTATTTGCTTTGAACCTTATGAAGTGATCACTGGGCCAAGAAGGCCTGCAGTGTAAAGAGAGCACCTCGGAGTGGGGACACCCTAACTCCTGCCCCTAGTGACTACAAGGTCAGGGATTAAGCCCCAGGAAACCTGGGCCCAGCCTTGTTGGGGTTTCAAGGGCTCTGCTACTCAGGAGAGTGGAGGGGGAGCCCTCAGGATCAGGGAGCTGTGGGGTAAAGGAAGTGGGAGCGGGGACTCAGATCCTTTCGCTGGTTCATTTCACCGGGGTGTATAGAAGCCAGGAAAGTTCCCCACAAGAGCGGGACCATTCCCCCGCTTACATATAGCAAGCCCTCTTTCCCAGCATGCTCTGTGGTAGGGCCAGGTGTCTTTTAGAACGACAGAGCCCCCAAGTGGGGGGAGACAGAAGGCTCTGCCCCATTAAGCTGCCCACCTCTCCCATGCTCTTTGTGATTGACCACCTGTGTTATCTGTCCTTTTTGTTTCCTGAGCTCTAAATTCATGTATTTACTGGCTTTCCTTTGACAAAATCTCAGAGGGAGCCAAGATAGAGATTTCCTGGGAGGTGAGGCTGCCTTCCTGTGACAGGCAGGCTAACCCACCTAAAAAGTGACTGGAAAAAGCAGGTTGTGAGAACAGCAGATATGGGAGAGGGAAGAAATCCATAATAAATAATGGCAAGTTATAAATAATACACACAGCCAGGCTGACATAGCTCAAAGGTAATTGCTCCCTCAATATTTAATAAAGCCAGAGCTATAAGGAAGACCTTATGGGTACAGCTTCCCCAGGTCTACAGAGCCCAGCAGCAAACTGAGTCTTGGCAACAGCTGGCGTAGGACAGACCCTGGGGGGTTTTCCGCACCGCAGTTAAAAACCTGCAGCTGTCCCATGGCAGCTGATGTGTGGGCTTGTGGCTGCAATGCTGCTGGGGAGATGTTTGGACTGACGCTCTAGGACCCTGCGAGGTGAGAGGATGCCAGACGGTCAACTGCAGCCCAAACCAGAATGTCTGCCCCAGAAGTGAACAGTCCCACAGCCTGTGTCAGCTGGGGGTGTCTAATGGCAGTGTGGACGTACCCTGGCAGCCCGCAGCGTCTTGGTAACCAGGGAGAAGAGTTAAATGTTGGCAGTACAGTCCGAGCCATGTGGTGGTCGCAGTATTGATCTGAGAAGAGACACGGAAGAGGCTGCAGGCGTCCGTAACAAAGCTCTGCTGGTCCTCAGCACCTTCCCACAACCGTCATTGTACCTTGTAGGGATGATGGTCCTACATCGGGATGGGCAATAATTTTTTTGCCGGGGGCCACTTCAAAAATACCATGCCATACGAGAGAGAGAGAGAGAGAGAGAGAGAGAGAGATTGTTCTTTGGCTTCATTCACTTGGTTACCAACCATGTCATCAGAGCACCATGGTGTTAGATAGCCGTGGCTCACAGTTCTTAATGTTGTATTTTATTCTTTGTGTGTGTGTGTGTGTGTGTGTGTGTGTGATTTTTAGATATGTAATACACTGGCCCCTATAGCTGGCATATTACATAACCGTATAACAGTTACGTTGGCTGATAGATTCTGAGAGTTGTTTTTGGCATGTGCCCCTCTTCCACTATGGCTGCCTCTTGCCAGGTGCCATCGTGTTTGTTTGTCGAGGGGCATGGCTGAGAATGCCTTCAGCATGCTGCTGACACTGCACTTTGTTTCAAGTTCATCCGGTGCCACTCTTGAGATTCAGTTAACCTAATCAGATCTAATTCA
The DNA here is from genome assembly GCF_052426305.1 of Pelodiscus sinensis. Taxonomy (NCBI): domain Eukaryota; kingdom Metazoa; phylum Chordata; order Testudines; family Trionychidae; genus Pelodiscus; species Pelodiscus sinensis. Next base: position 196,656,690 of record NC_143054.1, read on the forward strand.
GCTGGCTTGTGGCTTGGATGAGGAATTCTCTATCAAGTCTTCTCCAAGAGGTAACAGCAAGAAGAACTGACGTGAATTATATCCGCCTCCTTGGTCTATAGGAATTTGCCTGCGGTTGATACTGGGATCTGTAACCTTGCTCTTGGTGGCTCCTCATCTATTTCTTTGTGTCTCTAGATGTCGGCATATGCAAGGCATGGGAGTGCTTCTTTCAATTGCCTCGGGAACCTCCAAGTTGGATTGTTGCAGTGCCATCTACATGGGTTCAGATTGTATGGGGATGAAGACTGATGCAAAATGTGCGTGTTGTAGACAGTGGTTGGATTTGCTTTGGAGCGCTTCATGCCGAGCGCACGTCAGGTGTTTGGAATCTATTTTAGCTGCTGGTTAAGCGAATTTTAAGGTGATTGGTATTGATATGAATGGTTTTGTTTGGTGGTGTTTTATGTAGAAGAGAGGCTCTCTGAAGTGAGTGTTGGAGACAGCTGAGCCAGTGTCTCCTGTCTGTAACAGAGATGACACAGTGTTATCCCAGAGAGATCCTCATCTCTGGAATTCACTTCCTTTCTTGGTCAAACAGAAACTTTGTTGCCTTCAGGATTCACTGCATGGCCCATTTTTCCTTGGTGGAAGTGAGGTAGGAAGGCCTTTATTACTTCATTTGGAGGTCGTTCACTGTTTTAAGGTAGATTGTATGTGGCAGTCTTGCTAGGTGATAAAGGCAATTTGCTATGAAGAATGTGACTTAAAATGTTGTGCAACCACCTAAGATCTCATGTGCTTTAAAAAAACACGCATGAAAATGATGAAATATGTAAGCATAACAACATTGTAATAGTGTACTCAGCTGTCTCAGTCAGTACCACCTTTATAACATTCAATATTTCAGACTAGCTTCTAGAGCGCTGCTGGTTTTTTATGATGCCACTTTATTGTACATGTATTTGTATTGCAGTAAAACTTCAACCCTGAATCAGTTTGGTACTTTCTTCTTTCCACCATGCCGAGAACATGTGCATGTTCCCTCCAGAAAATTACTCTGGTCTAGGTTCCAGGCTAGACTAGAGATTGTTTTCAGGTGTGATATTGCTTAAAGCATCCAGGTTAGAAACACTGTCTTCTGACATCAAAGAGTGACAATTCCTTCCTTTCCAGCTACGTGCGGCACTTTGTTTCTAGGTCTAAGTAGCTGCAAGATCTCAGTGCTTAAAAACGTAATGTGCTGATGGATAGAAAATTGATTTTGGATTATTTTTAGAAGGGTTAATAATTGATTGGCACTAATTTTTCTTCTCTGCCTCCCATAAAAAAGAAAACTGCACCATATGGTGATATAAAGGTTTAATTCATGTAATGATCGGGGATGACCCGCAGAAGTTGTAAGGCAGCCATTCCAGAAACAAGCCAATTAAACATTACACCAATATGATCTCCAACCTTCCTTTGTGTTCTTCTTCCAGCCTGAGAAGGCAGGGTTATGGCCTTATCGGTAAATCAGTACTCCCTTAGGGAGTATAAAACGGGATTGTCATAGTGATACATCTGCCCCCACTTTGCTCTTCCTCTCTTCTTTTTCAAGCTGTTTGGCGAATGAGGGATTGGGGAGTTGAAGTAGGGCTGAGTAGAAGTTCACTGACATCAATGGGAGTCATTCCATTGACTCCACTGGATTTTTGGTGTCGCCCATGCTTAGAGTAGTGGTAGAAAATGAGACATTTAGGAACGTTTTGGACAGACGAGAGGGGGAGACGTGGTAAACGGAGAGAAGAGCAGGAGAATACAGTGTTATACACGGAGACGTTGGAAGAACAGATAGGTCTTTAGTGGAAAGAAAGGAGGGAAATAGGATAGTGTTCATATGGAGTCAGAGGGAAAGGGCCCCACTGCTGGCTCTGGTCCTGATCTGCAGTGGGCAGCTTGGAGGAAACAGAGGATAGAGGCGATTTTGGGAAATGAAGTGCATAGTGGAGGAGTCAAGGAGCTAGACCTCAGTGATACTGTGGTTCTTGTGCGTGTTGGTGGAGATGCACACAGTCACAGATGAGATTTAGGTGCCCATCTCCCTTTGTGCCTTTGAAGATCTCCCCTCTTCATGAATCCTGAAGCTCCTTCATGATTAGTAAATAAAAGAAATGGCTGTTAACTCATGCAAGGCAGTCCAGAGGGCATCACTCCACCTGTCCCCTGGATTAGTCTCTGCAGCAGATATGAAGTAAGCAGCTATGCTAAGCATAAGTGGTTGTGTTATTTTTCCTGGGCAGGGTTGGGATATTACTGGTGTTTGTACCATTTTGGGGAGCAGCAGCACCGGGAAAAGAAATGGCCTCGTCAGGAGAGAGGCACTGTACCAGGGACACAGACAAAATCAAAGTGGGCATTCAGCATCTCAGATAACATCAACAGCTTTCAGATCCTCTGTGTGGAAAATGCAGCTCATTAATGAAGTGAATCATTACTGGTGGAGCATTTGATTTAATGAAGCAACGGAGAACAATGCTAAAAATACTAGAATGCGTTTGTACAAATCGGGGAAGAGGGGGAGTCTCACCGTGAGTGCTTCATGGGGCATGCGCACATCATCTCGAAAGGGAAAGGCTGAGCAATGGCCAGCGAAAATGATGAGAGGCGCAAAGAGATGTTCCTGTGAAGAGATTCAAAAAATGTAGACTAGCTTAGAGAGGAAGCCAGTAAAAATGCTCAGGGCCGAGGTATAGAAAATAGTAATTGGTATAGAGGAGGCCAGTTTGGTGCTTCTATCAGCCTTCTTTATCGAATAAGAATAAAGGGGTCCCTTGCTGGTTTGTGTCACATAAAAAGTCATGTGGGGCCTGCAGCTCAACAGGCTGGAATGGAAGTTTCCATCCTTGGAGTACATAGCTTGGGACCCTGCAAGCACAAACAGCAGCTGGTCCTTATCAGCTTTAACCCAGGCCTTGAGCTGGGAAACTGCTAAGCGGTAAACAAGTTTGACCTCAGGCTCAGCACATGAGAATGTTAAGAGGGGCATTGAGCCAGTACGTGCACACCTGGTAAACAACTGTAGCATAACTAGTGTAGGGAGTCTCACCAGGGACCTTGGAGGGTGCCCTGGATTCCCCCAGCTGGAGCCACGTTCACTGCAGCCTGGCACAAGGTGACAGGAACAGGACTCCCTGCAGACTGAAGGGGCGTAAGCATTTCTAAGTGCCTGTTACTCTCTTATGCATTGCTCTGCCTGTGCTTATTGATGTGTCACTTTGCACTAGCTGTGTAACCATAGGGCAGCATTAATCCTGTAATAGTAGTGACGTAATGAGATTAATAAAAGCAACTATCCCTAATTTGACTCTTTGACTCTGTTATGAAGTGAATCCATAATCCTGTTTGGCTATGTCCCTGTGAGTTGTCAATTTGAACTAGAGTAAATGGTGGATTCTCTGTAAGTTGAGGTGTTTAAATCAAGATGTGAGGACTTCAGTCACCCAGTCTGAGGTTAGGGTCTCTTTTAGGCATGGGTGCGTGAGGTTCTGTGGCCTGCAATGTACGGGAAGCCAGATCAGATGATCATGACAGTCGCTTCCCAGCTTGACGTCTATGAGCCTGTGTGACTATGAAGGGGAAGAACATGAAGTAGGGATGTAAGAGATTAATGGGCTAACCGGTTACCTGGTAAGCAGGTGGCAAGGTAAGCAGGTAGCAGGTTAACTGGCCTGGCTGGCTGGACACTGCCCACAACTGCAGTGGGGCCAGGACAGCCCCTGCCACCTAAGGCCACAGTGGGGTTGGAGCAGGGCTGGTCCCAGAGCAGCCCCCACTGCCTGCAAGCCACAACCAGGCCAGAGCATCCCTTCTCGCCCCCCCCGAGCACAGCCCATCGTGCTGTGAGCAGGGGAGAGGCTGCTTCAGGGTTAGCCAGTTAAACCTAGCATTTAACCAGTGAACATTTTAAACGTTAATTAACATCCCAATGTGGGATTTGTATAACTGGAAAGGGGAGGCAAGGTCCGTGCTGGTGTGAAGAGACGAGGTGTAGTGGGGGACAGTGATCCTTGTAAGCTAAGCACCTGGACAGCCACTCAGGAGAGAGTCAACTAATTAGCTGGCAGCGTGTGTTTCCACTGGTGGTGCCCACTGAGTGCACATAGCACCATTTATTCTGCACACGGATGGAAAATATGGGCGGGAACTTTAGTGGGGAGCCTTGCGAGAAGGGAGGGGACAGGATGCATGTGATAAGGCAGGGGAGATGGGCCAGTGGGATAGCGAAAGGGAGGAGAAATGGGGCCCAGGGGCTTGTGACCAAGAGGTGACCCACGCCAAAATCTTCGTGAGAGCGCACCGTGCCTCAGGGAAGAGTTCAAGAAGTGGTCTGAGTCGTGTCAGAATGGCGAGGGACATACCTGTCCCCTCATATTGCCAAATTCTGGCCTATGGCATGGTTGCGGATCGTCACCGAGGCCTTTGAAGCCCAAGATGGCCACGTAGCCATCAAGGCTAAAATGGCTTCCGCAGTGGTGGCCAAATGACCCCTAAGTCACCAGCTAGCTTCTCCACAGAGTAATGCCCCTGACTCCTCTGACTGCCGCACCTGCATAATGCCAGATGAGACATTCTGAGAGCGGAGGGTTTATCAGGCCAAAGACCATGTCCCTCATAACAACTGGTGCGGGAGCAGGGGAAGAGAGAAGTCCCAGAAGCATCTCTCTGCGCCGCTCGCCACTGGAGGAGGAAGCTGGGTCCTAGACCCTAGAGCTGAGTGACCTCTATAGCCCCAGAATGGAAGAGATGAAAGCCAGGGTCCGTGGATGAGGTAGTACCTTCTATTGGTGAGGGAGACAAGCTTTCAAGATGACACAGAACTCTTCTTCGGGTCTGGTCAAAGATATTACCTCCTCTGCCGTGTGTTTCTGACATCCTGGGCCCAACATGGCCATGACCGCACTACATAGGATCTGTAGAAGGCTGATATGGGCTGGCCACGAGGGCTTTCCTCCCCCAAAACAGCTCCCACAGTCTCTCGTCCACGACCTTCTCAAGTTTCCTCAGGATCCACTGGCTCAGTGCAGAAGTTGCCCCGTTTGCCTGGCCACAGAATTTGCCTCATTATAAGGACACATCAGGGTTAAGACATTCTGAACGGGCTTGGGCAGAGAGAGATTTAGAGATCGGTACCCAGCCAGGCAGCTCTAGTCCAAAACTGATAATCGCACAGGGTGATAAACTAGAACAGCCTGGAAGAGTAAATTCCCCGAAAGGCCAGTCAGATAGTTAAGGGGCTCCTAATATATTCATTTTGTATGGGCCAGGCTTCTGAGGCTGCAGACATGAATGATAAGGGCTGGGGCAGAAGAAATCATGCATCTCTTCAGCTGCCAAGGTCATCAGCTTTTCTGTAAGTCAGCACTGAGGATTAATGACATCCCTGGTGAAAGGTCCCCCAGCTCTGAGCTATTTTGTGTTCCCTGTTACCCAGCCACATCTGCCTTCACATCCTCTGTGTCTCCCTGCGCCAGACTGCCTCCCTCCTCCCAGTCAAATGCTAGGGACATCCCAACACCCTGTCATCTTCCACTAGCCAGGGAAAATGGATTAGAGCAACAAAAGCAATTACAGGTCTAGAAAACATGAGCTGTGAGGAAGGCTGAAGGAATTGGGTTTGTTTCGTTTGGAAAAGAGAAGACTGAGAGGGGACATGATGGCAGTTTTCAGGTATCTAAAAGGGTGGCACAGGGAGGGGACGGGGGAATTATTCTCCTTGGCCTCTGAGGATAGAACAAGAAGCAATGGGCTTAATCTGCAACAAAGGAGGTTTAGGTTGGACATTAGGAAAAACTTCCTAAATGTCTGGGGTGGTTCAACACTGGAATAAGTTGCCTAGGGAGGTTGTGCAGTCTCCATCACTGGAGATATTTAAGAGCAGGTTAGACAGACATCTATCTGGGATGGTCTAGACCAGCGGTTCCCAACCTTTTCCAGATGGGGACCCATTTTGACAATTCAGGAAGACTTGATGATCCAAGGCAATTAAAACACGGGGGGGAGGGGGGGGCAGAGCCATCTGGGGAGACACTTGGCGACCCTTTTGAAATGTAATGGTGTCCCATATTTGGGTCGCGACCCATAGGTTGGGAAACCCTGGTCTAGATGGTGCTTGGTCCTGCCGTGAGGGCAGGGGACTGGACTCGATAATCTCTCGAGGTCCCTTCCAGTCCTAGTGTTCTATGATTCTAGGTTTCCTGTCATGGAATCGGCCCGCTTGTTTTAACAGCCCCCATTACGATGGGACTCCTAGAGAGCTGCATGATCCACCCTGGCAGAGTGACACAAGAGTCAGTTCCTTTGGCTTCTCTCAGGCAGCCGAGGGTGCAGGAACTCAGGGCTACCATTCTCCTTTGCACGTGCCATCCGAGAGTGCTGGGGGAGGACTGGGTCGGAGATTCATTTCACGTATTTTCTTGTTAAAGGAGGGGTGGGATTTTCAAAAAGCCCCAAGGAGCCTGAGGCGTTACAACGTGAGGCCCTGCGGTGTCTGTCTTTTAGGGGCCAAGCCAACAAGTGGAATCCTTGGGTATGTTTCTGCGCTGCTGACCCATGCACAGGGAAGAGAAAAATTGGCTCCTATTTTATTTGGGTGTTTTTGAAAATCCCGCCCACTGTTTGGCAATTTTTAGATGCCTCTTCGGTAGTCTGCTGCTTACTTTCTAAACCCGGGATCTCCTGATCATCTGTGTAGACCGACACTGTGCTTCTGAAGCGACTTCTCCTTTTCTTTAGCTTCTTTTCTTGTCTTAACGGGGACAGTATTTTAACAGGGTTCCCGTTTACAGGGAACCAGTGATCAAAGGCAGCGTCATCTTCTTGAGAGCTCCAGAAGGGCGGGTTTGAAGAGCTGTGGAAATTCAGAAGTCTTGCAAACAGGGGGCATACAGGCAGTGTTGTCCAATGGTTAGGGCACTGGGCTGGGAGTCAGGAGAGCAGTGCTGTACCTGGCTCTGCCTCTGACTTGCTTCATGACTTCACTTCATCTCTCTGTGCTCCTGTGCCCTCCCATCCTTTGTCTTACCTAAGGTTTTCCAGGCAGGGATTGGCTTGTGCTGTGTGCCTGTACAGCATCTAGGCAGCTAGGGCCTAGTCTAATACAGACACAGATGATGGTGGCATAGGGGGATCATATCACTTACTCTCCTTTCCCCTTCTCCTTACATTTATACAAATCAAATTGGGCTTAAAGAACAGGCTGCTATTCAGAACTGGGAATTTTGTGTTTCCACAGGCAGCCGCTTGTGCATAAGTATTTACGGTCCCTGTGGAAACGTCCCCCAAATCAGACCGCAGTGAAATAATCAATTTATGAGAGGACTATGCATTCCTGAGCTTGGATTTCTCTCTGGAATGCTGATGTGTGTGAGCTGACCGGGTGACGGTTGATTACTTCTCACTGGTAAATGCTGGGGAGGAGCGGCCCCAACGCAGCACAGTCAGAAATGAGCAAGGAATAAAAATGAAAGGAAAACTTCCTAGGGGTGGTCGTGCGCCAATTAAAGCAGCCAAAGCATTGCTGTGGGGGATCTTGCTGTGCACCCCCTGCAGCTCGCTGTCTGATGTCAGCAGAGGCAATTGTTCTTGGTTGCTTCGGTTCGGTTCTCCCCAGGAATATTGTGCTGTTGTAATCACTGTGGTTATTATAGAAGTTTTAGAGAAGTGGAGATAATTTTATCTAGCCAAGTAGAAAAAAATAGAAACACAAAAGGAGAAAAAAATACAAGCGGGGGGGGGGGGGGGGGCGCAAAAGGTCTTAGCAAAGCTGTGTTGTTTTCAGCTCCTGCCAGCAGTGTTTCAGTTTGCATAGAAACTAGTGTATTGTGAGCGAGAGCTGAGGAGATCTGCCAGCACTGGAAAGTCCTTAGCGGTAAGGCATTGTTTTTGAAATGCCGCAATGACAAATCCATCCCTTTTGTTTGTTCAGCTGGACCAGTCTCTGCTCTGTCAGCTTCTCGCCGCTGTCTCTTTTTGTGTCAGAGGATGTAAATTAGTGCTGCTCCATCCCGGTCCAAGGAGCTACCCCGATAGACACTGACTGAGGAGCTGGCCTGTGGTCTTTCCTTGGGAATGCTGTTCCGGCTCTGAGTTCTTGTGTCAGACTCGGTGAGCTACGCAAAAGTCAAGCGTTCTCGCTGGTTCTTCAGTGCTGTCTCTCTGCCCTCTCCCATCACGCCGTCCATCCCTGCAGCCATGGGTCCAGTCCCGCTGGGATCAGAGGGAAGACTATTCCCCTAGCACAGTCGTCACCAACCGGTAGATCGGGATCTGCTGGTGGGTCTTGGAACCTTTGACAAGTGATCCTGCGAGGTTTGGCCGGGAGGCTGTCAAGCGCCAGCACTGCCGTGCTGCGCCTGCCCTCTGCCTTGGAGGTGCCCCTCGCTCTTGGGAGCCTCCTGCTTGCTGTGCAGGGCACAGGAAGAAGAGGAAAGGTGGTGATGTCAGGGTGCCCCTCCCTTCACACTGTACCCCGTCTGCCCCCCCTGCTCTGTGGAGGGATGGAGGGAGTTTGCTGGCTGCTTTGGGAGTGGTGCAGAGCCAGGGTAGGGGTGAGCAGAAGCCATGTGTGGTAAGCAGTGCTCAGCTGGAACTCGCATTCCAAACCTCGGCCCCAGTCCTGACCCCCTGCTGCACCCCAAGCCCTTGCCCCTAGCCTGATAAAAGCGAGGGAGGATGGAGTGAGAAGGGGTGGGAAGGAGACGGGGCAAGGGAATTTGGGTCTGAGAGAGATCGTGGATTGCACTTACATTCAGAAAGTGATCTCCTGCTTAAAAAGGTTGGAGACCCCTGTGCTAGCACTTGTGGCTCTCTTCTTGTGGGTATCAGATTGACAGCACCTGGTGCCAGTGGGGCTTGGAATAGGCAATTGGGTGGAATCCAAAGCGTTTGTCTTAATCTAAAAGCTGGGATGGTTTAGGCCCTAAGGAGACCCCCGCGTTCTCTCTGCCGTGCTCAGGGAGGGCTTTTGAATGGAGCCTCCTCCTGGCAAAGGGCTGGGAGTTGCTGGCAGGGTGTTTTTGGAGGGTCTTTGAGTGTGGAGGTCTCTCCCCTGCCCTGCCCAAGTGCAGATCTGTACAACTCCAGAATTGTGAGGAGGAGTTGGGCTGAGGACTGAAGGTTTCAGATGGCTGTAGCTGTCAGGGTGGGACGAGCACTTCTTTATTCCGCAGGCTACATTATCATTAAGTCTTGGAGTAATCACCCAAAGTGTGAATGTCTCCCTCCTCCCCATTGTTACCTCACACCCTCTCCGCTTGCTGTGTTTTATCCACTTGCTGGGCCTCGAGTTATGTACAAGTTGTGAGCACTTGAGGGAGAGCTGTGAATAGGTAACCGGTTAACCAGTTACCTGGGAAGCATCGCCCTTAACAGGGATGGGAGCTGGCCAGGCAGGAGTGGCCCCGCTCTCTCCCTCATTTAATCAGTTAACTGAACTTAACCAGTGAAATAGTGAGGCCTTATCCCTGACTGTGACCACCCCCACCCCAGCATGATCATACCCTGAAACGTTTCCAGCTAGTCCAACATTGCTTAGGGCACGAATAGGGCTCCCGCATCCCTGTCTCTCCTCTCCAGTTCGAGTTGCCAATTCAGGAATTAAAACTCACTCTGACCTAAAACCCCCAAACCCTCCCTGCATGGCTAGGTGTGGTCCTCAGGGATGGGCTGCTGTAGCAGAAGTAAAACTGTTCACAAAAGTGGTGGGGGAAATGCAGGGTTTTGTACAAACCTATAGAAAATAAAAACATCATGTTTTTCCACTTCTGCATGGGGATATGATAGTAGCCTACACAGGCAGCGGACTGGTTATTGGGGAGAATCTGCAGGTGGGTAATTGGTCTGCCTTTAAAGTGATGGACAGAGTTAATTTTCATCTCCAGAGAACGATCATTAGAATGCTCTACAAATAAATCAACTACTTGCATTCCCCCTTTTTAAAATATGATAGTTACCTGGACTAGCCCCATGAGTCGCTCCTGCTCTTCAGTCACATAGCAGGCTTGTGTAATAGTCTTCGGGACAACGTGTCTTATTTTATCCAATGTTATTGTAGCTATTTGGTGCAAGGAGATGAGAGAGTCAAGATAGAGGAAGCAAAAAGGCATTCTAATTATCATCACTGAGGGACTATAGACCTTGAGAAATACGAGAACAGCTCTGTGTGTGTGTGTGAGAGAGAGAGAGAGAGAGAGAGAGAGAAATCCAAGACCAATTTGGTTTGCATCTGTCAGAACATAAACAGGTATCATTTCTGAGATCCTATTAAGGCTGTTTTCAAGACTCTTTTAAGTCTGTGATCAACTCTTAAGGTCTGGTTTGAAAGTCAGTGGACATCTTTAGATCAGTTCGTAATTGAGGGATACAGATACATTGCATGCTATTTTAAAATAATGTGCTTGGTCCATTAAGAGACAGCCTGCAGGGAATTTTGATGTATTTCTATTATACTTCAAGCAGTATGCTATCGGGAGACCCTGTTCGAATAAATGAGAGAGACAAAGCGACTGAGGGAAGTTGGTCCAATAACAGATAATCTGTTCCCTCTCTTTTTCCTTCATATTGTGGAGTTGCCACTGCAGATGGCAAAATCCAGTATTTCCTGCTGTTGTTTGCAGTATCGTAGCCATGTTGGTCCCAGGACATTAAACCCAAGGTGAGGGAGTGAAAAAGACATTCTAGCTATCCATCATTGAAGGGACATACGCTCAGAGGAGACTATTCTTATAATTCTCAAGGTCCGTTTTCTAAGACCATACGGTCCCTCGGTATCTAGAATGTCTTTTTTGCTTCCCTCATCTTGCCTCTCTGATATCCTTGGACCAACATGGCTACAATAGAATAATAGAATCCTAGGGCTGGAAGAGACCTCAGAAGGTCATTGAGTCCAGCCCCCTGCCCAAAGCAGGACCAACCCCAATTCAATCATCCCAGCCAGGGCTTTGTCCAGCCGAGACTTAAAAACCTCTAGGGATGGAGATTCCACCAGCTCCCTAGGAAACCCATCCCAGTGCTTCACCACTCTGCTAGGGAAATAGTTTGTCCTAATATCCAACCTAGACCTCCCCCACTGCTACTTGAGACCATTGCTCCTTGTTCTGCCATCCATCACCACTGAGAACAGCCTCTCTCCATCCTCTTTGGAACCCCCCTTCAGGCAGTTATAGGCTGCTATCAAATCCCCCCTTGCTCTTCTCTTCTGCAGACTAAATAAGCCCAAATCCCACAGCCCCTCCTTGTAGGTCATGTGCTCCAGCCCCTAATCATTTTTGTTGCCCTCCACTGGACTTTCTCCAATGCGTCCACATCCTTTCTGTAATAGGGGGATCCAGAACTGGATGCAGTACTCCAGATGTGGCCTCACCAGTCCAGAATAAAGGGGAATAATCACTTCTCGCAGAACACATAACATTGGATAAAACACATAACACATTTCATGTCACATAAAATAAGACACCACCGCACACAACTGAGACCGGATCAGCTATTTATTTCCCTGTATATCACTATCGTAACCATTAGCAGAACTCAGCAACAATCCCATAGTAGAGCTTGTTCTCACAAGACAGCCACCCCTCTTCGGCAGCTCCAAGAAGAGCTTTGAATGAACACTAATATGCCATGTGTGTAATTTAGGGCTTGTCTACACAGGAATAGTTGGGACAATTAATCTGATTAACTCAAGGCCTGTATTTAAAGTGGATTAGTCAAGCTGCAATGAGCCCCCATGTGGATGCTCTTATTCAGAATGAAAATGGCTTTAATTTGGTTTTGTTTAATTCACTTTCAAAGGGACGCCTGGGCATATCCAGTGGTGACTCATCTCTAGCGCTTTCTCTCATCTACCCTGGCCTTTCTTGCTTGCACAGATCCATCTCTCCTCCCTAGAACAGCACTCTCTGCTGACCTCCCTACACCCCGGAATCCCGGCTAGATTTGACCACGTTTTATACCGTCAGCATCTTAGGAGTTAAACCACAGCTGAGAGTCAGTTCCCGATTCACATCAACCACCTCAGGCAGGGTTAGCTTCAAGCCGTTTCCTGCCGGGCTTCAGGATACATGGTGGGGAAGAGGGGAGCAAAACTCCAAATTTGGGTCTTTGCAACAATAATGTTTTCAAATTACATCATCCGATGTATTCATCTGGAATTTTAGAATCGTGGCATGCACCCTGTTCATGGGTCAGGGTCTTAAAGGGTCAAAACTTTCAGTAAAGGATTTCATTTTGCCTTTCCTTTTTTTTTTTATTTCTCCTTGATTTCTATTTCAATCCGAGTACCCAAAAGCGGAGTTTGTCCTATAGTTTGTAAACTCTGCTCTGAGATGGTTTAACCTAATTAAACCTGAAGACTTGGAGCCAGATCTTTAACTGCTGTAAATTAACATAGCTGCCTCCATTTCAGCTGGACCTAATTCTGCTCTTACGCACACCCATTTAAGTGAGTGCAGAGCGGGATCCTTTTATTCACTGTGTCTCCTTGCCAAATGGAGCCTTTCCCAACCTCATTCTGAATGACTTATGTTTAGTTTTCCTTTTGGCTAGGTCCAAATTCTGAAACAAGAAAGCTGTTCTGGACTGTGAGGAGAAGGAAGAGCTCTCTGGGGAGTTTAGGAGAATAAAATCCTAGAAAGAGGATGAGTTTTTTTTTTTTCTTTTTCCCCTCACCCGAGATTGGAATAGTAACCGCTCAGAAAAAAGCCCTTTGCTCGGAAAACAAGCTGTGTGTGGATCTCAGGCAGCTAGCTCAGATGATGAAAGTCTGTTTATTATTAAAAATGAAGGCTGATGCTGTGCTATTGTCAATGCAGTTACAAAACCTGTCTGAATTAAAATCGGTCCCCATCCATGACATATTTATGCAGATAACTCATTGAAGGTTACTCAAAGGCTCCGTCTATACTGCACCTCTCTTCCACAAAATCTTATGCAAATGAAGCACAGATTAGCATATTGCTGCGCTTCATTTGCATGATTAATTAGGGGCCGTTTTTGCGCAAGAAGCTTTTGCGCAAAAAGGAGCTGTGTAGACGGCTCCTTTTTGCGCAAAATCCCCCTCTTGCACAACAGCCGGGTTTTTTTCAGGAAGAATGGCTCTTGCGCAAGAGGAGGTTTTGCATAAAAAGGAGCCGTCCTCACAGCTCCTTTTTGTGCAAAATTCTCATGCGCAAAAACGGCCCTTAATTAATTATGTAAATGAAGCACGGCAATATGCTAATCTGTGCATCATTTGCATAAGCTTTTGTGGAAGAGGGGTGCAGTATAGATGTAGCCAAAGACAAAACAACTAGGGAACAGTAGGGTTGCCAGGTGTCCAGTATTGACCCGGACAGTTGGGTATTTTCATCTCCTGTCCGGTAAAAAAAATTCTGAAAATACCGGACACCTAAAATGTCCGGTATTTTCTGATTTTTTTTTTCCCTGCCAGGAGGCGAAAATACCAGGCACCTGGCAACCCTACACACACTAAGCCCCCGGACTCTCCGAGCCCCCTGGACTCCTCCACTTACCTGGTTCCGCAGGGAAGCTGTTTTCTGGTTCGATCAGGAAAACAAGATGGCTGCTGGCAAAAAGCTTCAAAGGCTTTTCTTAAAGGGGCCATGCTGTTTTATTTTTTAATTTTTTAAATTTTATTTGCTTAATAACTCTCGGGGTTCTTTTAAAAATATTTTCCCCGGTGTTTTTTTTTTGGGGGGGGAGAGGGTGTTCAGTATTTTTAGTTAAACCATCTGGCAACCCTAGGGAACAGCACATTTTGAAGTGTAAAGTGTGTTGAATGGCGGTCATTATTACACACATAAAAGCTAAGTTAAAATATGGATGTTTAATTTACAAAGTTAGGTGCTCAAAAGTTACAAAATGGCAGCTTTAACGTTGCCTGTGAAACTTTAATTTTTCCCTCTTGTGTGTATACTCCCTGTGGCCTGACTGAGGTCCTGTGGAAAAAAGCAGTATATGATCCTATAATTAAACGGTGTCATAATACATACACATATAAAATGGGATTTCTTGTGACAAAGAAAGGTACTTTTCTGGCCCTGGTAGTTTCTCCCTGCTGAATTTCAAAGGCCTGCTGCAAACAATGGAGATGTGAGAGTGTCTCAAAAAAAAAAAAGTCACAAAATCTTTTATAGTGGAAAGTATGAGGCAACCTAAATATAGGGGCTGTGACCAGCTCCCTTATAAAAAGCTTTTTCTTTAATCCTCAGTGTCCTCTTGAGTCCCTGCCAAAGCGTTGATGATCCCTCTTGCTATATTTCTTTCTCTCTCTCTATATATATATTGTATGATATGTTGTTTGAACCCTGCACTGGTACTTAAGGAGTTAAGTGGAGCTAGCGAACACAATTAATGCCCATGATGGCACCTGGAGAGTGTATCAGCTTTAAATAAGACTTGAGACCAAGCTTGAGAGAAGCTGCAGGAGGGAACCGGGACAGGGTCGGAGGGGAAAAGCGCAGCAGGAGTGAAGGAAACAGGTCTGGGAGAAGGTGCCAAAGGAGAAAACCCTGAGGGTATGTCTACACTACCACCCTAGTTCGAACTAGGAGGGTAATGTAGGCAACCGGCGTTGCAAATGAAGCCCAGGATTTGAATTTCCCGGGCTTCATTTGCATAAAGCCGGGCGCTGCCATTTTTAAATGTCCGCTAGCGCGGACTCCGTGCCACGCGGCTACACGCGGCACGGACTAGGTAGTTCGGACTAGGAAGTAACGGGGAGTAACGGTAGTTCGGACTAGGAAGCCTAGTCCAAACTACCTAGTCCGTGCCGTGTGTAGCCGCGCGGCACGGAGTCCGCACTAGCGGACATTTAAAAATGGCGGCGCCCAGCTTTATGCAAATGAAGCCCGGGAAATTCAAATCCTGGGCTTCATTTGCAACTCCGGTTGCCTACATTACCACCCTAGTTCGAACTAGGGTGGTAGTGTAGACATACCCTGAGGGGTCAGCAGCTTGGGAGGAGCTAGTGTCAGGGGAGGAAGGACCTGTGAGGCAGCACTTTGCAGGAGAGCAACGGGGCTTTGCAGAGCCTGGAGCAGGGGTGGAAAAATTGGGCCTAATAACGCTGGCAGAGTGTCTGCTCCTTTGCATTTAGTTTGGACGGTGGGTACGCAGCGGGTGTGCAGTGGGACCTGGCTGGAGGGCCAAGCCGTAAGAAATGGCCCATTGGCAGGCTTGAACGGCATTTGGTGAAGACAACTGAGAAGACCTTGCAGGACCTAGGAGGGGTCTTATGCGTGCCAACTGCATAGCCACCATGCTGTCTGAGAAGAAGGGGGCAGCGCCCCCATTTGTTGCTAACATAGTGCCACCCCCAATCCTGTACACAGATCCTGCCTCTGAGCAGAAATGCTCTTGCAGATGCAAGGCTGTGGGTTTGGAGTCGTCTGTAAGAGCCTCCGGTGGATTGATACAAAACCACCACCCCTCTTCTCCAGTGAGTAGGGTGATGTAACTTTGCAGCCCTCTGAACAGCTGTCCCTATGGGGGCAACAGAACCCAATGGCAGTTTTACGCATCTCTAGGATAACATGTCAAATGCTGAACTAGCAAAACTGGAGTGAGAGAGAGGCAGGATGCTAATGAAAGAAAGCTGGGCAGATGGGCTGGCAATCCAGCCTCTACTCCACTTGCTGTTTATTACACGAGGCTCAAGGATTCAGTAGGCGGTGTCCTTGGGGATTTTATTTGGTGGGGGAGAAAGGGGTTGCTTACAGTGGGCACCCCTCTGCCTCAAAACCACATGTTCCCTCAAAGTCTGAAATGCCATAGAATGCATGTGGCTAACACATGAGCAAACACGTTCAGCTAATCAGACCAACATGAAATGTCCAGCCCTGAGTAGTGTCATGCCAAGAACGGGATGGAAAATGGCCAGATGGTTTTGTTGACATTGCTCGAGAGAGCACTCCTCTAAGCCAAGGCGCAGAGAGAAGATGGGAGAGAGCGGGGAATAAATAGGAAGCAGTAGCCATAAGAGAACCTTACCTTCCACCAGGTGACTCGCAATAGGCATGAAATTGACACCATCCTGTAATCTGCAAGGATGTGAATGATTAGGGTTGCCAGGCACCCGGTTTTTGGACTGGAGCAGCTGGTCAAAAAGGGACCATAGCAGCTCTGGTGGGCAGTACTGTTAAAAGTCTGGCCAGTGGTGCAGCATGGGGCCAGTGCTAAGGCAGGCTCACCTGGAAGTGGCCACTAGGTCCCTGCAGTTCCTGGATGTAGAGAGGCTCTGCCCATTGCCCCTGCCCTGAGGACCAGCTCTGCAGCTCCTATTGACCAAGAAGTGTGACCAATGGGAGCTGCAGGGGCGTCAATTGAGGGCACAAGGACAGTGTGTGGCACATCCCTGGGCACCCAGGAACCTGGGAGGCAGCAGGATTCCACACCCTGAGGGTCCTCCTGCACCCCCAACCCGTTTCCCTAGCCCACAGTCCTTTTCTGCAGCCAAACTCCCTCCCTGAGCCCACACCCCTTCATTACCCCCAAGCTCCTGCCCACGGCTGGATTAACTTTTTGGGAGCCCAGGGCTATTAGATTTTGTGGGGCCAGCTACACTCTGGGGTGGGGCCTAAAGGAGGGGTTCAGAGAGCTCAGGCCTACTGAAAGGGGGCGCAGGTTGCCTCAGGGACAGGACATGCAAAGGGGCCCAGAGGCAACAGCCATAGGCGGAGCCCCAGGCCCCTTTGAATTACCACTGGAGTGTCTGAGCACCACTCCCCCCACCTTGTCCCGGGGCCCTCAGTGACTAGTGGCCCCATTAAAAGTAGGGGAGCAGGCTGGGGATTGGGTGCAGGCTCTGGGGAGGAGAGGTTTGGTGTGTAGGAGGGGGCTCTAGGCTGGGGGCGAGGGTTGGAATGTGGGAGTGGGCTCAGGGCAGGAGGTTACCTTGGGGGTGTTGGTGTCTGGGCAGGAGTTAGGATGTGGGTGGAGGCTCAGAGCTGGGGTGGGGGTTGGGGTGCGCGGGCTTGCCTGGGGCATCTCCCCGTTGGTGGCGCATGCCCTGGGGAGGGATGGAAGGGGGCAGGTGGCTCTGTGCCCTGTGCTTGCCTGCAGGCACCGCCCTCCGCAGCGCCCATTGGCTGCAATTCTCAGCCTATGGGAGCTCCAGGGGCAGAGCTGCAGGTGAGGGAAGTGACAGTTGGACCTTCCTGGCAAATGCAGCTCCACCCAGAGGATGGGGGGAAAACGGCAGCATGTGGAGCAGTGACGCTGTGTTCTCCCCCCCCCCCCCACTGGGCAGGGCTGGAACACATTTACACAGGGGCTTTAACGGTGACAGCTGATGCCCCTGGGCTCAGGGGGCCCCGCAAAAGGAGAGGTTCAGAGAGCGAAGGCCCGCCAGTAGGGGGGCAATTGCGCTTTTGATGGCTCAGAGATCTTTTTGCAGAGCCCCCCTTTATTCCGGGATCCTGGGCTGCAGCCCCTAAAGCCCCTTTCTTAATGTGGCTCAGCCCCAGCCTGTTGACAGTGAGGGAGGAAGGATGGAGGGAGTAGGGGCAGGGCCTCAGAAAAGGGGCGGAGCTTTGGGAAGGGGCAAGATGTTCAGTATTGTGTGCCTAGAAAGTTGACAACCCTATAATTGACTGATGGACCCAAACAGTCACTTGGAGATGATTACTACACAGGGTTGGCTTTGAGCAGTTACAAAAAGCTGGGCATGCTTTAAGCACCTGTAGGAGTCTGGGTTCTGTTGCAACATGTTGTATTTCCAGGTTTATTATTCATACATTACAATTCGTTTTGGTGGCTGATTTGTTGCCTTTCCACAATTGCAATCTGCCTCTGCATGCACTGAGGTGCTGGTCTGTGGACGGTTCGATCCAGTTTGTCTGCAAAGAGAACTAGTGTGGAGCAGTGGAGTCTCCCTGGAAGGAGGACAAAGAACCGGGTGGCCGTGGTAGGACTCAGAAAGTCAGAAGGAGTCAGAGGCAAAGAGCAGGCTTGTGCAGGAGAGAGGAAGGCAGCATGTTTTCACAGCAGAGCAGTCTTGTTTAATGACGGGACCAGGCAAAGTCAAAGGAACCTGAGCTGGGGAAGAGAGGAAGATGTCCTCATTTGGCGGATAAGTCATCCACTGCAGGAGAAGCTGCTTAGCCACCTCAGAGAACTCTGTCCCTACGCCCAAAGAACGCTCTTTGGTGAGCGAACTGAGGCAGGGAAATGTGTATCCATGGGCAGGTCTTTCATTATTGTATCTTGCTCTGTAGGTCTTCTGTGCTGCATAAAGCGTAATTGTGTTTAGAAACCTTTGCAAAGCCTATGAGTAAGTTGTCAACACCAGTGACATGTCCCTGAAGATATGAACTGTGGCTCAAAGTAACCACAAGGTGGAGCTCTGGAAAAGGTGCGCGTTAGCTTCTCCAGTGGTTCTATAACTGCGGCCTGTGGACCACTAGTGGTCTGCAGTCACGTTGTGGTTGGGCCCTGGCTCAAGGCTCAGCCCCCCTGCAGTGGGGAGGCCGCGTCAGTGCTCCAGCCCTCTACCCCACTCCCCTGTGAGGTTGGAGCACCAGTGCTGGCTTCCTGCGGCAGGGTGTGGGAAGAAAGCCCCAAGCCTCACCTCCAGATGCTGCTCCTCTTCCTCTTCCTCTTCCTCTTCCCCCCGGTGCTGCTTGGAGGCTTTCCCTGCTGCTCCCATTGGCCGGAATCACAAAATGCTGAATTCCACTCTGTAAACCGAAGGCATTTTGTGACCCTTTGGCCAAATTCATGCCTAGAATAAATTTACCCAAGTCATTTTGGTTCCACCATGGGTGAGTTTGGCCATTGTCTGTGTCTGAACAAGGCACTTGCTTGGTTTGGGGCTGCCTGTGGACACAGATGTTTTGGCTTCCATTTTCCAAGGTGTCTGAGTAGTGATTTTGGATGCCACCATTTCTGGGGGCGCCACTGGAGACCCCCTAAGGGAGCCCGGTCTTCAGGGGGTTCAGCGCACCCATGTTCTGAGAGATGTCTCAGTTTGGGCACCCAGAAATACAAGTCACTTTGTCCAACGTAAGTGCCTCTTTAGCCTCCTCGGAGCAGGAGCCTTTATCATGTGCCCTTTCCCTCTAGGTGACAATGTCCTGAGCTCTCCTATGGAAACTTACGATACGTGGAGTGGGAGGAGGCTGCTGCAGGTGACCGAGGAGAATGCCACTGAGATCCCAGAGGAAGCTGAAAATCGATATGTGAAGAACTGCACTGAACCAGGTAGGAAGGAATAATTCCTTCTCCTCCTCTTGAGCCAGCCATCCTAGCTACTGAAATTCTGAGTTGGTGTCACCAGGGGACTTTCATTGCACAAGTGTTGTATCTATTAGTTTGAGAGTCATACCACACTCTAACCCTGTATCTCCTGGATGTATGTGTAATATTAATGTTTCAAACTCCCTCTCCTGAGGAGTACCCCAAATGGGCAGCTGTTGACTACTATTTCAGGACTATGCACAGAGGGATGGCAGGAGGAATGGTTTGCCTGTTTACTGCCTGGAAATGTAACTCCAATTTTGGCACAACGATCAGGAGTCAGGTAACCGACTCTCACCACTAGGATCACAGTCAGGAAATATGGGATGTTTTCTTATAATAACAAAAAAAAAAAAATTATTTTAGAGGAGGGATTAGACCTAGGTGAAGCGCTGCTTTTTGAAGCCACTTTTACCAAATCGTTTGCTTATTCTAAAAGCCTCACATCTTTATTTCGAGGGATATATCCTTTCACTGTCATTTAAAATAAACCTCTCGCAAGTCTACACAAAACTATTTCAACTTTGCCTGGGGGGGGGGGGGGGGAAAGAATAGGGATTCTTTAACTTGCATTCACTTGATCATGTATCACATTTGTTATACTTAGCTGAAAATTAAGATAATAAATCACTAGTGGTAAGGGAAGCTTCATAGGACATGCAACCCTTTATTTTTTTTAATGGAAGAATTTTGATGTGGTTCAAAGTAAGGGAAAGTACTTAATGCAGTTCTGTATTCTTCAAAGGATTATATTGGTTAACCGCTTGAAAAAATTCTGTTAAATACAGTTTGTATTGTAACTCTGCATATATATTTCCCCCCGTAATCCTTAATAACATTTCTGAGACAGTTGGAGGATTGTTCTATTTTCAAAGACAAAATATATTTCAAAAATTATTATACCAACTCTTTCCTTGATTATAATCCTCCCATGCAAAGAAGATCCCTTCTTACACGTTCATACCAACATTTGTAATAATCTGTCTCCCTCCCCTTCTGAGCTTTAACATCTGCTGTCTCATCAGCATAAGCCTTTCCCATTACCATCCCAGACTAAATTTGTCTATTTGAAATGTGTTTTTTGTAGAAATGTAAAGAACAATAATCACAGGAGTTAACTGTGCGGCTTCTGTGAGATAAAGTGGAAATGGTAATGCCAGTTACAAATGTTTCCATCAATTGCCATGTGGTGATCAAGTGTGTTATTTTATGGTATTTATGAAGCTACTTCACACGTCACTGACTACTGTGGAAAAGTATTTCTAAAAATGATGTGTCTTTCTCTGGAAGCTGCGGCTGTTTTTGTAGTCGACACCTAGCGGGTGCTAAAGGTGAAAAATACATGTCTTTTGTTTTTCTCCTAAATTTTGGAATAAGTCTTTGTGTAGAGCTGGTCAAAGATTTTCCGACGGAACACTTCTGTTGGACACCACTGATTCAACAGAATCAAAAAGTTCTTTGGGAACACATCGATTTTGCCAAACTTTTTGGCGAAACGCCAGCCAGGGGTGCCACCTGGCAGCCTGATTTCTTGCCAGCCAGCCAGGCCCTCTTGGCTTCCTGACCCTCGGACAGTCGGCGTGCTTGTGGAATTCGATAGCCCCAAGGGGTAGCTGCCCATGGACTTGAGCAGTTTGATGCACGCCAGTTGTCCTGGAACAGAATTTTTCATTCTTTGAAAAACTTCAATTTTTTTACATTTAGAAGGGGCAGTTCCCCTTCCAATTCTCACCTCCCCCTCTACAAATCAGAACTTTCCTTGGGAAGGAAATTTCCCAGACAGCCTTTCTGTTTACCTCTGTTCTAGAATGAAAAGAGCCTCCTTCTAAAAAAACCCCCTAATAACAGCTTTCATGTTAACACACGTGGACACGTGCATTGTGATTTCATTCCCTTCTACCGCTGCTAAAACAAAACTGATGTAGGGCCTGATCCAAAGTCTTTGAAGCCAATTTAAGTATTTCCATTGGTCCAGTTGGTTTGAATCTGGTTCGTACAGAATAACCTTTTCTGCTGTGATACCCACTTCTCAATTCATGATAGATGATGGAATGTAAGAAGTAGAAGGCAGACTCTGACAGGCAAGAAGACTGTAGTTGTAGAATGTATCTCTTTGCTGTTGTTCCCTAAGGGTATGTCTACACTAGCCCCCTAGATCGATCTAAGGAGGCTAATGAGGGTGACCGAAATTGCAAATGAAGTGCGGGATTTAAATATCCCGCGCTTGATTTGCACGTTCCTGGCCGGTCACCATTTTAGAAATTGACTAGCCCGAAGTAACTGCCCACGTCTACACACGGCAGTGAAACGGGATTCCGAAATAAAGCCCTAACTTGAATTAGCTGGTAAATCTCATTGCAGGAGGAATACCAGCTAATTCGAGGTAGGGCTTTTTTTCGGAATCCGGTTTCACTACCACGTGTAGACGCGGGCAGTTACTTTGGGCTAGTCAATTTCTAAAATGGCAACCGGCCAGGAACGTGCAAATCAAGCATGGGATATTTACATCCCGCACTTCATTTGCAATTTCAGTCACCCTCATTAGCCTACCTAGATCGATCTAAGGGGCTAGTGTAGACATACCCTAAAAGAATAGTATAATTGTTTTGTTTCTTGTTTATCTACAAAACTACATTTTCATTATGAAACCTAGAGGTTTCTAACAACAATGGGTCAGAATTCTCAGGACATTTCTGTCCCTTGTATGTTGAAATGCTGATGGAACAGTTGAATGAAAAAAATTGTAATTCAGACAGTTTTTACATGTTTGGTTTTTGTCAGTTAACCTGTTGTGCAAATAGCAGACAAAATTTTGGGTAAAAATGCATGTATGTTTTCTTTTAAAACTGCGTATTCTTTTCGGTTTCTCTTCAGAGCATAGTCTTACATTTTGCTGTCTTTTTTCTTTTTCTCCTTTTTTAGGTAGTTTTTCAGAGAGTGTTCAGTAATTAATCCAGTGAAAGAATTTTATTAATGAAGATTCACACAAAATACTGTGCTTAATTTACTTTGACATATGCATTTTCTTTCTTTCTTTCTTTCTTTCTTTCTTTCTTTCTTTCTTTCTTTCTTTCTTTCTTTCTTTCTTTCTTTCTTTCTTTCTTTCTTTCTTTCTTTCTTTCTTTCTTATCAGTAGATCTTTAAGTGGAAATGTAGGGCCATGTTTTAAGTTTCTGTAACAGCAGTATCAACACTGCTCAAGTTAATGCAGTTACCTTGGTATAACAGACAGACTCTGGCTCATGCTTGTTATTCTGTAGTACTTTTAATCACACTTTGATTAATGCCAAAGGATTAATGCCCACAAAACAGATATCAGACAAGATCACAAAGAGAAAACAGTTTCTTGCCACTTTAACCAGAAAGGACACTCTCTAAATGACTTAGCCACCTGCATTCTGCTACAAAGACCTTTTACATCTGCACTTGAAAGGGAATCCTCTGAACTGTCATTCATGTTAAAATTCGACACTTGCCAACAAGGACTTAACAAGAATTTGAATTCTCTCACCCATTACCAAGACAGTTTCCCCAATTATCACCTGTAATACCATTAACTCACAAACATCCCACTCTCCCTACCTTTAATATCATCAATTCACAGACACTTACCTTCTTTCCTTCCCCTCCCCCCCCCCGCATCCCCCTTCTTTTCTGCAATGTGATTTGTCCTTTTCATATTTGTTCATTTTTTTAATTGTATCCTTTGGTATATATGGTTGTGACTACTTTCTTCCACTATTTGATCTGAGGAAGTGGGTCTGGCCCACGAAAGCTCATCATCTAATAAACCATCTTGTTAGTCTTTAAAGTGCTACATTGTCCTGCATTTTGCTTCAACTACCCCAGACTAACACGGCTACATTTCTATCACTATTTGAAATACTTGTAATTTCTTTCTGTGTGGAACCATCACTGGTTACTTTGTTGGAATTCTGAATGAAGGGATGAATTTGACCCATTATCTTTTGTAATTCACTGCTCCTTATGTGTTAACACAATTCCCTGTGGTCCCTTTCCATGGAGAGGGTGAGTCTTTTACAGCCCGTAGACGCAAAAGCTGGATCTGTAACTCAAGCTGTAGAAACGCCCCCTATTAGCTGTAGAAGATCCCTGGTTCACCTTTAGGTGTTGGCTGCAACTGGAGACTGTCATTTATTTACAAAACCTGTCAAACATCAGACATGCCAGGCTATTATAATATTCATCAGTACCAGTCTCATGTGCATTTCAGCAACATGTGCAGAATTTGCTAGCTAAAGCGTGTGTATAATATATTTGGGTCACACACAGAGATCTGTTGACTTCCCTATCCTAGAAGCTACTGGAAGCTCCTAGAACCAGCTATAGAAGCTACAAAAGCTGGACATCCAAGCTAGAATACAGCCTTTTGGGTTTTTTTTAAACTTTGTGAACAGAGATGAGATGCATGTCCAGACTTATCACAAAAACCATACTTTGGCAAATATATTTATTCGTTTTAGCTGAGTATTCTTACTAGCTCCCAGCACCTGCAAGTGGGTTTGAAGTCCCTATTGCCTGGTATACAAGAGATTGGAGTTGGGCGGTAATGTGATTTATATTGTGGAAGCATGTAGGAGCTCTAGGCGTGAATCAGGACCCCTTTGTAACAGGTGCTGCACAAACCCAGAACAAAAATATGGTGCCTACCGCAGAGAGTTCAAAATCTGTGCATTTCTGCGCCCTTTGGCACAAACCTTCCTATCAGATCTGCATGGGCGTACGCCATTGGAGCGCGGGTACTTCCGCACAGGCGTGTCTGATGACCTGTACTCCCAGAGATCACTTTGGTCAAAATTCTGTCCCCTTTTGCAGCCATCACCTTTTTCTCGCTGCCTGGTTTCAAAGCAGTGAGCAGTGGGATTAGGCGGCCCCGTGGGACTGATGCAGATCCCACTGAAGTCAATGGAAAGACTCCCCCGGTGCCTTCCGTGAGCTTTAAATCAGGTCCTACGTGCCCTCTTGTTCTGAGCTGGGAATGTTCTGTAGACATATAAGGACTGAAGTAAGGATGTAAAGTCCCATTTAATTGGTCAGCTGGTTACATATGATGCTTAACTGGTTAACCAATTAAAGGGGGCCGAGCAGAGTGGGGCTGCTCCAGGCCAGCTCCTTGCCCCCGCCCGCTGCAGATAGGGGCTGCTACAGCTAACCGAAGTGCCTGGCTTGAGGCGCACCCAGGCCAGGCCCGTGGTGGACAGGGTCTAGAATAGCCCCCTGCCTACATGGGTGGGGAGCTGCTCCACCCCCTGCTGTTAATTGGAATTGGGAAGCCTCACCCATTAAGAGTGAAATTTACCGGCTAACCATGCATAGCCCTAGAATGAAGCATGTTGGGGGAAGAATCCAGAGTTGTGCCTCAAGAGGAACCTGGCTTGATCCTTCCCTTCTGCTCTGTCAGCTGCAGAATCCAGAGCTTACGTGGCAATCACTCTGGTTTTATTTGGATACTAGAAGATTTACCCAGCGTGGCTCGGGTCCTTGACTCAAATAAGTTTTGTTTTCCCTGCTTTAAATCATTGTTCCAAGGTAAGACTGGGGATGGGGGGGTTCATTGTGCAGGCTGCCTCGGGGAGAGAGGACAACCCTCTGCCCTCTCTCACTGCAGCAGGTTGGGGCCAGGTGAGAAGTGCCTGTCCATGGCCACTGCAGTGGGCACAGCTGGGGGAGAGGTGCATGTCCCTCCAGATGTGGACGGACAGACATACAAACAGACAAACTTTCTGAAATTATTGTAAATATCTGTCCCTTTCTCCACTCCTGTCCCCTGCTGGCACTGTAGGGTTTCCATCTCTAGCCCTTTGCTGCCCCCTGTGGTCATTCTGCAGTATAACCGTCTCTCCTCCCAGACCCCTCCCTTTTCATTTTATGAGAAACAATTGAATTCCAGGCAGTTATATAAGTTATGACAAGAGGAAGCTGCATCCCAAATTTGATGGGCCTGGTTCTTACCATCTAAAAGGAGTTCTCAAACAAACAGGCTCACAGACGGAGAGCCACATAGACGCACAAACTCTCTCAAATATATTGTAGATAATGTGAACTTTTTGGATGTTCTCCTAGCTTCACCATTCAAAACCACAGCTAGAAGTGATGGTGAGTAATCACTTGGAGGAAAGGATTTGTATTAGCCATGCCGAGCGTTTCAGCTTTTAAGGCCATGTGCCTCTTTAACAGCTGTAGATCTTAAACGAATTAGAGGAAATATTGACTATCAATCTAAGGAACTCTCCCATCATTTGTTTTTAAAACGCAAATGGTTACATGGAAGGGTTTTGAGAGGAGACCAGCTTTTTTCCTGCTGTCTGTGCAAACTGTTGATACACAGAACCGTTAAGAACATAAGTTAATCTTTTGGCCGCTGGGCTTGCAGAAGAAGTAATATAAACAAATACAATCAAACGTTTTACAGTAATACAGCAACCAAGTGATAATTTCTCTAAGTAGGGAGTTTGCACAGAGGAGATAGGACAGGAAAACATGCTTGATAGCAGCTTCTTAATTAACAGTGGCCCCACAAGAGGCAGAGGACGAGGGGGATAGAATGAGGCAGGGATTTGACACTCCAGACTAATGAATAATTTGAAAGCATCTTTTCAAGCCTACAAGTAAAAGAGTGTGATAATATGTACTTCAAGCAATCCAGCGCTGCCTAAGAGCTTCATTTTTCAGAAAGTCTTTAAAAATCTCTGCAATCAAAGGATGCAACTGGGCTGGCTGCTGATAGCTTTGTTGTGGGTGCCCAGAACATGTTGGGGAGAAATTTGCAAGAAAATAACCATGCAGCAGCCACTTGTGTTATTCTCCTGTACCACACTGGAAATGTACTCTGAGTGCTGGGGACTAGAGGGCATCCCTTTAAAAAGAAAAATTAGCATGACTGGAGTCCACCCCGGTGCATGGTCCCGGTATGCATTCAGGCCCTCCACAGCCAGCTCCGCACAGCTGTAATGCTCTTGCCGATTGCAGGAGCTAGAGTCTACATCTAGGGGACAGAAGGGTCAGGGTACAGAATATATAATCCCGGGGACAGAGTGAGCCCCCTTCATCCATTCACCAGTGTTGCACTTTGATGTTTAACTGTGGCCTGCTGGTACATTAGCTGACTGGCTGACTTTTGAAAGAGCCGCCCTTCGAGGAGTTTCTGATGAGGATGCTGGGTGAGAACACCTCCGGAATTAAGAACATAAGAACGGCCAGACTGGCCCAGACCAAAGGTCCCTCTAGCCCAGTATCCTGTCTGCCAACTGTGGCCTATGCCAGGTACCCCAGAGGGAGTGAACACAACAGGGAATCCTCACGTGATCCTTCTCCTGTCACCCATTTCCAGAGAAACAGAGTCTAGGGACACCATTCCTACCCACCCATCTGGCTAACAGCCATTGATGGACCTAACCTCCATGAATCTATCTAGCTCTTTTTTGAACCCTATTAAAGTCCTAGTCTTCACCACATCCTCTGGCGAGGAGTTCCACTGAGATTATTAAATCTTTTCATGTTCTGGAAGGCATCTAGCCCACTATTAAAGCCCTACATTCCAGATTAGCTTTTGTGTTACACCCTCTCTTCCTTACTTAGTGGCAGATTGCATTTACTGTATCTGCAAGCATCTCTCACCCCCCAGCAATGATAATCCTGCCTAAGACAGCTCAGACACTTCAGCGCAGCCTGGGTGTGCCCCAGGCTCGGAACATAGGATACTAACATGGAATGGGCTGTCAAGTACTTGTAGTGTCGTGGGTTCATTTTGCTGGCGTCATGGCAGGTTAGAGCTCCCATCCGTGCCGCTGAGTGTGCAAGAGTTGGCATTTCTAAGTGCTTAACCGAAGAGGCAAACTCCTGGAGATTTTTCCCAATATGTCTCCATGCAACGGGGAGGAATCAGAGACATTACATGTGGACGGGTTTTTTTTCTCCCTTTCAGGTTGCCTGAGTGGGGCAAAGGAACGTTAGTGCCAAAGTGCAGGATAATGGAGAAGCAGCGCGGTCGGCCAGTTAGTTGATCCTTCTGTCCCACCAGGATTCTTAATGCAGTAGGGGCACAGTGAGTTGTACAAATAAGTAACAAGGCTCCATTACAACAGCATTAACAATCTATTTAAAGAGTGCCACGTTCAATCTGTTTTCCAGATGCCCTGGTGCAAATGGCTTGGAGAAAAGCCTGATTGATGCTCAACAGAGATGGTGAACTATCCAGCACCGAGGAGCCTCGTCTGGGCTCTGTAGACCATGGTAGTTGAAGAGTCCCTGTCAGATGGTCCAGAGAGCTGCCTCTTTCGGGATCAGTGAACTTTCAAGCACGTTTCTTTTCCACTGCTTACAGGCCCATCCTAGACTCTTTTGGGGCCGCTCTGAGGATTTTCTCGACCAACTAAAGTAAAGATAAAAACACATTTCTGCATCCCAGGCAGCTGCTCCATGGTTTTCTTTGCTGAGAGGACTGTCGATATAAAGTTCAACTGTTATCACATTTGTGGATGTGACACCGTAATTGGAGAAGGTGGCAAACGCGGGGGAGAACAGATCCAAATTGCAAAGGGACCTGGACTGTTTAGAGCATGGAGGGCTGAAGTCAACAAAGAGGCATCCAGCACTGAGAAGTGTCACGTCTGACAGATGGAGAGAGGAGTCCCACAGCACCATAGGGACTAAAAGGACGCTGCCAACCAAGTAGGCAGACCCAGGACACTGAAGGCAGTGAATTTTCTCCTGGTCTCTTTACTCCTGTCCATGTAACCCACCGGTCAGTGTGAGTCATGGGGCCTCCTTTGGGCCTGATCCAGAAGACTGGGTTCTCTTTAAGCCCCCAGCTACAGAGTTAGTTCAGCCTGTAGAGACCCAGGCTTTTGCCCGGTCCCCAATGTGTTGACCAAGTCGACTGGCCATCTCATAAGCCTCACAGTTTCTGCAGGGAGATTGGGTCTGGGCAGTTGCCCGCTGGAGCATTTCCATTCCAGAAATGGTCCCCCGTAGGAATACGTTTGAGGAGCCCATTGAAGGGACTAAGGCTTTGTCTACCCAACATGACTGAACTAAGTTTCGCTGGGAAAAGTGCTGGTGTGGAGAGCGCTAGATTGGCCGAAGTGGTTCTCCTGCCGATATGGTTAATGTTGCTCATTGGGAGTGAATTATGCCAGCAGGGGAGCGCTCCCTGCCACAGACCTTACAGCAGCGCAGCAATAGGGGTGTCGCTGTGCCCCCATGCAGTCCGTAATGTAGACGTAGCCTAAAATGCTCTGGGTCTGATCCCCTCCCTCACCTTACGCGGTCACTCGCGTTAGTGCAGTGGGTGTAAGTTGTTACCATTCTAACGGGGGTGCGTTTTTACATGGGGGAATGCCCAAGGTGCAAGGCAATGATAAATCTAACCCTCTCTGCTTATAACTGCTGTTGTTTTGCTGTCTTAAGAGCTAATTATTCCTACTTGATCTAAGGAGAGAGAAGTAGCCCTCTCCCGCCTCAGAACAGGGTCTGTGAATCCTTGCAATGGAAGCTCAGAAAGAGGGCGAGAGGGGATTTTGGCAGGTATCATTTGCCCTCTTGGCTTTTCCTCCTGCCAGCCCCTAAGTGCCTTGTAACTTAGCTCCGGTGTTTGAAGTCAGATTGTGCAAAACAAGCAGGGTTTTCAAAGCGACTGAGAGAGCAACCTGAGCCTGATTTGTAAATGCAAGGAATGTCATACTCCCCAGCCCGTGTTTGGCTCTAATGAGTGGCAATCAGGCAACTTTCTAACATAAATCTCTGTTGTTAGTCTGAAGTGGATCCACACTCCTCCAAAGGGCAAGGCCAGCAATTCCGCATCCTTTGATTCTCTCTTCCCCTTTCAGTGGTGGCTAACGTGCTACCAGCCTCCTGTTTTACTACGAACTTGTATCATTATTGACTGTACATTGTATAGACCCTGCAAAGGTTTTGTGCTTTCTTTATGGAATGATGGAAGCAGTCACTGGCCTAGCGTAGGCTGCTCTGGGAGTTGGTCCAATAGAAAATGTGACTTCAATGACCTCGTTTCTCGCCTATCCCGGGACCAGCACGGCTCCAAATACACGGCATAGGTGAAGTTACCTACAAGCAGTCCGCGCTAGTGCAGCGTGGTTTGTGTGGAACGGGTTTGGGTGCGTTTTGGGCACAACAGTGAACAAAGCTGGAGACCCGGGGCCAGATCCCCAGCGGGTGTGAAGTCCGTGCAGTGGTCTTCAGGGGAGCGACGCTGGTTCAAAGCAGACAGGCAGCTGGTTTGCACACTGTTGGCGTAACTTTCAGCAGCATTAACCACGGGCTGCCTGTGGGCTGTGAGTTACATACCGGAGTTTCATGCATTTCATTTGCTGCATGCGCAGCTGAGTCCCGCATCTTGCCTCCTGCTGTAAATACACGTCCATGCCTCCATCCCGGGGCAGGTTGGCAGCGCGACGGTGCCCTGAGAGGATTTACAGTGACAGGGTTGGTCCAAGTCCCCTTGGTATTACTGTCACTGATGGCAGTAAAACACACTGCGCCAGATTCCACCCTGCACTCCCATGGCCTCAGTAGACAACCCAGACTTGCTGCCGGCTCTGCTGTCTCCCTGATAGGGGACTCCTCAGACGGTATACAGTTGCTGGAGCAGCTCCTACATATACCCCCACCGGCTTCCTGCAGAGCAAGAGGTCAGGGCCACGGCTGGGGTGTTCCTGTCTCACACTCATCCCTAGCTGCCGGACGGTCCCCTGGGACTCTGGTTAGATTATGTAATTAGAGCTGCCGTAAGTTACGCCAGGGATTTGAGCATGTTCTGGACAACCGCAAGGGACTGTGTGCTCCATTCAGCTGTCAAGGGCCCACCTGAGGACTTTCCGCCTCCTTCGGTGGGGAGAATATGTTAAATCTCCAAACCTGGGTGTCTCGCTGCCCCTGCCAAATCCCCGCATGTCTCCACCCAGGCTCATTTCACTGCCGATGATACATGCTAAGGCAGGGGGCAAACGGCGTCCTTGCTGTGAGACTGCTTACACCTCGCCACCAGTGCATCTGTCTTCAGCAGGAGAAAGGAACGGCTTGGAGTTCTTCCTCCTCTCGCCACCAAGGAGCCACTTACCGGGGCGGTGTATAAATATTTATGACTTAGAAGCCATGAGAGTCCCCGAGTGAAAGAGGTTCAGAGAACCTGCACTGAAGGTGTGTGCCAATCCATGACCATCACCTATTTGCGTCTCGTTGTCTCAGTGGTGACTGTCTTCACTTTTACATATTTCCGAGGGGCCTGACTTATTCAAAAATTAGATTTTTTTAATAACCTGGAAAACCAGAATTGTGTGTGTGTTATTTCACACGGGTTGCGAAAGGACTGAACAAAAAATAAAACATGAACACGTTGCCTTGTAGAATCATGGTTTGGCAGTGATTTGAAACTGAGCACACAAGTCAGAAATGCACTAATTTTTGCGTACCCCAAAGATGACCTAAAATGTAAAGAAAATAAAGGTTATCAGAGAAGAATGACCCACAGGAGTCTCTCCTTACAATAGTCGTGACTATGGAAAGCATTTTAGGATGGCAAAGGGGGCAAAGAAGTAGTTAGGATGGATAAACCGAAGGGACGAGCTGCCTTTCGATCTTCAAAATTCTGTTGGTTTAATTCTGTTTTACAGTCCCACAGAGAAGTTTTTGACAGGAATAAATTAAACTCTTTAACAGAGATTGTTATTGTCACTGTGTCCCTAAAGTCCGGCCAGACTGTCTAATGCAAAGGTGGGTGAGGTAATGTCTTTTATTGATTCAACACCTTTCGAGCGACTCAAAGCTCTTCTTCAGGTCTGGGAAATTACCAGTGGCACTGAGGTAAGTGCCTGGTAGAGCAGATTGCTTAGCATAAGTAGTTAATATGCATTTCAGGGGACCATTCAAGACAAGTGATTGTTTTGTGAAAGGTGTTTACCTACAGGTGATGTGGGGGCTTTGTCATCTCCTGGTATGTTGTGGGTGGGGGACGTTGATCATTGTAACAGTGGAGACATGTCCTCAGGTCTGGCATTTGTTGCTTTGAGTGGGCCCTGGTCTTTGGGGAGCTTGATTCTGATTATGAGCTCGGAGAGGTTGGGGGATTGTGTGAAGGCCAGAAGAGGGGGTCAGGAACAGTTTCTTTCAGGTTGAGGTGCCCATCAAGTAAGGCTTGTAATTGTTTGATGATACCTCATATGGAGACATGCCCAGAATTCGATCAGCTTTGACTCTTAAGTTAATTAGGGTGAAGGCTTTGGGCCTAAGCAGTTAAAGTGATCCTGAATTCCCAGCACAACTTTAAGACTTAATTGTGGCATGGGGAATTGTTGCACAGGGGGCAGAGTTTTGCTTAGACCATGTCTTCACTAAGCGGAAGATTGCTGCTGCTGCAATCAATCTTCTGGAGTTCGATTTAGTGGGTCTAGTTAAGACCCGCTAAATCAAACTCAGAGGGTGCCCACATCGGTGGCCAGTATTCCTGCTCCTGTGAGGGGTAAGGGAAGCCAACAGGAGTATTCACTCCCATTGGCTTCCTGCTGTGGGGATTGCAGGGAAACTCGAATCAAGGTACATCAACTCCAGCTACATCATTAACGTAGCTGGAGTTGCGTATCTTGATTCGACCTTCCCCTTCTGTGTAGACCTGGCCTTACTTACCATGACTGCCACCATGAAATACCTTTTATCCTTTTATTAAGTATACTTAAGACAAGCTACAAGATACTTTAAGAATCAGTACAGATACTTAAAATGTTTTAAAAAAAACCCCGCGTTGGTAGTTTTCCCATCTTCTCTTTCCCAGCTGTCAAAGGAAGTCTCCTTTGATTGGCAGTCGTTTGTACTCCGTCTTAAAGACAGTGACACAGGAACACGAGGGTGAAAAGAGAGCATCACTTGTAGGGTTTGGGTGGCTGTCATTGGATGTCTGAACCTGGTTTGCCTTTAACAAATACACCTACAGGGTTAGCTGCTTGAAAATTACAGGCCTTGCTCTTGATCTCATAGATTTCAAGGTCCAAAGGGACCATCATGATCATTGTGTCCCTAGCCAAACTTTGAGCAGAGTATGGCTCAAACATAGCTCATAGCCTGTCTGGTCACAGCAGTGTAGCAAAGCTGGATTTGTCCTGGCTGGGCATGCAGACTCTGATTAGACAGAAAACGTAAAGAGAAAATAAGAAGGGAGAAATAAGGAGGAGGGATGGAGCATGGATGCAGACAAAAGGTTAATAGTAGGACCTTCAAGTTTCTATCTCCAGTGCTGCTCTGACTTAAGCGGGAAGCTGTGATGTCACCTGGTTTTCTGTTTTTGCCTGGTTTGGTCAGGACTGTGACGGACCGGGCCGTGTCTGGGTATAGCTGAGGGCGCCCGCTCAGGGCGAATTGCTCAAATCCGGGGCTCCTTACAGCCCCCAGACTGGTGACCTCTCCAAATAGGCCACAAACCAGTTTCACAGAGCGCTTCAGCAGCCTGCCTGAAGCCTCACGAGCAAAACCCCTCCGACACCCCAGCAATATCCGTGCCCCAGATGCCCCGGGCCTCATAAACAGGTGGGGGGTCCTAGCACCCAATCCCACCTACCCCGAACAAGTTCTGTCCGGTTCCAAGAAACCAGCCACAGATCCTTGGTCAATTTACCCTCTGGATCTTATCCACAAATCACGCTGGGCCAATCCTTTAGAATCTAAAACTAAAGGTTTATTATCACAAGAAAGAAAAGCCTGAGAGTCAAGTTGTTAAAGAATAGTACGTTACATGCACCGAATCTCCCAGTCCTCGATGCAGGCTCTAGCAGAGATGTTACAGCTGCTGGTTTAAAAGTTCTTGTTGCACATCCTATCATCAGGATGGGTTCACAGGTCTTCCAGGCTCTTCGATCCCTGCAGTGCTGCCTCACAATATTTTCATGTGCTCTAGTTTTTGACGGACTTTAAGAACTAATTTAAAATGTTTGGATTTCAAAGTGTTGAACCCTTGAACACTGAAATGTTTGAGTTTTAGGGGCGAAGGCAGAAAATGGGAGTGAAGGTGAAGAACCATTTCACCTTCAACTTGTATGTATTTTATACTCCATTTTAGTAAAACAGCATTACAGGTCTAAATGAACTTACAGGCACCAGATTGGGAAGCTCTGGGCAGCAGCAGAGCCATGGCAGCTGCCTGTCAGCAGACTGAGGAAGGCACCTGTGCTTCAGTTTATACTCCATTCATGAAGGTTATCTTCACAGCCATAGAGGCTAAGAGCTTGACTGCTCTTAACTGGAAACTTTAACTTTGCAGGGGTTGGTGCCATGCACCCAGGAGGCACTCAGTCCATTGTGACTGATCGGACGGTTCAAGCCCTAATAATACAAATCACTCTCTTGACTCTAATGTGAACAGCAACAGGAAGCTGAGCTTGAGGAAAAGAGCGGTTTCTCTTATGCTCATGTTTCTTTTGTAATTTGCCACCGGTGTAATTATTTGCATGTGATCTGGGAGAGGAATTATCCTGCCTTCTCTCTCTCTTTTCCCCCCTTCTCTCTCAACCCTTCATCTCCCTCTTGGGCTGAGGTTTTGTTTATTCTTCACTTCCCTGTAGTCAAATAAATTCTGGTTACAAGCATTCTGGTGTGCTGTCATGTTCGCTTCCACCCACCCTCTGGGCTTGCCAAATGCCTGTTGTCTTGCATATCCCGTACCTTGCTGTTGTACCAAATCCCTATTTTTATGCGTCAGAGTATGCCAGGCTAGAAAGCAAACTACATGGTAACCCCCAAGGAATCAGTTTCAGGAAAACCTAGGGTTCCTCTTTATTTAGTATCTGTGCAGGGCACTAGATGTCTCACTGTCTCATAGGTGGTCCAGAAAAGGTGTATCAACTTAAGGAGTTTAATTAAAACAAGTCAGCAGTGGGGTGGGAATCAAAGGGCCAGAACTGAGCTTGATCTAGACCAAATAATCGCCAACTCTGAGGATTCCCAATTCCTGAGTCTGCCATTCAAAATCACGATATTTTTCTATTTACCTGCTTGGTCTTTAATCTTCAGGGTGCGCTTGGGTCATGTTCTCAAGTTTTATTCCATAATTCAGTGGGAGAAACATTTACCTGTATTGAAAGTGAAAGCTGAGCTTCCCATGTCATAGAATGATAGAAACCTAGGGCTGGAAGAGACCTCAGGAGGTCCAGCCCCCTGCCCAAAGCAGGACCAACCCTGCTGGACTCCAGGAGTCCGGGTTTTAGAACCCAACCGAATCTCATGAGTCTTGTGATGAAATCACAAGCGCTGGCATCATCAACATTGATATGACTCCAGATCTGGCCCCGTCATTTGCCCAAACCATAGCATCTAACAAGGCCGTGTGGGGTGCCGTATGCTGGTACAAGGAACAAATCAGAACCAGCTGGGTTTGAAGGGAGCATCGGAGTCTTCCCTGCTGTGTTTTGGATCGTGGGGAAAGATTTCTCCCTCACTCTGGTTTTCTGAGTCTCTGACATGTCTGTTTTATAAAGAGGCTGATTTAAGAGCATTTATGGTTTTATCTGAAAACAAAGGGTATACCCAGCTTGCTCACCTGTAATGATGTGCGGTTTAAATTTCTTGGCAGCAATAGTGTATTTTTGGAGCCAGGTTCAGATTTAGCTAAAATTGGGTCAGCTGAGACACGCACCGCAGGACTCCGCTGTGCAGTCCTGCCAGCCCCACCTGATCTAAAATCATGAGTCAGGCTCATCAAAAATAGTGAGATAATGTAAAAAGAATGTATTTGGGGGTTCTTTTATTTGCCACCTGCATTTTAACCGTGAGAGTGCACCAGCATCACACTTGGAAGCTTTCGACGCAGCCATGACAATTGGAAACTTACTTTTTCCTTACGAATAATGGCGGAAACCATCACACATCCGCGTGATGCCACGAGATTGTGACAAACCCGTCAGCGTTAACACCGCTATCCCACATGCTGAGTTTCAGGCAGGACAGGCAATAGGATGGGCGATTGCCTCCTTCTTCAGGTCTGGGAAAGGAACGAGGAAGTGTTTTGTGTTGCTCAAAAGCTTGTCTTTCTCACCAACAGGAGAGGGTCCAATAAAAGGTATTTCTGCGCCCACCTTGTCTCTTCAATATCCTGAGACAAACTAGCTACATTCTTGCTAAGGCCCTGGGGAAGGTGGGAGGGGCATCTCCTTGCTCCCAAAAGGGGTGGGGCCTTGGGAAGAAGGGGCGGAGCTGGGGCAGCCAGTCCTCAGCACTGCCCAGAGCACACTGTGCCACGGTCCCTTTCCCCCTTCCAGCCTTCAAAGCTGCCTGGAGCATACCCCACAGTGCTCCGACAGCGATTTAAAGGGCCCGGGCTCCAGCCGCCACTGTGCATCGTGGGCCCTTTTGAATAGTTGGGCCCCAGGGCAGTTGCCTTCTTTGTGTGTGCACGTGTGTGTGTACACACAAACACACTCACACACACACCAGTCAGCAGGCCTACAGCTACCACAACACTGCATACAATAATTTTCCAACCTCAGTGATGTAGGCCTGTTAATAAGGTGTAAAAGACTGCAGGGATACTTTAGAGAGAATTTCTGCATGGTGAATGGTTCCATTTTTGGGGCTTTTTATGTAGCTCTTTTTTGGAAATCTATTTCTGAAGGGCGATTTCCATCCATCTGGTCCTTGATGTGGAAATACAGCTGCCTGGACTTCTGATACTGCAGCTTCCCTGCCCATTTTCTTGCTCTCTCTGCATTCAGAGCAATTGGATTGTTTCGCCATGAGCTAGAATTAGGTTTGGGTTTTTTTTCTCCCGAGGGGAAACATTTTTTCTGAGGTTAGTGAAAAGGCCAAATTTATCAGCACGTGTGTGAGTGCGTGCGCTCCACACGAGCTGGCGTGGCTCAGAGAAGGGGAGCACCATTGGGTTGTGCCCCCACAGCCCTGCCGAGATGGGCCGTGAACAACACTCAGCAAATACAAAGTCTCGGTCGTGAGGCACGGAGGGAGCATTGCTGGGGTCGATTCATTTTGCTTTCTGGAGCTGACCAAAAATGAAGCCGTGAAGAGAAGAATATGACCGGGCACAGAGGAGTTACCTAGACGGGAAACAGTGCATTTCCTTAAAGGTAAAGTAGCTTCTGTTTACCATTTGGCTGGAAACTGCCCCGCAGCAAAGATGGTCTGCGATAGCTCTTGCCATAGCTTGTCATTCCGCTGTCATGTGAACACATATAAGAAGAACGAGGGGTCCGGTGTCAGTGGGAAAAGTTTCTGCAGCTGGGTTTCTTTAATACTGCAGGTGGGGAAACAAGGCTTTGCTCTTGGGCATATGAGCTTGGAAAGGGCAGGGCCAGGGGGAGGAAATTACAGCGTCACTTTTCACGGTACTGCAGCCAACACTGTTGGGAAATACTCAATGAGGGTGGTATGAATGCACTGACTGTACGTAGAGTTGCCAAACATCTGGGTTTCTACCAGAAGTCCTGGTCAAAAAGGGACCCTGGGAGCTCCAGACAGCACCACTGACAAGGCCATTAAAAGTCTGGTCAGTGGCACAGCTGGGACCCACGGCTAAGGCCTGCCCTGGCTCTGCGCAGCTCCTGAAATGGCCACTGGGTCCCTGCAACCTCTAGGCACAGGGAGGCTCCGCATGCAGCCTGCACCCGGATTGCCAGCTCCGCAGCTCCCATTGGCTGGGAACCGTGGCCAATGGGAAGTGCAGGGGCGGTGCTTGTAGGCGGGAGGGAAGCTCATGGAACCTACCTTGGCTCGCTATGCCCCTAGAGGCCACAGGGACCTGGTGAGCACATCCTGGAAACAGTGGTAAATGCCACCAGGACCCCACACGGCGAATCCCAAACCCCTGCCCCTGTCCTGAGCTCTCTCTTGCACCCAAACTCCTGGACAGGGCCTGCACCCCTGCAAACATCCCAACCCTCAGCCCCAGCCCTGAGCCCCCTCCTGCCTCCCAAACTCCTCATCCCCAGTCCCGCCCCAGAGCCCTTACTCCTCCTACAACTGGGTCCCAGCCAGATCCCTCTCCTGCACCCTGAATCTCTCATTTCTGGCCCCACCTGGAGCTTGCACCACCAACCTGAGCTCTCTCATCCCTCCTGCATCCCAACCCTCTGCCCCAACCCAAAGTCCATTTCAGAGCCCACACCTCGTACCCACTCGTGCGCCCCAACCTCCTGCCCCTGACTCAAACTCCAATCCCCTCAGTTCCTGCCCAGAGCCTGCATCGCCTCCCATACCACAACCCCTTGCCCCCGGCCCAGTGAAAGTGAGGATGGGAGAGAGCAAGCGACAGTGGGAGGGGGAGGGAGCAAGGGTGGGGCAGGGAGTCTCGGAGAATGGCAGGGCAGGGGCTGGGCCTTGGGGCAGGGCGTTTGGTTGTGTGTGTGTAGACAGTTGGCAACCTTGACTGTACAGTGACATGTAGCCTGTGCCATCCGCACGTGCATGCAGATGAAGCGCTCGTTAAGTGAAATGCCATAAATATCCACTTGCTGGAATTTGACAGTGCGAGAGTTTTAGCTTGAGAGTCGTGCTGGGACTTTAGTTCTATCCCTTCCTTACAAGTAGGTTTAGTCACTCTCAGATTAGAGCAGCGCAAGCAACGAATTTGAACCGACTTGAGCTATTACTGTGTTGCTCTTAATCAATAGGCTTGCTTCAGACTCTGTATTTTGCTGGCCTTTTGTCTATAGGGCCTGATGTCTTTAATCAGAGATAGTCGTGTACTTTCAAAGTACAGTAATTGTTCATTTAACACTATAGATGCGTTTCTGAAAATGTTTGTGCTAAGCGAAAACGTGCTATGCGGGGTCAAATTTTCCCATTAAAAATAATGGAAAAGGTGGGGGTTGCGTTTCAGGTGGTGGTGGCAAAGTCAATTTTTTTGTTGATGCTGGGTCGTCAACGTCAGCATTAGATATCTAGCAACACAAGATAACTAGCAACACAAGTCGCTGCGGTTCGTTAAAACACAAAGATAAACACGTGAGTGAGCGGAGGAGCGCTGTGCCCACGTGTATTCATCCACTCATGCTAATTACCACTGTTTTCACCAACTTATACTGCTGCGCAAAGTAGTCCGCCACTTGATTATTTTCGTATTATTTTGGGGACTGTCATGTTATTCGAAAAATGTTCCCTAAAAATAAAATCGTGCTATTGCGAAAACGTGTTAAGCGGGCATGTGTGTTAAACGACTAATTACTGTAACCAGAAGCATGGCCAAGCCATTGAATTTCAGTCGAATTTGGGTGTCTCATTTCTTCAGGGCCTGTAGAAAATCTTAGGCCTGACTTATAAAGCAGCTGCTGTGCAAAGTTCTGAGCACAGTCATTTTCCTTAATGCATGTGCTAGTCACTGCTTATGAAACATAACTTTAGAGATTAAGGGCTGTGCATTTTTACACAGTTAATACAATAGACTTTCCCGGCGAGTATCGCGTCAGAAGTGTTTCAGATCACGTGACCAAAGCCTTCCGATTGCTTTGGTGTCACTGAAGCCAGAATTTGTCCCATGGTAATTAGAGAGCCTGCCATTGCCTCCACAAGTCTCTAGGGGGGGGGAAATAATGTGCTTCTCTTCTGCCTAGTAGAGCCTGTGGCTCTTTGCTCTTATAAGCATCACCCACTAAATTTGTGCCCCCACTCCGGGAGTTTAAAACTCAAGCCTTCAGATTTGCAGTTGCAATTCAATTGCAAGTAGAAGAACGCAGGCGCAAGTTGCCCGTACACAGGGTGGCAAATAAAAACTGCACAGGAACGCCACGCTGTCAAGATGAGCAAGATTCAGAATTCTGCACCAAAGGGTTAGTTCCAGCCCAGATGCAAGAGAGATTGGAATGTCTTTTGGACCAAGGGACAAAGAGGTCCTGCAAGGGAAATCCAAGGAGTCACTAATTTGAGGGAGAAAAAGTGAATAAGGAAAATGTATTTATTTGTTCCCATAACATAAGAACTAGGGGTTACCAAATGAAATTAATAGGTAGCAGGTTTAAAACAAACAAAAGGATGTTTTTCTTCATGCAGTGCACAGACAACCTGTGGAACTCCTCGCCAGAGGATGCGGTCACGACTAGGACTTGAACAGGGTTCAAAAAAGAGCTAGATAAATTCAGGGAAGTTAGGTCCATCAATGGCTATTAGCCAGATGGGTAGGAATGGTGTCTTCAGTCTTTGTTTGTCTGGAAATGGATGACAGGGGAGGGATCACGTGAGGATTACCTGCTGTGTTCACTCACTCTGGGGCATCTGGTACTGGCCACTGTTGGCAGACAGGATACTGGGCTAAATGGACCTTTGGTCTGACCCAGTACGGCCGTTCTTATGTGTTATGAAAATATTTAGGCTTCAGTTTCTGTTTGCAGTGATGGTCTGAGTTATCAGCAAAGACCAATCCCCCCCCAAGGGAGGAAATCAGTCTATATAGAGAGTGTATATTCTGGTCTGCCAGGGTTTGACCCTGGGGGCCCCTACACCACTGTATTTACCTGCACTTCCGCTGTATTGGGGATCACAGCTCTGTTGGGAGCTGCAATTGGCCAGATCTGCTAAGGGGCAGGTAAATATGGTGGCAGCAGCCCACTGAGGGCTAACCTTGATGAACCACCTGCTGTTTTATTGCCCACTCCTGGTCTTCAGGAACTTAGTTTAAATGTTGCTTTAAACTATTTCATTAGTGTGCTGCTGAAGATCATAAAATCACATCTCTAAAAAATTATCATCCCCCACCCTGGAGTGTCGTCAGGATAAGAGCACCAGTTTAATAGTACTGAGAGAGCCCCGTACATCCCAAGGATGGCCCTGTCTGTAGTGACACCTGAACAGGGCCACAGCGCTGTACTTCCTCTGAAAGACGGTGTGCTTCCTCTGAAAGACGGTGTACTTCCTCTGAAAGACGGTGTACTTCCTCTGAAAGACAGTGTCTCCAGCTCAGCCTAGATGCTCTTCCAAAGGCCTTGCCTTGCTTAGCTCTCCTGAGCTCAGAGCCTGAAATTCTGAGCAGCCTTTGCTCAATCCATGCAAGTCCCAGAGTGGATCAAGAGGTCTGTATTTCCAACTTGCGGGGACGTGTGCTCTTTCTTTGTCTCTCTGCCTCTTAGCTTTTGCACTTCATACTGTGGTGCTAGCAATAGGCTGCACAAATGAGCTAATCTTTGAACTAATAAATCAGGGACTATGTGCTATATTCAGATTAAAGTCATGGCCCTTTGAAATGAGGCATAGGTTGGGTGTGACAACTTTTCCCTTTTGTCTGTTTCAGAACTATATGAATCCTCCGTGCTCCTCCCACCTCCTGCTATTAATAAACCCTGTTCTCTGGGGACTGCTAACCCGATATCTATGCTCTAAAGCTTGACTTTGACACCTGCCAATTATGGAGAGAAGGTTTCCTTTCTCGGTGGCTTTTATTAGAACTCCTTTCAGTCAGGATGCTGGCAGCAACTGGAGGATGGCTTGGTACGTGTCTGAAGGTGTCCTATTTCCACTGAAAGGGAAGGATGTTGAGTCAGAGAGAAAAGAATTGGGCCAGTGCACCCACCAACAAAGGGGGAGGTTGGTTGAGGTAGAGACCTTTTGGTTAACATAAGAATGGCCACACTGGGTCAGGACAAAGGTCCAGCTAGCCCAGTATCCTGTCTGCTGACAGTGGCCAATGCCAGATCCCTCAGAGGGAGTGAACAGAAACAGGGGATCATCAAGTGATCCCTCTCCTGTCATTCATTTCTAGCTCCTGACGAACAGAGGCTAGGGACATCATTCCTAACCCATTCAGGTTACTAAGCATCGATGGACCTAACCTCTCTGAATTTATCTAGTTCTTTTTTTGGACCCTGTTAAAGTCCTGGTCTTCACAACATCCTCTGGCAAGGAGTTCCACAGGTCGACTGTGCACTGTGTGAAGAAAACGTCCTTTTGTTTGTTTTAAACCTGCTACCTATTAGTTTCATTTGGTGGCCCCAGTGCTTATGTTATGGTTCACTGATGCTTTGCCAGCAGCATTTGAAGGCTGGTGTGTGGGAGAACGACAGTGTAAGGTGTCATGCTTGTAAACTGATTTCTCTATTAAACAGGGGCTTAGAAGGACAGAGAGACTGTATAGGCCCGAACCTGTGGGGTGAACTTCTTTAATGTCTTCCCCTGACAGAGTGAGCCATTATACTTCTCTTCCCTGGACCCAAGCCTCCAGCTCCCGAGAATGTCCGGCCTGCCAAAATGTGCTGTGGAACATGCTGTGTTTGTGTGTTGGTTGCTGTCAGCCCTGGACTAGGCTGCACACCTGAAATTTGTTTTGCTTTGGACCTCCACATGGCTGGCTGCCAGCAAATGGTAAACAAACATGGCAAAACTGTACGGTACATCGCAACCCAACTGGTCAATGATCCCATGCAATGTGCACATCTTGCATCGGCAACCATTGCTATTTTTGTTCCTTTCTTCCTAGCTTAGCCCTTTGTTTTACTCTTTTGAAACCCGGGCCAAAACACAGGCTCACAAAGAATGAGCAGTGGCCTACCAGAGATCTAGAGCCCTTTGTTGGATTGAGGAGGGGAGAGGCTCCCTGGGAAAGTGGCCCATGGGTTAAAAACCAAAAGTGGAGATGCGCAGGGTGCAGCAGTAGAATCAAAATTCCTAAGCAAATTTGACCAATCGTGTAAAGGTCAAAAGTGTCTGCAATTGGATAAACAAATCTTTGTTACCTTCCGTCTAATAAAACTGCCTGTGTTAAATGCAGGGAGCAAACACCATTATTCTTCAGTACAAAGAAGGGAGCAAATATTTTTCTCGGCACGTTGCCTACCGGTGTGAATCAAAAACCCTACTGAAAGGTGGAGGAGAACCTATTTTATTTTGATTTTTTTCAATGATTCGTGAAATAAGCCCCAATCATTTTTTAGTGTAATTTTTTTTCTAGCTTACTGTTTGTTTTAGAAACCAATGAGGTAAAATCTTGCTAGCCCTTGTTTTTTGGAGGCCATGCATTATGGGTGTGGCTGGGAGGGGGGAGAAGCGTAACAGGGTGTCCCAGCAGTGCCGTGCCTTAGTTCTCCTCTTGGTTCCCCTAGTCCGAGACCGCTACTGTGTATTCAGTGACCAATCCGTTGTAGCATTAGGTGCCGGTTACGTCTCTGGAAAATGAGATGAGCAGCTGTGTTTGTGAGGAGCTGGTTGGCAGGGGAGCCAAGGCACTGACCGCTCCTGCATATGCCTCCTGTAGATTGCGAATTAGAGAATAGGAGGGATGGTAGGTTCTTGTACAATGGGAGGGCCTTTGAGGAAGAGGAGCAGTAGGTAGCTGCAGGTCATGCTGGAGAGGAGTGACTGAAGCCACTGCTGTGCTGTTTTGTCTACTCCACTGGGGTCCTGTGAGTGAGCCAAGAATGCTTTGTGGTCAGCTGAGTCGAAGGCTGGTGATATCTTAGATAGCATCAGGAATGTGATGTGCCCCCCGTCCACTAGGGTTGACTTCATCCCGTGCCTAATTGCGAGGCTTCTTGAATTGGTAGATATCACACACCATCACTGCTTTCTCAGTCATTTTGTCTAGAATGGAAATGGCCGGGGGTTGGTATGGGGACATTTGTCATCTACAGCCAGTGTTTGGTATTTGAAGATTGGTAAATCTCTAGTAGTTTTCAGAGAGGAAGGCAGGTTTGTGTCCCTGGTGATTTCTGTTACCACAGGCTGTTGTTGCCATCCATTGGCTTTAACGAGTCAGGAGAGCCTGGA
This sequence comes from Pelodiscus sinensis, assembly GCF_052426305.1. Lineage (NCBI taxonomy): Eukaryota > Metazoa > Chordata > Testudines > Trionychidae > Pelodiscus > Pelodiscus sinensis. Next base: position 196,699,659 of record NC_143054.1, read on the forward strand.
TCTGTTTCGCAGGCGGTGTCTCGAATGCCACTACAGAATTGTTGAGCTGCGATGAACCCAGTTCAGCCAAGCTCTGTCAGAAGGATGGGGCAGGTGATGCCAGAATTTACACCTCTGTTCATTGGCTTCGTCTCACGTTTGGTTGCTCTTGTCTGAGGGGCAAGAGACGAGCGCTCCGCAGCTGTCAGTACTTGGCTCTCATTAGAGGAAAGGTAATTGCTGTGCTTAGGGTAAACTCGCTGAATAGTGGAGCCGCATTCTTGGAAACTGAGCTTGTAACAAACTGGATTCTGTTTCCAATTAATTTGAATCTTTCCAGGGTCTTAAGATTATGCCCTCTCTGCCGTGTCCTGTTGGGAGTTCATTGGGCAATGGTTGAAGTCCTGATAATCAGTTTATATTCCCTACAGTATGATTTTAGGATTTCACATTTTGATTTCTATGGTTTAGGTGTAGAAAAAATATTAACTTAATTTCTCTTGGGAGTTTGCTCCCTCCCACCTCTCCCCCACTCTCTGTGGTGATATGAGTTAAACAGAGTGTATGTAACGAGCCAACTTGAACACTGAAAACTCATTCCAAAGCCGGAAGAGCCTGGATGTTCAGCTCAGCTTATCCATATTTCTGCTCCCTTGTGCAACTTCCTTAAATGATTGTCACTGTTCATTTTGAGGTGAACTGCAAAGGAAAAAAGGGAGGAGAAAGCCCCTAGTTCATATTGGGGAGAAGGGATGGCTCAGTGGTTTACGCATTGGCCTGTTAAACCCAGGGTTGTGAGTTTAATCCTTGAGGAGACCATTTGGGGCAAAAATCTGTCAGGGATAGTACTTGGTCCTGCTGTGAAGGCAGGGGACTGGACTTGATGACCTTTCATGGCCCCTTCCAGTTCTAGGAGATAGGCAATCTCCATTCATATATATTTCTGTGTCTCACAAGAATTCATCCAACAGAGAGGAAAAGAGCTGAGGTTCCTGAGAGTTCAAAGTGGAAACAGAAGTAATAGGCAAACCCCCAGTTTTTCATCAGGCTGGGAAAAGATACAAAGCTATACTCCCCTCCCTGCTCCCCTTCTCTTCAAGTCACCTTTAAGAAAAACAAAGGAGTGTACCAATGGAATTCCATGTGCCACTTTATACTCTGTCCTCACAATGTGCACTGGTTGGTTGGTTGGTTCAAGGGTGTTACATCTTTGTAAATGGTTGCTTAGAGGCAAGGGCCTGATCCTGAAAATTGCTAGGTGCCTATAACAGGAACCAAAAAAGAGCTAGATACATTCATGGAGGATTGGTCCATCCGTGGCTATTAGCCAGGATAGGCAAGGATGGTGTCCCTAGCCTCTGTTTGTCGGGGCTGGGAATGGGCGATTACCGGTTCTGTTCATTCCCTCTGGGGCACCTGTCGGCAGACACGATCCTGGGCTGGCTGGATCTTTGACCCAGTACGGCCGTTCTTCTGCCTCCTTCCGGACGCTGAGTACCTTTTGGAAAGTCTTGACAATGCATGTTGGGACCAAAATGAGTTGCTGAGGGAACGCTGGGAACACCGAGGGGGTCACTTCCCCATGTGCAGCTCTTTCCATCCCATAAAGTCATTTGTATCATCATTTTGGTGCCTTTTTTCAAAAGCCCACAAACCCGCACAGCCCTCCGTGCTGTCTGTTCTCTCCGACAGAAGCTTAGCACCTACCCAGCTCAGTACTGTAGCCATGAGCTTTGCAAGTACAGGGCTTACGATCCTGCCTTGGCTGCCGAGGCACAGGTTGCCCTGGTTCAATGAGGAGCATGAGGATTCCTTGGAGGACAGACTGCAGAGCGACATCGCGCGCACCGACTGACGGTGGTTGGTGGCATTCATGGAGCAACAGCAGATGAGGTCGACCTGAGAAACCAGCGCTGACGGGGGAGATTGCTTTGACATGCGTGTTTGGAATGAGGAGCAGCAGCTACAGAACTTTGGACTGCCCTGGGCGCGGTGGGCCGAGCTCAATATGGCCCTCCAGTGCAGGCACGTCAGAACGAGAGCTGCACCGACAATGAAGAAGGAAGTGGTGCTCACGCTATAGAAACTTGCCATCACAGATTGCTTCCAGTCAGTCTGAAATCACCTTGGAGCTGGGAAATCCACCGCAGAGGCCGTTGTCATGCAAGTGTGCAGAGCCGTTAATCGCCTCCTGCCTTGCAGGACTGTGATGCTCAGCGATACTGCAGGGCCCAGTAAATGGATTTGCAGCAGTGGGGTTCATGAACGGTGGTGGAGCGATAGAAGGCATACGCATCCCTAGTTTGACCCTGCTTCAGAGCACAGTCACGGAAAGCCCTGGCTATGCGAGCATTGGTGGTCCGTTAGAGACACTTCACTGTCATCAATGGGCTGGTCGGAGAAGGTGCAAGACGTACGCATTTTTGAGATCACAGGACTATTCAGAAAGTTGTAGGCTTAGACTTTCTTTCCTGACTGGCAGATTACCCTTGGGAAATGTTAAAATGCAAGTAGTGATCTTGGACAACCCAGCCTCCCTGTTGCTCCCCTGTTTAGTGAAACCATATACCAGCATCTTGATAGCACCAAAGAACGATTTAGCTACTGACTCAATAGGTGCAGAATGATAATTGAATATGCTTTTGGTCAATTTAAGGGGTGCTTGTGTTTTTTACTCACAAGTTTGGAGAACAATGGGGGGAAAAAATCACAATAGTTATAGCTGCCTGCTGTGTCCTGCATAATGTAGGTGAATTAAAGGGGAAAACCTTTTCACCCGAAGTGGAGGTGCTGAGTTTCAACAGCCAGATACAAAGGATTATTAGAAGATCTCAACACAAAACTGTACGACTCTGGTAGGCTTTGAAAGGCTATTTGAACAGTAGTGCTTTGTTGTACTGTGCAATACATGGCCTGTTAGGTATTGTGTGGTGATTTCTCTCTGTCCAGGAATATAACATTGTCAATATATCTATTCATGTTGCTTGTAACTTATCCTAGGAGTTGTGCCACATTGTTGTGATCAGTAACTGGTTACTTTTAGACCTGCTCAGTGGCAGATGTTTCAAATGAATAAAGCTGAGTTATGTTTTAGGTAATAGACATTTATTTTGTAACAGAATTCAATGCAAAAGAACTCAATAAAGGAAGAGGACAGACCTCCGGTGGGGAAAGAGCACTCACGTCCATTGCAGCTACACCTGCACTAGCTGTTGTTTTCATAGTGTGTGTGCAGCTGCGATTGTTTTTAATGTTCCCCAGGGCAGAGTGGTAGGGCTAGAACAGGGGGCCCATGGGAAGTCTCGATATTGAGTTCTCTTTGGGTTGCCGAGGGAGCAGGCCCAGATTGTTGAACCTGCACATCCACCCAGAGTCTGCCGCATCTGTGCTGACTGCATGAGCAGCTCTGTTATGACCCGGTGCATCTCCCTCTCCTTTTCCCATGCCATTTTGCTCTCCACTCTTTCCTTCTCCAGGCTGTCCTGAGTGTTGATCCTCCCAGTCTTGTGCTCATTGTCCAGCGCATCACTGACTGGTAGGATCTCACTGAACATGTCAGCCCAAGTCCTCTTCTTTCTCTTTATTTGGGTCTAATGTTCCGCAGGGGTGGCGGGATGGACATACAAGGCAGCAGCTGCAGATCAAGCACTGGTAGGTGCCATTGCCATGTTCACTACAGAAAGGGAAACTGAAGGTGCAGAACTCCCTTCCCAGACACTCTAAAGTTAGGGATTGCTTGTGCACGGTGCCGGTCCCGGTCCCATGGGGACTATGGCCCACAATGGGGTCAGGAAAATGATGTAATTGATCGATTGCATGACTCTGGTAGCAGACCTAACCATGTCAGTTACAAGATCAAGACCACATATTCCTGTTCATCCAGAAATATAATTTATGCCATCATGTGCCAACAGTGTCTGTTTGCTATGTATATTGGACAAACTTCTCAGACACTGTGGCAAAGAATCAATGCACACAAAACAGACATCAGACAGTTTCACAAAGAAAAAACAGTTTCTTGCCATTTCAACCAGACTGGGCATTGTCGCAATGACCTCACTACATGCATCCTGCTTCAAAGAGACTCGATAGCACCAAAGAACCAGACTACAAAGAGAAGCCTCAGAACTGTCATTCATGCTTAAATTTGACACTTTACAAATGGGCCTTAACAAAGATGCTAATTATCTTACCCATTACAAAGATAGCTTCCCCAATTATCACCCGTAATATCATTATCTCATAGACACTAACCTCCCCCCCTTCACCCTCCCTCTGTTCTAAAATCTGATTTGTCAATTTTATGTGTGTTCATTTTTTTTTTAATTGTATCCTTTGGTATATATGATCGTGCCAATTTTCTTCCACAATTTGACCTGAGGAAGTGGGTCTGGCCCACGAAAGCTCATCACCTAATAAACCATCTTGTTAGTCTTAAAGTGCTGCATAGTCCTGTCTTTTGTTTCTGGTAGCAAAGGACATTCGTACTGAATCCTGGCACCATTTTCCACTGGCCGTGGTGATTTCATAGAATCATAGAATCATAGAATAATAGGACTGGAAGGGACCTCAAGAGGTCATCGAGTCCAGCCCCCCGCCCTCAAGGCAGGACCAAGCTCCACCTACACCATCCCTGACAGATGTCTATCTAACCTGTTCTTAAATATCTCCAGAGAGGGAGATTCCACCACCTCCCTTGGCAATTTATTCCAATATTTGACCACCCTGACAGGAATTTTTTTCTAATGTCCAATCTAAACCTCCCCTGCTGCACTTTAAGCCCATTACTCCTTGTCCTGTCCTCAGAAACCAAGAGGAACAAATTTTCTCCTTCCTCCTTGTGACACCCTTTTAGATATTTGAAAACCGCTATCATGTCCCCCCTTAATCTTCTTTTTTCCAAACTAAACAAGCCCAGTTCATGAAGCCTGGCTTCATAGGTCATGTTCTCTAGACCTTTAATCATTCTTGTCGCTCTTCTCTGTACCCTTTCCAATTTCTCCACATCTTTCTTGAAATGTGGCGCCCAGAACTGGACACAGTACTCCAGCTGAGGCCTAACTAGTGCAGAGTAGAGCGGCAGAATGACTTCACGAGTTTTGCTTACAACACACCTGTTGATACAACCTAGAATCATATTTGCTTTTTTTTGCAACAGCATCACACTGTTGACTCATATTCAACTTGTGGTCCACTATGACCCCTAGATCCCTTTCTGCCATGCTCCTTCCTAGACAGTCGCTTCCCATCTTGTATGTATGGAACTGATTGTTCCTTCCTAAGTGGAGCACTTTGCATTTCTCTTTATTAAACCTCATCCTGTTTACCTCTGACCATTTCTCTAACTTGCTAAGGTCATTTTGAATTATGTCCCTATCCTCCAAAGAAGTTGCAACCCCACCCAGTTTGGTATCATCTGCAAACTTAATAAGCGTACTCTCTATCCCAATATCTACATCATTGATGAAGATATTGAACAGTACGGGTCCCAAAACAGACCCTTGAGGAACTCCACTTGTTATCCCTTTCCAGCAGGATTTAGAACCGTTAACAACAACTTTCTGACTACGGTTATCCAGCCAATTATGCACCCACCTTATCGTGGCCCTATCTAAGTTATATTTGCCTAGTTTATCAATAAGAATATCATGCGAGACCGTATCAAATGCCTTACTAAAGTCTAGGTATATGACATCCACCGCTTCTCCCTTATTTCATCTCATCTCACTCCTCAGGGCAGCAAAGGCAGAGAGATCCCAGCTTCTGCTGGAGTCCCAAGGCTGCCCATGCCTGTATGTTTGCAAAGTTACTGCTTACTTTTCCATGCCAGTATCTTATCATGGAGGAAGAACTAAAGCAGCCTTCCCTAGCAGCAGAGGAGAGCAGAGTACCTCCATGGCAATGAGGTAGTGAGGGGACGTGATTTACCCGGTAAGCCTGTGGTGGAATCAGGACTAACACCCAGGTCTCTAGTGTCCCAAACCAGTGGGCCATATATTTAATCACACTACTTTGTGCCTAAGGCATGTGGGCTCTGTCTACACTGCCAGGCTATTTTGAAATAAGCTTATTCCTCTTCACAAGCAGGAGTTATTTCAAAATAACAACAGGCTTGGTAGTGTGGATGCTCACCTTGTTACTTCAAAATAACTCCCCAGTGTGGACATGCCCTTAGAGTGGAAGTGAACATCTCCTAGGGAGTCTGGACAAGCGCTGAAAACTGAACCAGATCTCTTGAGTGCCAGTCACATGCTTTAACGACAAGTCCTTCAAGTCTACAGGTCCCCAAATCCCTCTGGTGAGAAAATTGGAGAGCCTGGGGGGGGTGTCCTAAAAAGAGACGACTAAAGCCTACTCAGCACTAGTAAGCGATGTCAATGTAAGCAGCCTTGTGTTGACCCAGTTGTAATGTGCCTACACTTAAAACTCTCTGCCACCGTTCTAGGCGGCTCATTACACTGAGGGTGCATCTACACTGCACCCTTAGCTCCATAGAAGCTACGCAATTTGAGCTACACAAAAGTAATATTCAAAGTAAATGTATAGCAGATATAAACGTTCAAGTGAGCAAAATCTTTGCTGTACCAAATTTAACTATAATTTATTTTTTACTTACAAGTATTGTTCTCAAGGCTCAGTGAATGCAAACTACTGATCTAAATATTTTTAAAGTGTCCAAAAATATTGCGCTGGTTTCTAAAGTGACATAATCCGCCGCACCCTCCTCTTTCATACACCTGGTGTTTTGTGAGCGCATTTCCTGCGGCATGGATGGCTCGGAGAGAGGGCGACAGCTGGGATTCTGAACTATTTTAGAGCTCTGAACAGATGCAAGTTCTCGTAATGCTGCAAATGTCTGCAAGCCATCCCTGTTGTGTAGCACACACATAGCGATTTGCGAAAGGGTGGGGGGGATTCTGAATAATTGAAATTCTACGTTTCCCATCGCCTAACTGAGAAAGTAGTCATTGTACTGGCAACTTAGAGTCAAACTCTGCTGACCAGATCCTCAGCTGGTGGAAATCAGAGGGACTTTGTTGGACTCGGTGGAACTATTCTCATTTACACCAGGTAAGGATCTGGCCTTCGGTCACATAATATTTAAAGCATAATGTGTCCCCTGGGGCATGTTGAGGTCTCTTGTGGGTGTTCTGGGGTAGATGTCATTCCTTCCAGCTGCGTCTGCAGCCTGTGACACCAGATGATGCCTCTGTGCTTCCCTTGTGTCTGCGGGGGGGGGGGGGGGGAATTGAGCAGTCGAAAACCAAAGTCATCAACCCTCTCTTGGGTTGCCTCAGCCTGAATTCCACTCCAAAGTGCTGAGCAGAGAGCCCCTGCACATCGCTGCTCTTCTAGTGTCAGAGATGTTGGATCCTTGAGCAAGGTCTCTCCGTGGCTTCCTTGTGAGCCCGACAGCGGTTCCAACGCTTTGCAATTCTTATGAGCCCATTGAGTAAGGAATGGGGCAGCATTTGCCTCCGGATGTTAAGCATATATAAGGCTGGATCAAGAATGCCAATAATCTTCTATTGTATGACTAGCAATATACAGGGATTTAAAGCGCAACCACGTTTTATGCACCAGGAGACAGAATTATGGTTGAACTTTCAGCTTTAGAAAATTTCCTGAGCACTGAATATTTGACTTTAGAAACATAATAATTTATTAAGATCAGCTCTGGCATTTTGTATGAAATTAATATTTCTTGGTTTGCACAAAGGGCATGATGGAAAAAGAAACTAGTTCAAGTTATTGTATGATCTTTGTCTTGGAGCTAATAGGCTTACATAGTTTGAATATGAAACTTTTGGACTTGATACATCCTGAACCCAGTCACTGGGGCCTTCCAAAACTGCCTATCCTTAACGGTCTTACATTGGTTTTTTTTTCTCTCTAAAAATGTTGCATTCAACTAGTTCAAGTATCTTGAGTTATAGATGCTAAGACTAGGGGGGAGGGTGATGGGTTTCTAGTGAAATTGTACTTAGAAGTTTCTAACTAAAAATGCTCATAACTTTTCAAAATCTGAACCAATTTGTTCAAACATTTGGCTTGGTAGTTAAACGTCAATGAAATCGACACCAATAGTTATCTGAAAGTTATTGTCAGAAGGGGTAATACATTTTCAGAAAACCAAAAAGAAAGGAGAGACAGTAGCTACATAAGAATGGCCATGTGAGGTCAGACCAGGGGTGAGCAATAATTTTTGAAGGAGGGCCACTTCACAAATTTAGGAAGTGGTTGTGTGCCACCCCCAAAGGGGCAGGGCCTGATGCAGAAGGGGCGGAGCCAGGAGACTTGGGTCCTTCCCCGCCCATAGAACCTGATTGGCCTGGGGGTGGGGGAGCACATGAAGCCTTTGCCCCCCACCCCACTGTGCCAGGGGTGCCCAGTGCCTAGAGGGAACCGCCAGACGTTTTGAGCAGCTGGCAGTTCCCTCTGGTGCTGCACACTTGTGGCGGGGAGAGGAGACTTGGCACACTCTGTTCCCAGGTCTCAATTGGCCTCGTGGCAGGGGAGTGGCAGGGCGGCTGCAGGTTGGATCAACCAGCTTTGGCGGGCCAGATCCAGCCCACAGATGCCGTCTTGCACAGCCTGGGTCAGACCAATGGTCCAGCTAGGCCATTATCCCACCTTCCCGCAGAGATGCTTCAGAGGGAGTGAACAGAAAGGGGCAATTTATCAAGTGATCCATCTGCTGTTGTCAAAGCCCAGCTTCTAGAAGCCAGAGACCGAGACACACCACGAGTATGGGGTCGCATCCCTGGCCATCTTGTCTAATGGCCATGAATATGTATGGCAGCAGGCCTAAAAAGCCTCCATTTACACTCTGGTGCTAGTAATTGACATAGACACATTGCTTTAAGTTCCAGCTCCAGCACCCTCCTTGGGCTTCAGAACTCGTGCTCCAGCTCCAAGCGGGAACATCTGATGAAGTGGGCTTTAGCCAAGGAAGGTCATGATGTAATAGATTTGGTATGGTGCCCCAGGGCACTTGATATATATGTGAGGGCAGACCAATGTAAGAGCTGCGAACGTGGTTACACACGGGACTGAGAAGATTGTCCGTATCCATTGCAAGCTCTTGTCATTGCTTTGCACTGTTCGTGCTTTGCACATCAGGTGTTAATGAACCTTGCTTCCAAGTGACCAACAGTGACAAGACAAATCTGCCGCCACCTTTCTCTGTCCTGGTACGTTGCTTCCTCGTTGCAGGATCCAATGTGACATGCTTTCCAGTTTGACTTTGGTGTGTCTTTGTGTTGTTTGCACTAGCCATCATGAGACTGGGTGCCTTTCTTTAGCTGACTATAACATATGGCCTTGGTATTCTGAAGTCAGCCAGATGAATGAGAGAGCCAGACCAGCACAGCTGAGTTTTTATGAGCAGACTTTGAATGCCAGACATCTGACATCCTTGTACTCCCCTGCTGGTCTGTCTGTGGCCATCTGTTATCTCTAGTCTTATAATAGATTGTAAGCTTTTTGGGGGAAGGGATTGTCTTTTTGTTCTGTGTTTGTACAGCCTCGAGCACAGTGGAGACCTTGTCCCTGACTAAGACTTTTAGGTGTTACGGTAACACAAATAATAAAAGAAGATGATGTAGTGACAAGAATATATACTCCAGAATTTGCATACTTGGATACTTTCTGGAGTTTTATTGTCTTTCCAGTGCTGATGATAGGGTATCATGCCCCAGGGAATTTGATCCAGTGGGTAAAATACCCTAGCAGCTGTTTCCTAGGACCCCGTGCAGTTCATGTCATCTTAATTGTTTTAAAGAATTTTGAAAGAGGCTTCTAAAAATATTCCCAGTGTCAGATAAAAAGCATGTAAGCACTAAGTGATCTTTTGTTTAAAACATGAGTGCTGACAGAGTGTAGGAAATCATGTCAGGGAGAGCACTTGCTCGCAAAGTGTCAACAGTCATTACAAAGCCGACAGTTTAAAAGCTAGACTCGAGTGGAAGAGTGGACTTCACACTGACACTGGGGCTATGTGTTGCTGGTACATCAGCCTGCGGAGTACCTAATACAATTTCTGTGTTGCGAGAAGAGGAGATTGAGATTAACACTGATAAACTCAACATGAAACACTTCTTCGAGCTCAGAAAATAATTAGAAGGAAAAAAAAATCTGACCAACACATATTGCTCTTGTTTCCAATAAGTCCATAAAGCAAGACATAATAGGCACTAGAAATGTAGCGTCACTAACTCTAATGAATTTGTGAAATGTGCATCATTTAGTTGAAGGGAACTACACCAATTTGGACTAACTGAAAATCTGGCTCAGGTTCTGAATAGTACATACATCTTTTTGTGTTCATAATGAATGAAAGATCTCAGTATAATTTAGATGTCTGCATCATCCCAAAGAGTATAAGGCAAACTATACTTAGGGCTTGTTTCACTACACGGAAGATCGCCACTGCTGTGATCGGTCTTCCGGAGTTTGATTTAGTGACTCTAGTTAAGACTTGCTAAATCAAACTCAGAGGGTACCCCGTCAAGTGTCTGGTACTCCTCCTTTTATGAGGAGTAAGGGAAGACGACCAGAGTGTTTGCTCACATCGGCCTCCCACTGTGGGGACGCTGCCAACCTCAGTTTAAGGCAAGCGGATTCTAGCTATGTCTTCTATGTAACTGGATTTTCACACCATAAGCCAAGGTGCCAAGTCTAGGGTAGAGCTGTTTTTTTTTCTGGGTAGACACAACAAACTCTCCTGACTCATGGCCGGTGTCCTGCCCATCAGACTGCACTGTTTCTCAGCTGGGGAGCAGCATGACTGTTTTCACGATTCCAAAGCATTTTTGGCCCCCAAGTATTCTGCCTTCCTCTCCTAGAGCCTCTCTATGCACTTAGCCGCAGAGAGGGCATCCTGCATGTGGCAAGGGGTGACAGATGGACAGTGCGAAACAGCAGGCCACTGAAATTTGATAACACAGCTTCTCTCTTTTGCTTCAAAATTCTACCTTGCAGAGACTGAGTGGGCTTAGTTGACATTTGCAAAAGTCATCAGTGCGTCAGATGGAAATTTAAAAAATAGACCTCTCGGCTCACCGCTGCTCAGTGGAAACTGCTCTGACCTTTCAAACCAACTACACATTTGTGCATCATGTGTCACCTGCTTTGATGCGACTTAGGCTACAATGGCAACCTTCAGGTCGCTGTTCCTCTCATGCTAATGTGCTATTTTCAGACTGGACGGGAGTCAGAATTTCTGGGCAAAGTAAGCATGCCGGTTACATGCTCCTGGAAGGGGCAGGGCTTCGGGTGCAAGGGGCAGAGTGAGGAATTAGCCTCCCCCAGCTAACCCTTCTGTGACATCCAATATAAAGGGCCCAGGGTTCCCTGCTGCAGTGGTGGTGGCTGGGAGTCTCAGTTCTTTTGAATCACTGGACGCTGGGGCACTTACCCCTTTACTTTCCACCATGGTCAGAAAAAAAACTATGTCCAGTGTGAGTATGCTAGGATATTTCTACAAGAAAGCAAACCAGATGCCATCCATAATACCTAGCTCTTACATTGATTCATCCATAGATCTCAACACACTTTAATAAGGAAGGTGTCAGTATACCCATTTCACAGATGGGGAAACTGAGGCAGAGGGCAGCCCAACGTTACCCAGCAGCCCAGTAGCAGACCCAGGAAAAGAAAGGTTTCCTGAGTCGCAATCTCACACTCTAGCCACTAGACCACCCTGCAGGGTAACAGCAGTAACTTCTGAGTGTGTTGTTTTATCGTTCAGAATGACCGTGGGCAAAGCAGCATGGGAGGGACAGGAGGGGGTTTCATGGTGGAAGTCAGACCCCAGTGTCCATTTCCGTTTCGGTTCCTTCTCTTCTCAGGGAGAGGATCGCTGTAGGGCATTCTCTGGGAGCAGCAACCCAGCTTTGCTCAGCACCTGTGGGAACAGTACATGTGCAAACGGCCCTGAGAATATGAACTCATCCTTTTTCCCAGATTGGCTGCTGAGCTCAGTTGCAAGGCCCTGTTGTGAGAGGGCTTTGGATAATCAGTGCCCAAACTGGGCCAGTCAGCATTTTTCTCAACTGAAATGAGTGTTTCCTTTGCATTGGCCTCATTTTTCTCCCTCTTTGTGGATGAACCTTTGCAACGGGGGGGGGGGGGGGGGGAGCACAGAGGAGCTGTTTATCCAAAACAGAGTCTCCATGCTGATGTCCCTGCTCCTCCACCTCCAGGAGCGCTTACCCTGTGTCAGTGGCTCTCAGCCTTTCCTGAAAGCTAGACCCCTTCCCAGAGTCTGATTTGCCTTGTGAATCCCCATGTTTCACCTCACGTCAAAGCTACTTGTTTACAGAATCAGACGGAAAAAAGCTCAGCACCCTATTATTGAAAAGTGGCCGATTTTCTCATTTTTACCAAAATAAATCAATTGGAATATAAATATTTTAGAGGTTGCACCTCTAAAATCTGGGATTCTCTGATCCAGCAATATTTGTGGTCTGGCATGACCACAGATGTTCCAGGACCAGAGAGTCGTGGTGTGGGGAGGGGGGAAGAAGGTAGGGAGGAGCAGGCGCACAGGCTGCAGGGAGAAGGGCATCTATGGGCCTCTGAAATGACCTTCCCTGGTCCAGAAAAAGCCCTCATCTGGGACCAGTTAGGTCCCAAGGCTGCCGGACCAGGGAGGTCCAACCTGTATTATATTTACATTTCAGAGTAGAGTATCTAGAGTGGTATAAAGAAGTCATTGTCTATATGAACATTTACAATATACTGATTTCCCTAGTGCTTTTTAGTTGGCCTGTTGTAAAAGTAAGCAGAAATCTAGATGAGTTGATGTATTCACTGGAAGAATTCTGCATACCCTTGGTTGAGATCCTCTGCTCTATGTCATAAAATGCCTAGGTCCCTGGATTGCCTTAAACGTACGCTTGTCCGAGTGCATTTGACCCTTCAGACTAGAGTATTTCCTTAGGAAGTACAGTGAGAGCTTTGTTATCTGTCACTCCTGCGGAATGGGGGTTGCTGGTTAATTAAATGTGCTGGATAACAAAGCATATTACTCTGCCTCCACCCCCTGCAGGCAGATTTAGTGCCTTGCAGCTCAAGGCAGGCTGAGGGTAGGATTGCCAGGTGTCCAGTTTTCCTGGCCCCCGTCTGGTTAAAAAAACAAACAAACCACACAGAATATACTGGACGTGTAAGCAAGGAACGTGGCAGACTTTTTTTTTCTCAACGACTTATGTCTCCTTTTTTTTTTTCCCTCAACCAAGTTTGGTCTCCGGGTTTTTGTTTTTTGTGTTTTTTTGCCATGTTCAGGAATTTTGGTGAAAGCATCTGGCAAGCCTAGCTGAGGGGGAAGGAGGCGCCTGTTGATGATGTCAGCTGGTAGTGCCAGCTGTCATAAGCCCCGCAATGACCAGCTGGACAGGCAGGAGACAGGCTCCTGTGCCTGAAGACGTGACAGCATTGTGGCTACAGGGGCAATGCCGGTTAATAAAGCTTTCTGGTTAACAGAGGGCTGGGTACCAAAGCTCTCGCTGTATATATATTTGTTTAATACTTTTCACCTGTGCTACATTCCTCTGCATGTGCTTTCATGAAACCTCCCTGTGAAATCTCATGTCTTCTGTTCCCTCTACTCCCTCGAGGATAAGGCCAGTGTTCAAAATAACTGATAAGAAAAAGAGGCTGTCTCCAAGTTCAATTCTGCCCTCTCAGCACTCACACAACACTAGCTCTGGGTAAACACTTGCTGGAGAGAAGTTGTTAAGCATCTACCCATAGAGAATAGTTCCTGAAGCATGTCAGTGTCTTCTGAGATGGAACTGTAAAAGAAATTGCAACTATCAGGAGGGAGAGGAGGAAACCCACCTTCTCCAACGTTGTATATTCCCAGCATACTCAAGCTAGTAATTATTTCCAATTGGAAGATTAAGCCGGCATTGCTCAGGTCTTTAATGCAAATAAGTTTTGTTTTTCTCCATTTAAATCATGGTTCTGGGGTGGGGCTGGAGATGAGGAGTTCGGGGTGCAGGCTGCCCCGAGGAGAGAGGACTATCCTAGCCCTTTCTCACCGCAGCAGCGTGGGGCCAGGTGAGAAGCATTTCTCTCCATGGCCGCTGCAGGGGGCTCAGCCAGGGGAGGGGTGCCTGTCTTCTGGCTAGGGGACAGACAAAAACACAGACAGACAAACGGTCTGAAATATATAGTAGAGTGCTGTCCCTTTCTCCACCCCAGACCTCTGTTGGTCCAATGGGGTTATAGCTGTCCCAGTCCCCATCTCTGGCCCTTTGCTGCCCCCTGTGGTCATTCTGCATTATAACTGTCCCTCCTGCCAAACCCTCCCCTTTCCATTTTACGAGCAACAGTTGAATTCCAGGCACATCCTGTTGTCCTGGCACGTCCAGACCCTGACCTTGCTGTAAGTGATGATCAGAGGAAGCTGCAAACCAAATTTTGTGGCCCTAGCTCTTACCTTTTAGGAGGAGTCCTTGAACAAATGGACTCACAGACGGATGGACGGACAGACAGATACACATGTCTAAAATGTATAGTAAGATGAGAGGCAAGACTGCTTTATGAAACACATCCCTTTTTTTCCTTTCGTTTCTAGCTTCCGTCTACCCCTTTGACCCAGACTGAACTTGTTATCAGCACTGGTGGCATGAGTTCAGCTTGCCAGGAGTTCATCTGTGGCCTCCTGTCCTTGCAAACAGCAGCAGATGCCAAACCATCCATCCTGTTGGGGCCAGCCCAGCCCCACGTGTTGGGGGTTATTACTCATAGTAACGGCTGCAGATAGATTTCTGTTTAAGGGGTGAAAAAAACTTATTACAACCAACCCTTTATTAAAAAAATACAAAAAGGGCACCCACCTCTGCAGCCTGCATCAATCCGGAGTCTAGGAAATGGCCAGCCCAAGGAATGCAGACGCAACGTTAGTTATGTCCTAGGCACTTGATGGCTAGCAGGGTAGGGGGGGATGCAGTAATGGACTGTTTCTTCTTGTGGAGAGACTGGCAGAAGAAACCCACAGCAAAGTTAGTTTTCATCGCTAGATAGCTTCCAAAGGACCTGCCAATTAATGACTCTTCTGTCCTTCTACTGACGGGTTTGCTGTGCCACCGCTGATTAACATTACCGACTTCAGCGTCCTCATTGTTGGCACTGAATTGGCAACAAGGCGGGAGCGGTTCTTATTAACCGTTAGTAAAAGATGCTGACTTCCAATCGCTTAATAGAAAGCGAAGAAGGAAGGAAGGAAGAATCTACACTGTAGAGTTTTTCCAGAAAAAACAGCCATTTTTCCGGAAAAGAGTACTTACGACCACCCTGCTATTGCAACGGCAGTAAAGCTCATTCTACAAGGAAGAAGCCTTTTTCTGAAAAAGCTTTTTTGGAAAAAGGCGTGTGTGAACGCGGAAGAGTGTTTTTTTGAAAGCAGAGGCTTCCAGGAAAAAGCACAGGTGCCCTGGTGGCCACTCCATCCACAGTGATCACAACTGAAATGTGAGCTAGCGTCCAATGAATGTGGACGCTATCTTTCAAAAGACGTTTTTCTGGATGGAAGGAAGGAAGGGTAATCGTGTTGTGTTCCGCAGTCATTATACCTGGTTGTAGAATTCCCTGACAAAACAAAGCTGCAATTAATCATTAATTGCCTCCTTAAGAGGCAGATTAGCAGAATCCTGGCTCACAAATTTCTGTTGGCCTCGGGTACGACCAGGTGGGTGAGGACTGTGTCCCTCTAACAGCAGATGGAGAGATGAACATGTAGATTCACAAAGTTTGTGGCAATTTGTGAACTGAACTGGTTTATGTTCTGTGGAGTTTGGAAGCACGGTGGTGTTGCTCTGTATGAACCGTGCCGGGAATCCTGTGCATTGGGGTCTAACCCTTTCAAAACAGGCTGGACCTCCATCATCCAGCACCCGTGGGACCTGTGTGGTCCCAAAGGAGGGAGTTTGCTGGACGTGGGGAAGTCCAGGAACTCGGGCTCCCCCAGGGCTCCCCTCCTGGCCATCGGCTCAGCCAGTGAGCTTCCCTGGGCCACTGGCGAGACTCCACTCCCGGCTGTTGCCCCGCTCTGGCCAGTGAGTCTCCCTTCTCCCAGCTGGTGGCAGTTCCATGTCCCCAGCCATAGGGGCCCCCGTGTTCTCCAGGCTGCCTACCGACTGAGTTCCTAGCCACTGGCAAGTTCTGTGGCCAGGGCTCTCCAGTCCAGGAATATCCGTGGTCCTGCCTCAGGACCACAAAGGTTCAACCTGTAGCGAGCTGGGAATGAGTTTCAGTGGGGGTGTCAGGAATCGGGGCCTGTAGCTGGGCCCGTGACCCACACGCTGCCTTGTAGTTGAACAGCCTCATTAACCAAGCCACGAAACTGGCTGAGAGGTGTCACCAGACCTCTTCTGATGCCCCAGCAGCTGCTCAATGCTTCCCCGCCCCCCGCCACGGTATCATCCCTGTGATTCCTTTCTTCCCAGCCTTACTCCAGCCCTGCTCCGTTCCTGATCTGTGGTGCTGATTCATGGTCCCTGTCTCCGACCTTTCTTGTTGTTTCTGGCCATCTCTGCTCTGACTAGGCAGCATCACCACCCATGCCCTAGCCCACGAAACTGGAGACCTGTCCTCCCTTTGGGACTGTAACAGCGTCCAAGGCAAGAGAGGTTTCAGAATCACTCTGACAGAGGAAAATGTAAATTTCACCTTTTCCCAGGAAATCCTTGCACATTTACATGTGAATGTGAACTAAAGTGTGTAGTTTCACCACCAAGTCCAACTCTCGTGGAGATGAAAGGGAGTCTTCCCCCTCACCTTAAAGCGACTTAGATTGGACCTTCCCTGAGAGGGAATATTCTCGTGAGAAAGAAGAGCTGGAGACGCAGAACATAGAAGGCTTCCTGCAGCTGTAGGAACTAGCTCTGAGGCCATGGCAGCTGCCTGCCTCAGCTGAGACAGGTAGACAGACAATATAACCATGGAAAATGAGTGGGTAACGGGACTGCAGATGATAACAGAACCTAGAACAATTCAAGGCAATCAGAAGGATGTGAACAAAACCGCGTGGCTGACCTGGTATGCAGGTATAGGGAGACCACAACGTACGTACACGTGTGTTTGTGTGTTCACGTGCTTGTGCATACACACATCTAGTAGAATTGCTGCAGAAGTATTTCTGTAACATCTCTGCATACCTGCCAGTTCTGCAGGACTGTCTCCTTAACGCCCACGCGAAAGGAAATGCAGGAAGTGATTCCATTGGATAACAATGAGAACAATTCCGCAAGACGTGACTAGGAACATTGGTTTCTCTTCTATTCTGGGAGAGAAATGGGAGGACGATAACTGACTTTCGTCTCACCACCTGGCGCTGACCAAACAGGGCTGCCGTTGACACCACTGGCTACTGACCAGTGCTGGCCCAGATATGGAAAGGAACAAGCTCTACTCACACCAGTGGCACACAGCCCACTGCTATGCAGTTTTAAAATGCACCAGTGGCTACTCTAAAGCCCAGGCAGAGGGATGAAAGAAATCCCCCTGAACCCACAAAGAGCAGAAGCATGAAGCATCCAAGGAGTGGGAATAAATGTGAGTGAATGTGCCTTACATGGAGACTTTCAAATGCCCGCTGAGCATGGGACATGAGTAACTAATGGCAATCCTCCCCCCCTCACACACCTTTTTTTTCTGTATTTGCAGTAACCACAGTTTCAGATTTAATCAGGCTGCATCAGCAGACAAACATTCAGGCTCAACTATGGAAAATTCCACTGACCCACCAACTAATGTGGTAGTGGTGGCAGTCGGGGGGGGGGGGGGGGGGGAGAGGGCGAAGAAATAAGGTGTCCCTGCTGCATACATGCTTGAATTATTTTTATGTTCCTCTGACACTTGCTCTTTTTGCATTTTAAGTGAGATGGTCACAGACTGTTTCAGGGCTGTGCTCTAAGCCAACGTATATCCTTCTTTGCGCGAAGCACATCTCCTCCCTTCCCCCGCTGCATAATAAATGGGATGTCCTTGGATTGCACTGGTGTATTTTGTATGCCAGGGAGAGACTGGTTTGGAGGCAGAGGTTAGCACTCGGGAAGGGGGAAAAGTGTTGAATTTGCATATCTATTACCATTAATAATTAGGACTGCATGTATTGAAATAGCTCCCGAAAGGTGCCAAATCATGTAGAGGACATTCAAAGGGAAGTACTCACCAGCTGCAGGGAAGGTGGCACATCAGTCCCCCAAAATAGTGGTTAGCTCACAGATATAGTGAGTGAGTTGTAAGGAGGGCAGGAAGAGGAGGGAGAAATGAGGCCTCCAACCTTCCTTGCCGCAAATTTAAGCCCATTGCTTCTTACTCTATCATTAGTGGTTAACGAGAACAATTCACCTTCCTCCTCCTTGTAACATCCTTTTCGCTACTTGAAAGCAATCATCATGTCCCCTCTCAGTCGTCTCCTTTCCAGACTAAACAGCCCAGTTCTTTCAATCTTCCCTCATGAATCGTGTTTTCTAGACCTTTACTCATTTGTGTTGCTCTTCTCTGGACCTTCTCCAGTATCTCCACATCTTTCCTGAAATGTGGTGCCCAGAACAGGACACACTACTCGGAAAGCACTCGAGTTTGGTCTAACTCTGCTGCTATGGGAACTAGCCACTAGCTCCTCTTGACTCTGTGAGAATGGAGGTCGGCCAACGCTGGGTACTTTGAGGAGGAATAAGGAGAATAAGGCTCCACATTCTAGAGCTCAGTGCTCGCTGTTGGAGCCCGATTTTCAAAAGCCTTCCGCTCCTGCTGCAGCACCTGTCAGGGGCAGGTTTTCACAGTGCACGGCCCTTCCAAAGGCTGCCACATGCTGCCCATTCTAGGCCAAACGCATGCAAGATCTTTGGCGTCCGTCTCAAACTCTGCCAGTGCCACTGGGACCTACTATATTTGTGGTCCTCGTGTGAGCAGATCTATTACTGTGGGTTTTGTGACCTGGGCAAATATCTCTTGATGAATTAATTGGTTCAGACACACGAGGGCCTGAGTCTCATTTATACGAGGGGCTCTTCACACACTCTGGTAGCATAAAGGCACGTAATAGTGCATGTCAATGTAATTTATGCCCATTATATTTTTTATTAATTATCTATTTATTTCTATGCCATTGGTTTATTTGTATTATGGCCATGCCTAGAGGCTATGACAATCCTCAGCTGGGACCCTGTTGTCTTAGGACAGGTGTACACTAATAGGGAACGTCAAATGAAGATACGCATCTCCAACTATGTTAATTAACTATGTTAATTATCATACGTTGTTTTGAGCTTCCCAGCAGTCCCTTCAGTGGGAGGCCGACAAGAGCAAACACTCCCGTTGGCTTCCCTTGTTTCTAGCACAAGCAGACATACTGGCTGCCCACTGGGGCTCCCTCTTGTTCAATTTGGTTAGTCTTAACTAGTCTCGCTAATCAAACACCAGAAGAGTGATCACAGCAATGTCAGTCTTCCGTTTAGTGAAGACGTGGCCTCAGTCACTAAATCAACGTGGTTCCTGCCCCAAAGAGCTGACAGTCTAAGAACACTTTAGACCATCAGAGTGGTAGAAAAATCTAACCCTTGCATATTTCCCTTGTGACCGTAATAGATTTCAGCCTAGGTCATCAGGATAAAAGTCAGTGATTTAACACTGATTTTCCATCTAGCTGGACCACTCGGCTTATCTTTTTGAAACTTTTTTGCATCTGATGAAGTGGGTTTTACCGACTAAAACTAATGTCTAATAAATGTGTTAATCTCTCAGGTGCCACGAGACTGCTTGTTGTTTTTATAGCCTCCTTTGGGAATACATAGCTGTAAAACTGGCATGTAGTTCCAGGTGACAAATTCTCCATCCCTGGGAACTGAAATGAAGGTTGAATGGCTTTATAAGGGACACATTGTAGTTCAACTACAAGTCATTGGGCAGGAGCTGGTAGGTGAAATCTGGGCCTATATACTTCAGGAGACTCAGACTGACCTTAGAATCTATGAATTCAATACAAATATAGTGCTACATGACAATACTACTTCTACTACTACTACTACTACTACTAAATAATAACAAATTGAATGGAAGGGTGACAAAATCTGTTTCCTAATTACAGAGATACATGTAAATCAGACAAACCAGACTTAATTTATTGAATAAGATGCTACTTCAGTAAGATTTTGGGAAGAGAATTTTTTCTCTGTTTTTCTCTATTTTTCTCTATTTTCTCATTTTTCAGAAATGGCTGAACTCTTAAAGTGACATTTGCATGGGTGATGGAATAGATGTATGCAAAAGCGCAACATAATTAACTAGTGCTTGGCATTATGAAGATATTTCTCGTCGAGTTTGTAACTTTGGGTTACGTTACCATGTAAGTGCTATACATTGCTGAAATAGAAGGCAATACAATAGAAAATACTGGAGCATACATAGTAAATTACTGACATTTCTGAAGTGCCCAGGAGAGAAAGGTAAAGTTTAAGTGCCACTAGGATGTTTAGAATCCTTTATAGCATATTTAAATAACCTTATGTTCTGTGGCAGTATACACCCTTTTGCTGGTCTTTCTTTTTGAAAGGAGAAATTGTCTGAGGCTCTGAAAACATTCGCGTTTATATTGTATATTATGACAAAGCTTTTCAGTGAAGTGGAGATGTATTGGCATATTCGGGGCTGAGAAGAGAAGATCATTTGAGATGCAGGGTAAAAAAAAAGATGATTCTGAAACCAAAACTACCTCTTGAAAATGGATCACTGTAAGCTAGATCAGGTTTTCCACTCATTTGACTACAGAAAACTCCATGATTAGTTCCTCTTTAAGTATCTGTTAAAAGAATAGTAAGGTTGCAAGGCACAGTAATCCAAATTCTGGACATGTCAAAAGTAAGGTTGCCGGTGCAAATGTATTCCTTTGTCCGTCTGTGCATTATGGCACAGTGTTTTTACACAATCCCATTCTTTATTGTCCACATATTTCCCTACTTTCAAAAGAAGACATAGTGAAGACCCGATTGAAACTAGGCAATGTTTTGTGGTTTCCACAGGAATCCCAAAATAAGTTGAGATTTGCTCACAGAGTGCAGAGAGAGTTATGATTTTATTATAAATCCCCCACAATGGTCTAGTTCTGCACTGTTCTATTACCTCACCTGTGCTTGTGCAATGCATCGTGCCCCTCAAAACCAGATTCTGCTGTCTCCACTCAGAAGAGACATCAAAGCCAGTGAGACTCCTTAGGTGAGTAAAGGAATTTGGGTTGGGCTAGTCAAAGTGGGTCTAAATGAAGGAGTGCGAGACACTTGCAAAAAAAATGACACTAAGACTTTCTTGTGACTGGCAACATTCTGTGACAGGCTCAGGGTGAAACGCTGACTCCACTAAAATTGACGGCAGCAACTCAGTATGGCTTCAGCAGGGCTGCCTTGGATTTCATCCGCACCAGCGACAATAGTCTCTTCTCCTTTGAAATACAAATTTCCCTGGAAAGGATCTCATGGACTGATGTTAATAGCTGAGTTACACTGGGCTTGTTTAGTTTGGAAAGGATAAGACTGAGACAGGACATGAGAGCAGTTTTCAGGTATCTAAAAGGGTGTCACAAGGAGGAGGGAGAAAAATTGTTCTTAGCTTCTGAGGATAGGACAAGAAGCAATGGGCTTAAACTGCAGCAAGGGAGATTTAGGTTGGACAGTAGGAAAAAGTTCCTAACTGTCAGGGTGGTTAAACACTGGAATAAATTGCCTAGGGAGGTTGTGGAATCTCCATCATTGGAGATATTTACGCGCAGTTTGGATAGACATCTATCAGGGATGATCTAGATGGTGCTTGGTCTTGCCATAAGGGCAGGGGACTGGACTTGATGACCTCTCAAGGTCCCTTCCAGTTCTAGTGTTCTGTGATTCTAGGATTCTGCCTTTGAGAGAGAGACCTGTGTGCCTAATGATCTCCGGATGAGGTGTTCCCAAGGTGCAGAGAGACTTTGGAAAAGGGTTGGCTGGTGGAGCTGTCACAGGTGTGTAGCGGGCTGTTGAAAAGGGATAATAATTGCACTTGATTTGCCAGGTGCACTGCTGAAAAATAACCCCAGGTGATAATTTCATCTTTGGGTGGCATGTTGCATTCTCAGAAGCTAATTGAAGTGCTACCCAATTTTACATGAACTTATTTTAAAGGATTTAAATGGACCGTTTTAGTAATTTCCAAGACATTTGCTCATCCTAGAGTTTCAGCTGGGCACTCAGACGCACATGACACCAACATCCAAGATTATGTTCTCATGCTCCAGGCTGTTTCCATTAGTTGGCGGAATCATTTAAGTGAAGATGATTAAAGAATACATCCCATGATCAAAGCCATCCAGCCATTGGAAGGCTGGCCATATACCTTCTCCAATGGACCTGTGTGACGTAGTGAGGGGTACCTTGCTGGTTGCTATGCTGGGCAGTGGGTTGTGAGTGACCTCCACTGGCTGCTGGCTGCAGCACGGCCCAGCAGGGCAGGGGATGAATCATTATGCAAGGGGGCTTCGAACCTGCCTGACGAGTATCTCCCAGGGAGCGGAACAATGGGAAGAAGGGGAGTGGAGCCCTGGCTGGGGCCAGGGCTGGAGTTGAGTGAGTTAGTTTCTGTCTGGGATCATGGAGGAGACAGCCTAGGAAAAGGGGCTGGGATTTAGGGGCCCAGTCTCCCCCATCTCAAGGGGGGGCTAAGGCATCCTAGCCCCAGTTCCTGTGACCGGATTACATCTGTATCCTGGAGGAGCAATAAACTCCCTCTATTCTACTGGCTGGTGGAGTCAGTTTGTGCCACTACGGGGGTGCAGGAGGCAGGGGACCCCAATGCGCCGTCACAACCTGTTCACTCAAAGAACTGAGTCTCTGGTTCTCTAGGCTGTGTAAGCTCCCAGCGTCTCTTGAGTTCCGTGCAAGTTAGGATCCTAAATATGTGTGAGGATCTGGTCCCGAGTTTCTTTTGTGATGAAGTAGTTTGAAAATTCAGTGCTTGTGAGAGAATCTGGAAGGGCGCTTTGGTAAGGTAGGTGCCCGTATTTTGCCGAACAGGGACATCTATGCAGATTGAAAGTCCAGGCTTGCAGTCTTCACTCAGGCAAAGCTGTCATGAGTCTAGCACCCATCCTGATGCCAAGTGGGGCTTTACTCCATGACAATCCCATAGGATGTGCTCCTGAAACAAGGTTCTGCTCAGTATGAGGAAGGATGGCAGAATCCAAACCTGGGCTAAGCCATTGCGTGAACGCTGCCTCTTTGGTAGAAATGTCTGTTTTTAAAAAAATTCAAGTGTTCCCCTTTGTAACCAATGTGACCCGGAAGAGTCCATGTCAAGTGAGCTGTGGATGGTTTATTGCCAGTTCGCTTGCAATTCCTCAGCTTCTGCATTGCCTGACAAATGCTGCGAGCTCCTTTGATGATTTACAGGGAAGTAATTCTGAACATGGCAAAGTGCAGTTCTGCTCTGAATAACAAGCTGTGAAACGCAGCTGCATGGGCGTTTTGGATGCAACTGTGCCTCCTTCGGGGTGCCACCGAGCAGAGAGGGGCAGAGAAGGCGTTTTGCCAGAACTTTTCTCTGCAGAACATTTGGGATGGAGCTTTGGCTTCATGCACGAGCATTTCGAGGCGTTGCATCTTTTCTGTGCTTCAAGTAGCTCGTATTAAGTGTGGGCATGACTCCCACATGAGCCAAGTTGGGTTCCAGGCACTGGGGTTCAAGGCCATGATTTTCCAAAGCAACTGATGGTTCTGAGCATCACATTTTTTGAGTGTCTGGAACACCATAAAGGAGCCTGATTTTCAGCATATTCAGCCATGCTCTGAGAATCGACACCCTGTAAGTGCCTCAAAGAGACACCCAAAGTCACTAGTCACTTGAAAATCTTCACCCATCTCTATGTCTGCAGATTAGAATATAAATCTCACACCTGATCTCTAGCTGTGTCGATCACAGGCTGCCGAGGCAAGGTGTGGAGCTATTTAAAAATGAATGCACTGAATATAGCACACTCCAGTCTAAAAATGTGCAGTGTGAAAATGGACTGTTTTCTTGTCTATGACTTCTTTGGGATTTCTTTACTTGCTCTGGTTGGAAAATTACAATCTGGTCCACGTGTTTTTTTTCAGAGTCTCTGCAACTACCAGCCGTCTGCCCTTCTGTATGTTTTCCCTAGCTCGTGAGAAAGTTCTGTATTGTTAGAGCTCTCAGCTAAGGACTTGTGAATATAGCAGGATCAGTGTATAACAGATGGCTAAAGAGTGCCTTTGGAATAAGATTGTTGTGTCAAAATAGCTTTGAGCCCTACTATGGGCCTGAGACATGGTAGTTCAATTACAGGACAAGTAGAGAGTCTCTAATGCAAGATCTGGGGACAACTCCTATTCTGTTTTGCAGAAAAATGTGAAGTTGGACATGTCAGAATTGTGAAGCAGTCCTGCCAGGTTCACACTTATATGGGACTTGTCCTGGGACTGACGTCGTAAAAAGCATTCCTCGTTGGCTGGTAATAACTGGGAGGTCGCCGTCTTTTGTTTTCAGTCCAGCTCGCTCAGTCGCATGGTGCCTTCACTTCTGTTTTCCTTCGTTTTCTAAAGTTTAGTGAGTTCTTTCTTCTTTTGAGCTGTACATACAATGGTGTCTTTTAGTGCACACGCTGCTTTCTGCTTCATGCACTCTCCATGCTCTGCATGATTGAGTTTGCAGGCGATTGTTTGATGGACTTGGATTGAGTGGCTCTTGAGGAGGATAAATGTATATTGGCTTCCCTCCATCAGTTTCAGCAAACTTCACTGTATAAGCTGAACCTCTCTAGCCCAGCACTTTCTGGTCCAGGAACATCTGTGGTCCAGCATGATTTTAGTTAGCCGGATTTCCAGAGGAATAGTCTGTTGGTGTGGGAGAAGCAAATATATACACTGTATAGTGTGGGAAGCTAGTCTGAGAGCAGGAGAGGGAACATCAGAGATTAAAAGAAGCTGATGCCAAATGCCATGAAAGCTGGGCCCTTTTGAATTGCCAGGCCTTGGGGCAGTTGCCCTCTGCCTCTCCCCATCGGTGGGTCTGGTTAAACTTGTAGAGCAAAGTGGTGTGAACCCCAAACGGCTGCTGTTTCCTGACCCTTTGCGGGAGTTCCTGGCCTCCTGGCCCACTAGATTCTTTGGTGATCTGAAGGGAACAAGACAGCTAATGGCCCACTGGGAGTCACAGCGAGGAACTCCCAGATACGGGGCTAAATGGTGATTTAGCTAGCAGCAGGGAAGCTGAGAACACGCAGTAACATCAGCTTAGACATGGTGGGGAGCAGCAGCTGCTGAAATCAACCCCATCCCAGCTGCTTTTTATGTTGTGTATTAGCGAGTGAGGGCAGACTCTTTCTGTGCGGTGGATGAATATGCATGGATGTCCAAAGCCAGTGATGAATATGTCCATGGTTTATCCTGAAATTCAGAACGAAAGGAGCAGAATTTACCAGTGTATATTAAGGCAAATAATTGGTAGCAAAAATATAGCGAACTTTGACCGCTAATACAGTAAAGTTTACAAAACCACTTCTCCAGTAACATCCTGTTCTCGCACAGCCCCAATTCTGTGCGATGTTTACCCACGATTCTATTCTTGGTTGCTATTCCAGAATTACCTTTTTGGGGAGGAGTGTTGTGGGCAGGGGCTGAGGGGGGGGGGTGTGGATGAACAGAATCCTGGGGGGCATTTTTCGTTAGCCATTCTGGAAAAGGTGTTTTATCTCCCAGGTCATCGTGTTTTCCCATGTGGATAATTCAGAAGTGGCAGATGATTGGCTCTCTAAAGTGGGCATTTAAGGAGTGCTCAGGGAGAAAGATGTGCTCTAATCCTGCCACAACCTCCCACTCCCCATCCATCAGAATAAACTTCTAAAAAAAATGAGAACTCTAGCCATAGAATCTTCACAGTTACAGATGGAAAGGCCCAATCCTGTGCGGTACTGTGTGTAATGTTTGGAAATCCATTTTAGTTGCTTAAGATGTTAACTCCACTTTGCAAAAAGAAAATGTGTTAGCCCCAGATCCTTCCAGGTAGGTGTTCAAATATCTTTGAAGATCTAGCTTTTAGGCTCTTGAGTCTTATTGCAAGTTAGTAGGATTTAAGCTTGTAGGTTCCTAAAGGTACTTGTACGCTGCAATGCTATTTCGGGATACCAGAGTGTCCCGAAATAGCTATCCCACATCTTCACAGCAAGCCTGTTATTTTGGGCTCGCTATTCTGATGTCCCTGTAAACCTCATTCTATGAGGAGTTGAGGACATTTTGGAATAGAGCTTTATTTCGAAATTTGGCGCTGTGTAGAGAGCATCAAATGACCAAATAAGCTATTTCGAAATAGCATCGAAATGAGATACACAATTTGCGTCGCTCAAACTGCATCTTTTATTTCGAGTTACGGTGCAGTGTAGACGCACCCTAAAAGTCCTGTTTCCAAAGTGATGCAGTTGCATAGATGATTTTGAATGCTCTGCAGAGTCGCTTTAAACTAGAAGTCAGCAAATCGGGGGCCCTCAGCATAAATGAGAACAGGGGGAACTGTTGGGTGCTGAGTACTTCTGCCAATCTGGTTTCAATTAGATCCCTTAATGAGAGATGACAGCCTGGCTATTACCAGGCAAATGCTGTGCAGAATGGCTCCGTCCCATCTGGGGGGCTGAAATCAGGCAATTTTGCACTTACTGCAGAGAAGGTATCCAACATGGGTAATAGATTTGGGAAATGAGCCATGGCCTTCGAAGAGCTTGCCAAACCTCCTCTGAGAATGAGCGTTCTAGAGTATTACTCCTGGGGTTGTAGCTCAAAAGGTGTGAACTGCAATCAGGCATGATTTTCCAATTGGAAAGACGCATAAGAGGCCAGAAACAAAGCTACCCCACAGTGCAAATGAGAGCTTGCGTTATTTAAAGTCTATTTTGACCCTTGGAAAATTAACACAAACAAATTAATTACAATAAACTAAAGGACAGAGGGACCAGTGTTACAAACAGCCACTTGCTTCGAGGCAGGTGCACTGGTTGCAATACACAGCATAGAATCAAACCAATTCAGCAGACGGATGAGACTGTCCAGTAAATACCTTGTGTCCTTTGTCAGGCGTGACCACAGCATAATCCAGAGTTGTGTAAGGAATGCGCAGCAGGCTGAAATCCACCAGTGGATGTTATGGATTGTCCATCCCTGGAAAGAGAGATTGGATCAGGTTCTAGAAAACACTCATCGTTTCTCTGCCTCTCCACTTTGGCTACCCCTCATTTGAACTCAAAACATTTCACAACTCCCCTGTTGCATTTTTACTCTGACTTTTCTAATAAGTGTAGGCAGGCTTAGCTCTCCTAATTGTTCTGTACATGCTAGGGGTGTGTGGAGACTGAGATTTTCTTTGTGTTAGAAAATGTTTGTGTTAGTAATAAAACTTTCAACGTCATGCAATGCATCCCCAGTTGTTTTTTATGTCCTCCCCTTCTGGGATATGACACACCTGTGGCGGAACACTGCATCCGTTCCACTAAAGGCTTGGGGGTTTCATGCAGCAATGGCTGGGTGAAATTTTATGGCCTGTGTTTTGCAGGAAGTCAGATGATCATAATAGCTTTAAAATCTATAAATATGTTGTTGAAGTGTTTTTGTGTGTGTGTGTGACTCACTTTCTCCTTCTGGCAAAGGTGCTATAAAAACCCTCGGGTCTTTTCAGTATTTTCCTATTTGCCATTAATGATTGAATATCAGATTTCCTTAACCAAAATACCTACTTTTTTATCTTATCTGCTGCAGCTGCTGCTGGCATTCTCCACTTCTATCTCTTCTCCCCCATACTCCCGGGCCAAATATTACAATTTTAAATAAAAGTCACAGTTGTACAACTTAGTCGTTTCTCTGCCAAACATGCACATACAAGGCTTGGACAAAGGGATGGATTATATAATTGCCACCTGATATTTGGTCCCCTAATGAAAATGGCACAAAGCCATGCTTTCATAAAATCTAAAGCCTATAGAAATGCTCCTCCCCAATTTATTATTTCACTTCCCATGAAAATAGTGTTGTTTAAACCAAATAAACAGTACCAGGCAGTATCTGAATGTACTGCAACCATAAGGTTCTGATTCAGCAAAGTACTTCAGCACCTCCGTATTGGAAACCCTCAATCTGGTGCATAACTTCCCAAGTGTACCAGCACAACTGGGTTGGCTGGAAGATAGTGGGGTGGGGGCAGGAATAGGACTCCACCCACTCCTCACCCTTTCCTGCCCACATGCACAGGAGGGACACTGTATTCTTCCAATCTCCCTTGCTGCCCACATCATTATGTTAGCCAGGTAACCTACGCAGGGGACTCTGTTTTCTTTCCCTGGAAAGGGGTTATAGAAAGAGCCACAACCTTAGGCAGTGTATATGACTATGGGACTATGGTAAGTTTGCACCCTCTAAGACCATATCTATACTTACATGGAAGTTCAAATTAAGATATGCAACTCAAGCTTCATTACTTGTGTAGCTGGAGTTGATGTATCTTAATTCGAACTTTAGTGCTGTCTTCATAGCAGGAGTTGGATGGAGCAAATGCTCCCATTGACTTCCCTTACTTCTTGCGATATGGGGAGTACCAGTGTCAACAGGAGCACCCTCAACATTTGATTTAGCGGGTCTTTACTAGACCCGCTAAATCAAACTCCGGAAGATTGACCTCCACAGCGCTGATCTTCCAGGAAGTGAGGACGTGGTCTGAGTGTGAGCTGTTGAAGGGGAAGTAAACAGAACTGAAGAGCCATGCTAGCATAGAATTGGAGCTTGTCGCTTCTTCTTCTTCATTTAAGTCACGGCTCGGTCTGGATGTGATCATATTCCTTATGTATTCAGCATATTGACACAATAGTTGTGACATCCATTCGATTCATGTGGATGTGCAAGATTAGAGGCTATCCACTGATTACACCCTAGCTGACAGGCCTTATTTAATACAGTCCATAGAAATAAGAGACATGTTAGTAGTATTTTAAAATGGCAAAATATAAACACGAAAAGGCCTTAAGGCTCAGCATTTCTTTAAGTAGGAGATCCTGACACAAAGGGAGGTCATGGTATAACCATCCTTCCTTCTGCCCTGCCTTCAGAGCTGGATCACCAGAAACGAGGGATGTTAGATGTCGTGTAATTGAATAATCATGTAACCGCATCAAATTTGAGTGGTTACATGACTATTTGATGTTCCCTGGAGGCGGGGCTGGCAGCTAGTGTGCTCCTGACCCCAAGCACAGAGGGGCAGGCGGGAGCCAGTTTGCAAGGGGAGCTGGGAATGTGCCTCTCTATTTGAGCTCTCAGTAAACAACATGCCATTGATTTGTGCAATATAGGACATGGCAGGAGACCAACATCAATACTGCCTTGGGCAGGGAAGTTGGTTCTATTGCCTGCCAATTGCAAGATGACTAATAATCAATGAAATTACAAACAGACTGTAAATGAATGCTACATGTGGAATGTAATTCTGCAAAAATAATACTAAAGAATAGTCAAGAGGTTTGGCAGGGGTATAAATCCTCATGCTTCAGGGCTCAAATGAACCTCTTAACTACTGGCGGTCAGGAGGGAATTTGCCCCAGGGCAGAATATCTCATTACTGCTTCCTCCTGGGTTTCTTGTATTTTCCTCGGAATCAGTGGTATCAATCAGGATCAGACAGGTGTGGTATTGGGAACTGTGTCTTTAGTGGTTGAGCACAGCCAGTTGGAACAACCAGGCATAAAATAAAGCAGATATTTTGCTAAATCTTAAGCTTTGAATGATCACTGAACTCGAGGGGCAAGCCAGTCTGGCAATTTATCCACACCTTTGTAACACAGCTCATAGTTAATGCCATGGAACATGCAGGCTACGTCTACACTGGCCCCTTTTCCGGAAGGGGCATGTAAATTTCAGCAGTCGTCGTAGGGAAATCCGCGGGGGATTTAAATATCCCCCGCGGCATTTAAATAAAAATGTCCGCCGCTTTTTTCCGGCTTTTAAAAAAGCCGGAAAAGAGCGTCTAGACTGGCCCCGATCCTCCGGAAAAAGTGCCCTTTTCCGGAGGCTCTTATTCCTACTTCAAAGTAGGAATAAGAGCCTCCGGAAAAGGGCACTTTTTCCGGAGGATCGGGGCCAGTCTAGACGCTCTTTTCCGGCTTTTTTAAAAGCCGGAAAAAAGCGGCGGACATTTTTATTTAAATGCCGCGGGGGATATTTAAATCCCCCGCGGATTTCCCTACGACGACTGCTGAAATTTACATGCCCCTTCCGGAAAAGGGGCCAGTGTAGACGTAGCCGCAGTGTTGTAGGGAAAGGGCAAAATCCCGGATGCACTGAAATCAGTGGGAACTTTGTAATTGTTGTCTGTGCAGTCAGATGTCACTAGGAGTATCCAGTGTCCACTGTCTCAAAGTGAACATGACTGGTCCTCGGGAACATGGGGGAGGAGCAAACCCCCAAATCCTAATCTTCAGTGTTCAGCTAGGAAAAAGTACTCAGGGATAAATTTAGGGCCCACTTCAGGAAAGCATCCCTATTCAGGAAAGGCACATAGATAACTGCTTAGCTTTGAGTGTGTGCTTTCCTGAATCGGGGCCATTATGAACTAACGTTAGTGCCACAGATCAAGGCTTGCAAAACTTCATTTGCTAAAAAAACAGTTTCGCTCCACAGCCACATGACGAGGCTGAAAATGATAAAAAAAAATGAATGCAAGTGAAACAAAATTACAAGCACCCAGCTGTTTGGGCATATCTGCAGAATGAATGATGAGTGAAAGGTTAAGACCCTGGTATTCGGCATAATGGATGGTCTGAATGGGAGAGGCAGACCCCGCAGAGAAAGGGGAGATGATACAGTAGATTGGTACGGAGCTAGTCTACAGAAACTAAACCACTCTGTACTGGACAGGGAAAGATGGAAGGAAATAGTGAGGGAGGCCAATGGGCGTTGGACACCAATGGGCGTTGAGCCCATGGTTTTTGATGATGATGAAATGAACTTGTGTTGAGTCTGACAACCCATGGGCCCAGGTTCAGCCTCAAGTGCATCACATGATGAAGTACCAAACCTGATGATGACAGAGGAAATAAGGGCTGATTCTTAGCAGGCTGAGTACTGCTGCCGCACGTACATCATACCTACATTCCCTTTAGCAAAAAGCACGTGCACAATGGACTGTGAAAATGCACTTTGTGGGATCAGGACCGACTGATGTGTGAGGGGTGCGCCTCGAGGATTTCCGCCTTTCAGTTAACGTTACTTGGCCTCCACTTTTGCGAGTTTTCACATTAAACACCTGCGATTGGGCAGTGAGTGTCCGATCTTGAATTTTATAGCACTTCTGGCTTGATTTAAACCCATTGGCACTGGAGACGGGGGGATGGGAGGAATGTAGGGCTTTTTGTCATGGAAACACCAGTTGCATTCTTTGAGTATGGACTAAGATCCGATAAACCTCATGGCAGAAGAATCAGGAAGCGTTTTACCAAAAGCCGAATGTCTAGAACAGGGGTTCTCGAACGTCATTGCACTGTGATTGCCTGCTGATAACGAAAATGACTGCATGGTCCTCGGAAGGGAACCAATGCCTGAACCTCATGGCCCCGGAGCCAAGCCCAAGCCCTGCCACAATGGGGGGCACCAGAATGTGGGGGCTTCAAGCTTGAGCAGTGGAACTCAGACTTTGGCTTCAGCCCCGAGCCTCAACAAGTCTAACGCCAGCCCCAGTGACCCACTTTAGAATCCCGACCCACGGTTTGAGAACCGCACGTCTAGAAGTCCAGTGGGTTCATATTGTATCTCTTCGGAAGCAGATTATTAATTGAGCAAAGCAGGTGCCCTGAATTGTAAACATGTGGCAAGGTTGGTCATCTACCCTTGTATGCAGACCGTATCCAGGCTGGAACAGGCTCATGAGCTGCAGTAAGGATGGTCAGCCCCAGCAGCTGCAGCTGTAATGGGTTTCAGTCTGTAGGAAGGGGCTGAAATGGGAAGAGTTCCCCTACTGGCGACCAGCTGGCCGGAACGGAGAGCAACCCAACTGCTATCACTTGAAGGGAGGAGCCTGGCCGAAGCCAGAGCCCATGTAGGAAGGTGGCTGGTCAGAGCCCACCATGCTGGACTCTAAGGCTATGTCTAGACTGCAGGCTTCTTTCGAAAGATGCTCTTTCGAAAGATCGCGTCTAGACTGCAGGCGGATCTTTCGAAAGAAAAATCCGCTTTTTCGAAAGAGAGCACCCAGCGAGTCTGGATGCTCTCTTTCGAAGACGGCCTCTTTACATTGAAGAACGCCTTCCTTCGAAAGAGGAACTTTCGAAGGAAGGCGTTCTTCCTCGTGAAACGAGGTTTACCGCCATCGAAAGAAAAGCCGCGTTCTTTCGAAATAATTTTGAAAGAATGCGGCTTGAGTCTGGACGCAGGGGAAGTTTTTTCGGGAAAAGGCTACTTTTCCCGAAAAAAACCCTGAGTCTGGACACGGCCCCCGGGTTTATTAGGGACCTGGTTATGAAGCCAGGAGCCTGCAAGTAAGACCCCATGTGAGGGGAAGGATGGGCCCCGGAGTAAGGCTGATAGAGCAGATGGGCAAATACCCATCTGAGGAGCTGAGCACTAAACCCAGCTTGGATAAAGTCTCTCTTATTTTGTGTGGCTTGGGAATCCACTCCCCTGGAAGGGGTAAGGATTGAACTTTTGTAGTGACCTGGACAGATGAGGCTGGCAACCCTGTACGGGGTGAACTGAGGCAAAGCAGCTGCAGCATCATGCCAAGCCATGAGAAGGCATGTGGGGACAGTGCCTTGATGACACCCCTGCTGTCTGTACACTCGCTTTCGTGAAGCATGCGTAGAGTCATTAAAGCCATGAAAACCAGCAATGCAACTCCATCCTGAAGTCAGTCCATACTGCTACTTGTTCTTACTGTGTTGGTGGGGGCTGGGACTTCCAAAGGAAACTAGGGGTATGCAGGACCTATTTTGGTAGGATTTGGGAATTTCCTTAGGCTTATCTGAAATCCCCAGCCTTAGACGATCTCCTTCTCTTTGTTTTGTCTTTCAGGGAATAAATCCACCTTAAAGTGCAAGTTCTTCTATATGATTTGCTCATTTCATTTTCGTAACACACACCCCGCTACAGTGAGTATGGGAAATTTGTCCCATTCTGCAGAAGGGGAAGAGCAGTTGTGCAATGCAATTCATGCAAGTATTGGCCAGCCAATACCTTGAGATTAATTGTGAAGCAATTTTTAAGTTCATCAGACCATGGCTCAGTACCATGTCATCTGACAAATCGGCTTAGAAAAGTGGAGACTAGGGGGGATAGGATAGAAGTCTATAAAACCATGATTGGTGTGGAGAAAGTAATTAAGAAAAAGTTATTTACCTGTTCCTATAACACAAGAATGAGGGGTCACCAAATGAAATTAATAGGCAGCAGGTTTAAAACAAACAAAAGGAAGTTTTTCTTCATACAATGCACAGTCAACCTGTGGACCTCCTTGCTAGAGGATGTTGTGAAGGCCAGAATTTAACAGGATTCAAAAGGGAGCTATATAAATTCATGGAGGATAGGCCCATCAATGGCTATGAGCCTGAATGGGTAGGAATAGTGTCTCTAGACCAGGGATGGCCAACCCATTCTGAACAAAAAGCCAAAATAGCAGTGAATACAGCACAAAATTGTTAAGAAAAAAAAAAAAAAAGACTGCCCCTTTAAAAAAACGCTTTTTGGCCTCATCAGGCTACCACCGGCCACCGCCATCTTGAAGTCGCCACAGGGCGAGCACAGGGAGTTGGGACACAGGGGCCGTTTTCAGGGGCACAGGGGCGGCTTCACGAGTCACACTTTCGGGGGGGAAGAGCCTCATGCGGCTCGTTAGCCACGGGTTAGCCACCCCTGCTCTAGACTCTGTTTGCCAGAAACTGGGAATGGGCGACAGGGGAGGGATCACTTGGTGATTCCCTGTTCTGTTCATTTCCTCTGGGGCACCTGGCATTGGCCACTGTCAGAAGACAGGATACTGGGCTAGATGGACCTTTGGCCTGACCCAGTATGGCCCTTCTGAGTTCTGCAAAGTTTCAAACACCACTTAGCCTGACTTCTTCATTTTCTTTCCATTTGAAACTTGAACTTTTAAGGAGGGAAAAATCTGGATCCTAAAGGGGAGATAAAGGACTGAGATCTGAGCGAAGAAGCTTGTTGCAGTGAATTAATTCTAAGATGTCGCTGGCTCTCCTCTGAAGGGACTACAGATTAAGATGATTAAGAAAGGATTCGCTTTGTCCACTAAGCTAGTCCTTGCAGCTTGGAACAAAAGGAGGGCTTCTGTTATTTGAATTCAAAGTAAAAGAATAATTTTTCTGACTAAAAATAAAGTCGTAATTAGAATAGATGGCCTAGTAACTGAGGTTTAGCCACTCCTCCCCATTTTGGTTCCTTTTTCACATGGAAACCAAATCCAAACAGAGCCACCCCACGTTTTAGGACATGCAAATCGGTTTAAAGCCCTTATGTAAGGGTGTGTCAGAATGTCATGAAAGGATAAAGGAGCAGACAGTGAAATATTTAGAACTCCGTAAAATTGGGGATTGCTGAATGGGGAGGGCATAGATCTAGGGGGACATTCCCCTTGCTTATGCTCCCAGTTAACCCAAGATCCTCTCTTATTTGGCGTATGCGGTAGTGGAGAATGAGCTGCCTTGGGGCTATGGTTGGAAATAGAGTGCTAGCACTGTAAGAAAAAAAAGG
This sequence comes from Pelodiscus sinensis, assembly GCF_052426305.1. Classification (NCBI taxonomy): domain Eukaryota; kingdom Metazoa; phylum Chordata; order Testudines; family Trionychidae; genus Pelodiscus; species Pelodiscus sinensis. Next base: position 196,734,410 of record NC_143054.1, read on the forward strand.
GGGGAGAGAAGGGAAATCCAACCCACTATTGCCAGACCCAAGTGCTCGAAGCTCATGAGTCAAGTCCTTGCAAATTATGAGATAAATAAAAAAGTCATGATTTTTTGCCAAAGTAAAAATGATGGGTTGTTCCTATTTGCTTTCTGCATTGGGATCACATTCTCAAGCCTTTCTGTGGACCCATAAAGCACATGCTGTCCCTTTGACTGCAATGAGACCTAAGCGTGGGCCTAGGAGAGGTTTAGCTACGTCGCAGGCTCAGGGCTCCCTTAAAGCAGGTCTACATTAAAGAGGAAGGTCCAATCAAGATTGGCATCTCCAGCTGTGTTAATTATGTAGGTGGAGTCGATGTACCTTGTTTCGAGTTTCCCCAAAATGTGAGGCCGACAGGAGCAAACAGTCCTGTCAGCTTCCCTTAATTCTCGCACAAGGCTACCTTCTGACGGGGTGCCCTCTGAGTTTGATTTAGTGAGTCTTAAGTAGACTCGCTAAATCAAACTCTGGAAGATCAATCGCAGCAGCGTCGCTCTTCTGTTTATTGAAGACTGCCTTAGAACAGAGCAACATTATTTTCCAAAAATCTCAGTGTCATCACCCCTTTCTAAACACATACCTCGCGGGCCTGCCAACTTTTAGTCATACAATTAGGCTTGTTACAGTTGCTGAAATTATTGGTATAATTCAGGATTACTCAAGTAAGTGTGGATTTGCTGAATCAAGCCCTGCAGTAGCTTGGTGGGGACCCCACACGCCTCTTTGTTGCACAGAGAGGAGTAGAAATTGTGCAATAATAAAGGAAAAACAGACTGGTGTAGAGGGGAAATGCACCTATGTTCCTATACTAGCCTCACCAAACAGCTCCACACTAGCACCAGTGAATGTTGTGGTGAGGAGGAAGAGCGGAGAAACGGGGAGCAATGCCTTTGCATGGCATGTCTCCTGAAGAAACCCATAGCGGTTGCACAAATATTTACCGTTTAAGTTGTTTCTCCAAGCAGCGCTGACTTTGTGTGTGTGTGTGTGTGTGTGTGTGTGTGTGTGTGTGTGTGTGTGTGTGTTGAAAGCTGCTTTAAAGGGCACAGGTGTGTGCCTGCCACCAAGGTAGCCATACAGCCCTCAGCCCCGCATATGTATGGGGAGTATGTCACAGGTCCACTGTGGAGATTTACAGCCCCCAGTTAAACTGCGTTGGCTCAGAGGGCAGCTGGCTGCCCCATACTCAGGATCTGGGCCAACCTGGATCCTCTGTGCATTAGGGTTTGAGCCATGCTCCAAAATTACCTCAGCAGGCCTCATGCCGAGGGAGGATAAAGCAAACAACCCCATCCCGGCTCTCTTTCCGGCCAGCGAGAGAGTACATTTTCCGGGGCTTTTCCTAGAGTCTCATGAGAAATACAGGTGTTTGTGTCTCTTTTTACCTCAGTAAGCACTGAGAGCTGGAGTCTCCTCTGTCGACAGCTTTTCAGCCGGGGCAGGAAGCTGGCGAGCCTCTTACCTAGATTACTTTGGGGAAGAAAAGGAGCCGTTTTAGTCACTCAGCTGCGTGATAAGGAAGGACTTTAAGCACAGAGTTGAAGGGCAATCTTACATTTTCCCAGCTGTTCTATTAAAATTCTGCTGAATTTCAGCGATCCCCGAGATTGTATGCTAATTCTGCCTCGGAGAGGACTCTGGGTTTTTTGTATTGTCTGCCACGGGCATATGGCAGCAGTAGGAACGGTTTCCATAGCAACCTTTCAGCACTATGACATCACCAGTGCTGTCAGATTTAAGCCCTTCAAGGCTTTTGGATTTCAAGGATTACATAACTTTGGAAGGGTTAGGCTGGGGCATGGATCTAATCAGTTTTCAAGGCTTTAGTCAAATTAAAATGAAATAAAAGTTGCGTGGCCCCATCAGCGGTGGATCTGGAGCGTTTTGCAACCTAGCTATGCGTGCGCTGCAGCCTGCTGGGTTTCAGGGACAACGCAGGACGGGGAGCCCAGCAATGGAGACACCAATTTAACCCTGTTTCGGGATTGTTTTCGAGTCCTGCTGCATTCCCCATTATTTTGTACCTCTCCCAAAGTGGGCTGGGTCGCCTTGTTGCAGCTGTGGCTGAGAATCACTTGGTCCATGAAGCCAGGATGGACTGCCTTTCCTCGGTTACTTTAACACCCAGAATATTTATTGGGTGGGTTGGGAAGAGGTGTAGACATTTTAAAAAAGACACAGCTCTGCGATTTTGGAATAGCCACCCACCCTCGGGGTTTCCCAGCACAGCCCCATTTGTGGGCCTGTGGGCTGTGTGGTAGGACGTGGTGTGCCACCAGCCATCATGCGACCCCGATAACATCCGTGTATCGCCTGCCTGCACCGCTGTTTTACCTTCCAGGTGGCAAGAAGGAGCAGTGCTGGGAGAGATTGCATGATGCCTGCTAGAGATGTCAATGTTTAACTGGTTAACCAGTAAGCCTCATGCTTAACGGGTGAGGCTTACTAGGTAAAGTTAACTGGTGGGGGCTGGAGCATTCCCTCCCTGCTGCAGACAGGGGGCTATTCCAGCCCCACGGGGGCCCGCCACAAACAGGCTGTTCCGGTCATCTGGAGAATCCTCTATCTGTCACACGCCTGTGGTGTGGAGACCACTCCTGCCCCGGAGATGGGGGAGGGGGACTGCTCCAGTCCAGTTGGGCCGGAGCTGCCCCCCACCACTTCTTTAATCCATTAACCAGTTAAACAGAAGCAGGAGAACGGTGTAAACCGAGCGTTTCCAGACTGGTGCCCTGTTGGATGGAACAATCAGTTCACTCTACACAGAGTCACTTGGAAGAGGGCAGAATAAATTTGAGCTGGCAGGCGTGTGCATCTATGCATGCATCTTGGTGCTGTGCTTTCCGGGGGTGTGTGTGCAAACTCGCATTACTCCCGCTGATCTCCCAGGAGAGAGAAGCAGGCCCCCGCCAAGGTGCGGGAAGGGGCACTGAGGCTGAGGGAAAAGGCTGGAATTGTGACGAGCTGGGTCCGTGCGCTGTGTCTCCGATCAGCCAGTCAGACAAATGACAGTAAGAGCAGCATTTTGAGGAGCCCTCCTGACAACAAGTCTGAACTCATCCTGCAGCCTTCAGGGGCATTGCTCCCCGCCTACTGCTTTGATGTAAATGTTCCGACAGAAGGAAACATTTTCATAAGCAGCAGCAGAAGTTTGGTACAGTCTTTTCCAATAGTCAGCAGCTGTGGTGACATCCACAAAGGGGCACCTCGATTGCGGGAACCCAGCTGTGTTCTGTAATGATTTTATAACTGTGTTTCCAGATAATCAAGTCTGATTTTTACCTTTATCCTGCTAGGAGAGAGTACAGTAGAACAGAGCACACACAACATCCAGGCCACCTGGTAACTCAGAGTGATGTTTTGAGATTCAGTTTAAGCAGAAGATGAGCAACATGGTAAAACGACAAGTTTTTTTTTTCAGTGATGGTTGTACGTACTCAGTCTGTGCTTCATTGAGTGAACCAAATGGTGATTATACAGAAAGTATTTGCTTTTACGGGTAAGTATATATAATACAGAGGCACTACGACCACTGAAAAGTCAGAGTGGAGTCAGCTCTCTAGCCTTAGCTAAGAGCCAGGTGGCTTTTAGCTCATGCTAGGCTCATGGCTTTCGTCCCTAAGGTCGCAGGTTCAGTCCCTCCTGCTGGTTTTATATATATATAATAAAGTATATTGTTCTTGCTTTTCGGTTAATAATCAACTATATTCATTGTTGACATGGGTCTACAGGTAGGTAGATTTCGACATTTTTCAAATGTCATGAAGTGCTTTCTGAGGGTAAGAAATTTCCGTTAATTGAGAATAATGCGTTTTAGACTTCCTCCCTCCTGCACACATGCTCTACTGAGGATTATGAAGGGTTTGTAAGACTGCAGTTGTGGAGTTAGGGTCTAGAATTCAAGTGATCGATAGGACTAGAAGTGTCTACATCTCCTGCCCTACTGTTGCAAACACTTAGCAACTTAACTTGTAGCATACCAATAGTCTCCTTGCTTTAAAGAGGATTACTCCTGTGAGTAAAGATAAGCACATGTGTAAGTGTTTACAGGATCAGAGTCTAAGCATCTTCCTTAGACAACTGAGCTGATGCTGTGTTTTAAAGATAGCACTCACTGTTGAATTAGTGGCATCCCTTCCCATGGATTTTCTCCAGGGACAAACAAGTACATCTTTGTTTTATTTGTGTTGCAGTAGACATTGGGGATCTAATTTCTTGCACTTATTAGCAGAACATCTATCTAGATATTTTAGAAATGGGCATCAGTCTTTCTGTCTGTCTGTCTGTCCGTCTGTAAGTCTGTTTGTTCAAGAGCTCCTCCTAAACAGTAAGAGTGAGGACCACCAAATTGTGGTAGGCAGCTTCCTCTTATCGTAACTTAAAGCAAGGTCAGGGTTTGGTTGTGCCAGGAAAGCAGGAAGGGAGCTATATGTAGAGTGACCACTGGGGACAGCTGCACCACCAACCGGGTAGCCAGCAGGGCTGGGACTCCACCATCTTGCCTGCCACTAGAGCGGGTAAGTAGCCCTCCGGTCCAAACCCTTCCCCCCGTACCTGGCCCTTGGGCACAGGGCCGGAGGGGAGGGAGAGAGAAGGACCTTGGCTGCTGGGTGTGTGTGTTGGGGGAGACAGAAGCCCCCTGGCAGCTGGGGGTGGGTTCAGGGGAGATGGAAGGCCCCTGGTAGGCAGGAGGGTTGGGGGGCAGAAAGATGACCCCAGCCGGAGAGGCTGGGAGGAAGAGAAAGCCCCACTAAATGGACCCCCTGTCCTGAGCCCTTCCTCACCCTCCCAAACCTCACTCTCGCCCTCCTACACCTCCAGCTTACTGCTCTGCTCCCCCCGCAACATCCCCAAGACCCTGCCCTGACTCCTTCCACATGCCAGCTCCCTTCTCTGAAGGAGCCGGGCACAGCCGGGTAAGTCTGCTGGTTATCTAACCGTCTTGTCATCTTCAAAGCTAAATTATTTTGCGTGTCAGCGTTTTAAGGTCCTACAAAACATATGAAACCGCCATTCGACGTGGGCTGGCTTGGTATGTAGCACTAGGCTAGCGTAACGCCCGATGGCGGAAGCAGGCTAGGGGCAAACCTGAGCAGGGTCTAATGTGTGTGGGCATTAGGGTTGCTAGTTCTGCTTGGCCATGTTCCTCAAGGTTTCATGACACAATCTCCAGGACAGTCCAAGAGGATTGGCAGCCCTGGCCCTGGTTGGATAGCCAAGAGGGCACTGAATATCGGCATTCCGCCAATGGCCAGAATTCTCACAGTGGGCTGGGCTTACTGATTAATCGTATCGACTCCATGGACACCCCCCCTTGCAGAGGCGTACCGAGGGTGTTATGCGCCCCAGAGGCAAAGGCACCCCCGCCACAACTGCCGCTGCGCAGTAGGGCCCCGAACTTGGTGCACGGCTGAGCCCAACCCTAGGAGGAGGGGGGCAGGGAGCTTGTACCGCATCTTCCCCTGCCCCTTCCAGTTTGGGGCCAGGCCCCCGCACGCACCAATCCGCCAGCGAAGATGGAAGAGGGTCAGGCTGGGAGGCAGAGAGGAGGCTCCAGCTGCTGGCAGCAGGCGGAGGAGGAGCAGGCAAGCCAAGGGATGATAGGAGGAACAGAGGGGGACTAAATTGGTGCCCCTCTAGCGTGGCGCCTGGGGGGAACTACCCACCTGTCTCCCCTCGCTATGCCACTGCCCCCTTGCTGTATCAGAGGCACCAAGTGGGAGGGGGAGCTGGGAGCAAGTGCTGTGGGCAGCTGGCTTTTAAGCTGGATCTCCAAGAGCACAAGCTCCACAGAGCTGCCTCCCCTCCCCCCTTCACGCTGCTGCCTCTGATAGAGAGGCAGCAGCACGGAGAGGGGAGCAGGTGGGAGCTGGTGCATGCAGGAATCTGGCTTTCAAGCTAGCTTCCCATGCATATTGGCTCATGTAAGCCACTTGTCTCCCCCTCCACGCTGCTGCCTCTCTGTTAGTGCTGGCAGGGGGGAAAAGACGGGAGCCAATACATGTGGGGAGCTGGCTTTTAAGCTGGCTCTCCTTGCGTGCTGGCTCCGCGGAGCCGCCTGCTCCCTCCCTCCTTTGCTCCCTCCCACAGAGGCAGCGAGAGGGGACAGGCAGGGGGCTAGTGCTTGAGGGAGCCGCTTCCCTCCAGCCCCCATGCTGCTGCCTCTATCAGGGCAGGGGGTGGGGCAGGGGAGGTTGCCACAGAGCAGCCTATGTCCACAGTGGGCCCATCGCTATCTAACATCCCTAGTTGCTGACAGCAAGCAGCCTCTTGCTCAGACAGTTTCCTCTTTCTGTTTAGGTCTTTCTGTAGTCTAGGTATCCCGCGAGAATGCTTCTGCCCAGCCAAACAGGGGACTGGACTATGACTTCTGCGGGGCCTGCAGGCCTTGAGCTTTGTCTTCGTTGACTAGGGATAACGGTTCAACGTGCTGTCGTGGCCCGGAAGCTAAGGAGGATGCCTAGGGACCCAATGCACCACGGTTTAGTAGCAGGGTCCTGAAAGCTAGAGACTACGCTGAAAATAAGTGAAAGGAATTTAGGAAAGAGGCAACTTATTCATGTCGTCAGAAAAGCCGCTTTGGGAAATGCTGCACAAAAATCCTAGTCCAGTTCCATTATGTTTTATTTTATAGGAGCCAAAACAGGAGGCTGAGACTTACAAAGGTACCTTAAGGAAAACCTCACCCCTCCATTCCAAATTTGATTATTTTTAAAGAACATTTTTCTTAACTATTTTATAATGTCGATGTCCTCTTGAGAACCACACATCCCGAGGAGTGGAGTTTTACATACAGGTATTGCAGTCTTCAGACAGTTAAGTATGTGAGTCCGTGCAGTGGCCAAGGATGCGAGGAAGTATTGAACTCGACCAGGTCGGTGTCCTGTGACCCCGTCACACCTCATGGGAATCCTGCTGTTGAAATTATTCCATTCAGGCTGAAAGAATTACATTGCTAAAGTATGTGGCAATTTTGCTTTGTGAGCCAAAGAAGAGTAAAATAAAACCACCACACTCCTTTTTAATTGGACTTCGGAAATTACTTAAACATATGCTTGACTTCAGGATGCCTGGACATGAGGCCGAAACCAGGGTTTGAATTTAATTTGGAGAGTAAAAACTGGTGTGCTTACTCACTAGCTCCTGAACCATTATATTGCCTTAAACTGAATCTCCTCACACTTTGAGACCCATTTTTAGAGTGCAGTTTTCACACGGTGGATAACAGCTTAATTAAAGGTTGTCATTGCCTTTCCCCTCTCGTCACGGAAGTGTTTGTTTGTGTGCCGCTGACTTAGTTTCAGCCCCATATACTCTCCATTTTCAGTTTTCATTGCTCTTTGCATTGGTGCAGGTTGTATCTCCAAAAACCAGCACTCGCTAGTCCAGCAACATCCATCACCTGGCAGGACCATGGATGCTCCTGGATCAGAGCGCCTAAGAGCAGGCGGGCACAAGAACTTAAGAACGGCCCTACTGGGTCAGACCAAAGGTCCATCTAGCCCAGTGTCCTGTCTGCTGACTGTGACCAAGGCCAGGTGGCCCAGAGGGAGTGAACACAACAGGGAATTATCAAGTGATCCCTCTCCTGTCACCCATTCCCAGCCCCTGACATACAGATGCTAGGGACACCATTCCTACCCATCCTGGCTAATTGCCATTGATAGACCTAACCTGCTCCCGGCTGGCTGGAGAAACTGGGTCGGCAGCACAAGACAGGGCCAGAGCCCTGTGATAGTCTCCAGCAGCATGGGGCCATGCCAGGGTCCACAGGAAGCACAGGTACGAACTGGGCTGAAGCCCCACAGCAGCCCCGGAGCCCCACGGCAGCAGGGGACCAGAGTCCCCCCTGTTGTGGCTGAACCAGGTCTCCTTAAACCCCCAGGGATGGGGTGAGGGCAAGGCAGGGCCTGCAGCAGTGGGGAGCGTGGGTCCTGTAGCCTCTGGTGGAGTTACCCCGGGCTCTGCTATGACCCTCTGGAGACGGTCCTGGGGTCGTTTTTATGTCACTGTTGGAAGTACAAGGTAGAAGTAGGACAATGTACTTTATGTCCCAGTGGTCTGATCCAGCATGGCAATTACTATGTTCCTTTTACATTAGGGGTATTTGCCTTCTGCCATGTTTGTTCCTCTTATTGTTCCTTTCCCCCTGTTGATATCTGCTGCTTTCCCAGTGAAGGTCTAAGCTCATGTAGTTCTGTAACTTTTAGATTGGGTTACAGCTGGCTATAGGATGAAGCTAGATTTTTTTTCTCTTGGCGAAAGAAATTCAACACCTTCTTCCTGCTGTCCATACTGCAGTCTTAGCCTCTTGCTTATGCTTGCTCTTGTACTTGAGCTCTCGTTACATTTGCAGGTGCGGAAAATTATTGACACTTAAAATGCAATTAGCATAAGTTTCAATCACCCGAGACCAAAATGACTTGCACAAAACTTTTTAACATCTGCCATCAAGATTCTAAGTCTGGTACACAACCAGAATAATGGAAGGGGAAGCTTGAAATGGTGCCAGGTTCATTTTTAAACCATGTTGAAAGTACTCTGGATTCATCATTCAGCTTTCTTGATGTTAATAATTTACAGTAACCCCTGGTGAGTTAATACCAGGTTTCTTTGGGACAGGGGAATGTCTTGGTCTGAAATGAGTGACTTATCTTGCGATCAGGTGGAGTGGAGCGGTACTGTATGGAAATGAAGGGAAAATCGAAATAAAAAATAAACCAGTGTTTTCATTTCTAAGCGGCAGCAAAAGGTTTTCACGGGGACCTGTGCAGAGCTCTGTTCTCAGCACAAGGGTGGTAAATGTTTCTTAGAAAGAAACGCAGCAGAACACCCATTTCTTGGAAACAGGCACATTGGGGAATTTTCTTTCGCAGTCTACCTGCAACAAGTGCGCCTTTTATCTCCCTTCACCTGAGAGATAGTTTTGAGCGTTTCTTGATTACAGTGCTTGAGCAGAAGCACCAGTAAGCATACCTTTGCTGCTCACCTGCTTCTGCAATCACAGCTCTGGCTCTTTGGCGTTATTAAAGTGTCGCACTACATACTCTCTACAGGGAAACTTAATTCCATCGGGGTCTACAGACTTTTTTTTTTAACTGCACAAAAATTGCCCCAACCGTGGAAAGCTGCCTCTCTAAATGAGTGAGTCTAGCGCTGTTGTTAATTGTGCTTAGTCCTTTTGCAGTGGTGCATGACTGAGAGACAGCTGGGGGATGGTTCCAGAGCACTGTCGCCAGGTGACTTGCTAATGTCAGTGAAACTGGGACCATTGCTCTGCATGAGGAAGCGAAACTGTACTTGATCCCTGCTTCACTGAGCTGCTGCTTGTTTAGCTCATGGGTAACTCTCCAGCGCTTGTCCTCTGAAATCCCAGCCTTGTTCCCGTTCCTCTTGCTCAGTGAAGAGTTTTTCCTAACATCTCAGAAATCTCAGCTCGTGCTTGAAAGGCCTCCATGGCGGATGTGTGATGCCATTGGCATCATCATGACCCTCTGAGAGAATGAAGAATTGCTAGCTTCGCTGGAAGGAGAACAGTATGAAAGAGTTCTCCTGAACTGCTCCAAACTGGATTTATAAGCTCTTCTGGCCATAATCTGCCTTCTGTTTCCATGGCAAACTTCTGTGGCTGTCAGGGCTGTTCCCTACTCTGGTGCTCCAAGTGCAGAAGGTGAGGGCCCACGAAAGACCTTAAATATCCTCCCGTTATAGGTTCTGCTTGCAAAAACAAAACAAAACACCTCCTCAGAGTCACAGTTGCCCTGGCTGTGGAAGACAGTCTGCCACTATTAAGTGACTTTAAAGAACCTGGAAAAAACCCCAGGAAGGAACACTTGAATTCCTTCCCCATGGGTACCCCAAGCTCTTCTGCCACAAGACAGCTTGAAAATAGAAAGAAGAGAAAACACAGAAAACAAACTGTGTTTTTGATAGCTGGTCTCTGAGCCTAGGCAGGCACACACAAACCTGTTACCTTCCAAGATACAAGAATCAAATCATCGCCTTAAAAAAAGATGATTTAATTAGCAAAAAATGCCCCCAAAAGATATCCTTAATAAAGCATACTTGGTTGCTAGGTGTTACCAAGCAACGGAGTGAAACAAATTAAAACACAGAGACTATAGTATCTCTTGGTACAGCTTAGATAGTGAACGCCGGGGGAGAGCACATGGATTTTATATGAGAAGTTTAACCAAACAACCACGACAAAGAAAAGTACCGTGATCGCAACTAAACATACATTCCCCTTTCTACTCACCATCCGTGCTGAGCCGTACTTCAAGGCCCAGTTCACGCCTATGCCCAATACTCCTGGTAGGCATGGTAATTCTCTGACATATGAGTTGAAGATGGTGGCAGTGGGAAACAAGCAGAAGCAAATAATTGAGAATGAACAAGCAAAGGATAAGCAATCGAAATATTCTTTCTAAGAACAGTACAACATGCAGTAGAAATGGTCTGAGAGAAGCTTCCCAGTAGAGAAGGAGAACAGACCCTGGAATTAGTAGAAGAAATAACCCTCTTACTAGAAAGTCTGCAAAAGAAAAAGGCACTGGGAAGTAGGGATGTGAATGGGTAACAGGTAGCACTAGACCCACTTATTTATAGAGGCAGATTTCCATGGTGGTGCAATTTTGTGTAGTTAAAAAAAATAAATCTGTAGTCCCAGATGGAATTAAGCATTACCAGGTGATGCTTCCAGTAAACCGGTTAACCAGTGTCCTTAACATTTAACTGATTAAATAGGCATTTACACCCCAGTGGGCCATGACAGCATAACAGCAGAGCGTCTTCAGGAATGCGAGGAACACCTGGGGTGATGCACAAGCTATTTAACAAGAATTGCCACCGAGCAAGTGCTGAGAGAATTGGGGGAAATGATATCACAGTTGTTTACACAGGGGTACTAAGTGTGAACTCAGGAACCACAGAGGAATGAGCTTACTGAGTGTGCAGGGAAAAGTGTTCACTGAGATCCTGCTAAGGGGATTTAAAGAGCTATGTGGAAGTAGTGCTTGCAGAGGAACAGGCCAGATTAGGATCAGGACAGAATAAATATAGTAGATAATCTCTTTGTGATAAGCGATATTGGCAAAGAACATTCTATGATTCTATAGATAAATGTCTGTCAGGGATGGTCTAGACAGTATTTGGTCCTGCCATGAGGGCAGGGGACTGGACTCGATGACCTCTCGAGGTCCCTTCCAGTCCTAGTGTTCTATGATTCTATAGGACATAATCTCACCTGCTATCACCAACTTTATAGACTTCAAACAGGCTTTTGATTTCATTTCATGCCAAGTTTTGAGACCATTCAACCTCCCTGGTATGTTGATAGAAAACTCCTATGGTAAGTTAAAGAGAGTGGATAAGGAGTCGACAGATGGTTTGAAACAAAAATGAGGGAAACAAAAATGCATGCTGTCTCCAGATTTCTGGAAATAATCATGGTTGTAGCACTGAGAGATGAAAGGAAGGGAATCACGTGGGAGGACAGCGAATAACCTTACATTCACAGATGATCTTGACCTCATAGCATTGACCAGTGAGGATTTACAGCCAATAACTAAAAAGATTGACCAGGAAAGTGGAAAATTCGGACTGAAGATCAGCACAGAGAAAACCAAAATTATGGCAATTGAAGGACCAGAGGAAGTGGCAAAGACCAAAGTCAGAGAACTAGAACAAGTGGGGAAAAGTCTGGACAGTGGAGGATGAGTATTGAAGGATGGGAATTGTGAAGATGTCCTACCACATATACTCATTCATAAGCTGACTCTTTTTTTAAAACTGTCCCTCTGTGAAGAGTGGGGGGTCAGCTTATGAATGGGTTCTTCCTGAGCTGTGGGAAGCAACGTGGGCTGAAGGAAATGCTGACTGCTGGCACTGAGCCTTTCAGCGCCTATTGGCTAGGAACAGCAAAAGCAGCCAATGGGAGCTGAGGTGCTCTGTGCCTGCAGCCTGCACGTCCCTCAGCTTGCACTGACGAGCTGGGACTGGAAGTCTGAACTCTGGAGCCGGCTTATAAACGGGTCAGTTTTTCCCTGGGATTTTGAGGCGGGGGGGGGGGGGTTCGGCTTAGAAACGAAAGGGCTTATGTTCGAGTATGTAGGGTAAAAAGAATTGGACTGGCCATTGCTGCATTCAGAAAACTCCACAAGAGCCGGAAGACTACAAACATTTCCATTTAAAACCAAACATTGGTGCATACTAGACAGTTGTACTGGTGCTGACCTATGGGTCGGAATGCAGGAGTACAAGGAATCACAAAAACGATTTCCTAACTGTAGAAATGAACGGTCTGAGAGGAATCCAGCGATTTTTTTTTTTTTTTAAGACTGCAGGAAATAAAAAAAGAGGTGACAAGCAAAAGGCGAGGGCAAGAAATGACACCGTTACAGAAGATTAAGGAAAGATGACTGAAGTGGTTTGGACGGGTGTCACACGTGGGCCTGGAAAGGAAACCGTACATGGTGATTATATACCAGAGCATAAGGAGCTAAAAATAGAGGATGCCTGAGGATGCTGTGAGTAAACATGGTTAAGAATAGCAGCAGCAAAAGGTTCAGAGATGAACAAAACTGTAAAAATGGCACAACACCAGAAAGTGGTGGGAAAACTTCATTTGACCCCCATCATCACAAGCTGGGAGATGAAAATGATGATTCTGGCCTGACAGCATTTTACACCCAGTTTGTCCTTGTTTAGTACGGTTGTAAGTGGCTGAACTGAATAGGTGAATGGGGCCCCGAAGAAGAGTGGGAGGAGGATGGCATCAATGTACCTTCAGTAGCAAGGAAGAGATATTCTTACTTCATGTTAGCTAATACATGAGGTAAAACTCTAATGAAGGCAACACAAAGAAATGTGGTGTTTTCACAATAGTTATCTGGTGAGGGTGAAGGTTATGGGAATCTTAGGGTTTACTCAAATCCCTAGCAGTTCACGTGAAAATAACACCTTTCCTTGTATTGCCTTCATTAGGAATTTACCTCATGCGTTAGCTAACATGAGGTAAGAGCACCCTTACCTCTTGAAGGCAACACTTAAACAGGAATCAGGCCCTTTCTGTGTGGAAAAAAATTGTGTAACTATATATTTTGTAAAATATCCACTGTGAAAACTGAAATTATTGGGGAAAATTGACTTATGTTTTGGCCACTGCAAGGTTTCAGATTCATTAAAAGTAGATTTGTTTAGAATAGTGATAGAAATGTAGCCGTGTTAGTCTGGGGTAGCTGAAGCAAAATGCAGGACAATGTTAGTCTTTAAAGTGCTACATTGTTCTGCATTTTGCTTCATTTGTTTAGAACATATTCTTATTTGTTTAATAAAATTAATCTAGCCATTTGCACCACGAAACAGTAGTGTCCAGTAATGTCCACTTACTGTTTAAATATCTGGTCGCATTGGCAGAAATGGAAGTTCTGTTATTTTTTTATTTTTTGTCATAACAGAAAATGTGAAATAAGCAGGTTGCTGTGAGTTTGAGGGGAAGGATTTAATGCAAGTCTGTCAAAATAGGAATGTAGCAGTTCTGGCAAGAGGGAAAAGTGTGGGGAGTGGTTTTATTTTGGGTTTTTTCTATACCTCTAATGGCAAGAAATAGTTTGGTTATCTACTGCCTCTGGAAATAGAGTGTGATAGCTCAGATGCCCGTGTCTATCAATTAGAGAGGACCTTTGAGATTACTTTAACAAGGTGGCTTGTACAGTTATGTGCTACGATGCACCCAATGAGAAATAACGGGTAACTGAATTGAATTATAAATAAGGGATCAGCTCATCAGCAGGTATTAAACAGCGCAGGCCCTTTGCAGTAAGTAGATCTGCATGGACGTACATCAGCTGAGGTTGTAGCCAGATAACTTTGTGGTCCTTCTGGTTTTGGTTTTAAAATTTTGAAGTGTACTAAATCTCTGCTGTAAGATTAGCTATCAACTCTAAACTCAGAGCCCAATGCTGTGTGTGTGTGTGTGTGTGAGTGTGTGTGTGTGTGTGTGTGTGTGTGTGTGTGTGTGTGTGTGTGTGTGTAAAACACCCAGTGAATGCACAACTTGCTCCTTACAAAGAAAAATCCCCTTCTAGTCTGTGGGCTGTGTCTACACTGGCCACTTATTCCGGAAAAGCAGCTGCCTTTCCGGAATAACTTGCCAGCTGTCTACACTGGCCGCTTGCTTTTCCAGAAAAGCAATGATGATCTAATGTAAAATTGTCATTGTTTTTCCGGAAAAACTATGCTGCTCCCGTTCGGGCAAAAGTCCTTTTCCGGAAAAACTGTTCCGGAAAAGGGCCAGTGTAGACAGCCCAATAGTCTTTTCTGCCAAAAAGCCCCGATCGCGAAAATGACGATCGGGGCTTTTTTGCGGAAAAGCATGTCTACATTGGCACGGATGCTTTTCCGGAAAAAGTGCTTTCCAGAAAAGCATCCTGCCAATGTAGATGCGCTTTTTCCGGAAATACTTATAACGGAAAACTGTTCCGTTTTAAGCATTTCCGGAAAAGGGTGCCAATGTAGACACAGTCTATATGTCTAGAGACTCAGATGTGATTTTTAGTAACTCTAGAGTACATGTACATGAAATATTCGGCACCCTCTCTCATTTTGTGGCTCTGTAATCAGTCCCCCCCTGTTTAAATAGAAAAAGCCATTGCTGTCCTGAAGTGGTACCTACTCCATGTTATGCAGTGGCTGTCTTGAAATAATACTCCAAACTATTCCCCAAACCTTAGTTCAATCCAGAGCTTAACCAAAACCATCAGCACTAAATAAGGTTATCTGATCATGTCTCATATTGCGTGCGCCAATCACATTTGCTGGCACTGTACAGATTTGCTGGTGTGGTAATTTCAGGCAGATAGCAACCTCATGCTGTGTAAGATATTGCTAGCAAGGAACAAAGACAATCATAAACTGAAGTTAGTAACTAAAAGTCAGGATCAGGTGAAGAGCTGAATGTGTTTTTTATGGCGCATGAATTGCAGCGGTTCTCAGTGGGTTGCAACCTCATTTTAAGGGGGTCACCGGGACTGGCTTAGACTTCCTGGGGCTTGCAGTTAAAGTCAGAAGTGGCAGCTTTCGTGTTACAGACCCCCTGCCTAGGATGGACATCCTGAGGCTTTGGCTTTTGCCCCTTAGCTTTGCTCTGTATCTGGGGTGGCAGAGCTTGGCAGGCTCAGACTTTGGTCCCATTCCCCCCCTTCGCCCCCTCCCCCCCCCCGCTTCCTGGGGTTGTGTAGTAATTTTTGTTGTCAAAAGGAAGTCACAGTGCAATGAAGTTTGAGAACCCTTGATGAATTGTATGAGTGGAGTTGGCTATACATTCGATTTTATTTTGAGTATGATTATTATCATATTTCAGTACAGCAGGGGAGAGGTTATATAGGGACTGTTGCATCAATAGTTACACAAAATGTCATCTCCATCATCAATAGCGTGCTCTGTTTTCAGTGGAAAAATTTAAGAGTTTGGTGAAATATTGAAACCCCAAATATTTCTGCCAAAACCCCAAATATTTTGATTTGAGAATGGTGCCGCGTGGCTTCCTGGCCAGACTACATCTCCCATGATGCACCATAGTCTCCCATCATGTCAAGGGGAGGTAGTTGCATCATGGGAATCTCTAGTCAGGGTTCATCATGGAACATATAGTCGTGTTGGGCAGCACTGCCCTGGAGTAGAATGGGCATGGAAGGAAATCGAATTACAACTGCGACGAAGCACTGAAGTATGATATCTAAACCAAAACAGCTCACATTTTGAGTATATGTTCTTTCTCTGGAAAGCTTGACATTTTCCCATGGGTGGTAGGAACTTTCTGTGGCAAACTTTCAATTTGTCGAAAAACTACATTTCCATTGGAAAAACGGATGGAAAAGTTGGTCCGAATCATGTGATGATCCAAGAAGCTGATTTTTAATTTCTAGCCTTCGTAGTTACAGAAAGAACCTGGAAAATATCAACTCAAAGGCTCAGAAACTTGAATGCCCATAGAAAAAGCTCAGATCAATTGTTTTTTAAAGCACGAGCATTTTACACCACTTTACAGAGGGTTCAACTCATGATTATTGATTGATCATTATCGCTTCGGATCAGTATTTCATTAGAGGGCAGCACCGGTCGGACTGAACTTCTGTGAAAATTAGGCCATTTATTTGGGTGCCTAAGTGGATGCAGACTCTATGGAAAATCTGACTCTAAATGTGGGTGCCAACATTTTTTTTAAAATGTTGCCCTTAATGTGTCCTCCTTACGTGGGATTTCTCACCCACCAACATCAAGCACATGCTTAAAAGGAACTCTAAAGAGCAAGGAGCTTAAACTACTGGAAGAAATAGCTTCCTGAATCTCTAACAATCCCAAAACACAACAGGTTTCTACTCCTCTGACAGATCTAGGGTGATCAATGGATCGGTATGATTTGCAGTTCATTCCCACTGGGCTGACTGGACTGTCCCTTAATTTAATTCACCGTTTTTATTTTAATAACTAACTGCCCCTGGGAAAGATTCTCTACCCTCTCCGGAAGGTTTTTCATGAGGCTATTCAGTTCCATCCTTAAATTTATAGAGCTGAGGCTTTAATTATGTATTGGAATGTTGGGCTTTTAAGGGAGTATTGCAAATGGCTTGGTGTCCAGGCAGGTGGTGTTAATAATAATTGTCAAGGCAGTTAAAATAAAAACCTTTTGGTCTTAAAAACTGGTATGCCAGCAGAGTATCACATTAGGGTAGGGATTAGAGAGTGCTATCAAACGCAAAGCAAATTTTAAGAGCTCTTTTTGCAAAGCACTTTTTATTTGTGTGGTTAAACGGACTTATCAGCTGGAACCAAAGTACTGAACCTGGGGTGAGCCACAAACCAGATGTCAATTTACTGCCTAAATGAATAACATTTGCATACATTTGCTTGCCTGTGAAGAATGCCCTTCCCTTCTACCGCTGAAAAGAAGAATGTCTCCTCCTGTTGGATTTACAGTTAAGCAGAATGAACCACACACATCAAGACTTTCATGCTTGGTGACAGGAAGTCTCTGTAGGTATGTCTACACCGAGTGAGTGGAAGGGAGTTCTGCCCCCCCAGGCTAGCTAAAAACAGATGTGTAGAAAGTGCTTTAGCATCACGGCTAGGGCTTGAGCTTGTGCACCACAGCCCGTCCCTCTCCCTTGGTTTCAGAGTCAGCGCTCCAACCCAAGACCCCCTTCAGAGCTCAGCCTATAGAGCTATTTTTAGAGTGCTAGCACAGTTTGTCAGCCCTCTTCATCTTTGGTCTGAAATGTTGTGTAGACATACCGGGTATCTAGTTATAGAACTGACTAGATTAAGCCTAAATTCGGAATGAGAAGTGCTCAAAAATGAAAAGATAATTACATTTTACCATTTTGTAGGGTACAAAATAGCCTCTTTTTCCCTCAAAACTTTTACGTTAAGCTCCTTTGACTTTGAACCAAATTTTAATCAATAGGTTATTGATTATTTCTTTGCTGAACAAGAGATGCCCATTAATCCTGTTGCTAACCTTTTTTATAATGTTCCGATGCAAATTTGAAAAAGGTGCCACTCTCTGGAAAAAAAAAAAGAAAAATCAACTGCGTGTTGTGAAGAAATCTGCTTTAACGAAGGCAACTTTTTTCCCCACATTAAAACTGAGTAATTTCATCCAGCTCAGTTCAAACACAGCAGCCTGGATGCTCATCAATACAGGTTTCAGTCTTCATCTTCAAAATCCAGTCTTGGTTTGGCCCAAAATGCCTGTGGAACCATCTTGTGCATTGATATCCCAACTTTTCATGACAGGGATGTTTCATTAGACCAGGAGAGTGTTGAACCTTAGCAGTGAAACTCAGGTTGCTGGTGACTGAATTTCCTCCAGACCCAGCCTATGAGTTGGCACTTGCTCCCAAAGGGAACAGCATGCTCAGAAAAGAAAGATAAGAACATAGAAAGCCCCACCCTGGCAAACCAAATCCTTGTGTTCCTGTATATCAGAAATAAAAATGGGTGAATGTTCTGGGAGGGGAGGTAAGTGCAAACCAACGCAATGTTAAAAAATTGTGAATTGGGCCTCAGATGATGAATTTGGCTTGACAATCATGAGATTCTTTTAAGTCATCAATAGGGGGTCCTTTTATATTTGCCTTCTGGTTTTTGAGCAGATATGGGTTGCATTTTCCAGCATTTCTCAATCACAAGGGCTAGCAACTTTTGCTGTGCAATGGGAGCTGAGATATTTCAGTACTAATCTGACTCCAGAGGCTGGAAGTTTAAGAGAAACATCACCTATTGGGAGACTCATGATAAAATCACCAGAGTCATGCAAAGTGACTGTATGACTGGGACAAGGTGGGGAGAGGGATGCGCGCACACTCCCAAAGAGAGGTGTGTGAGGAGTTTTTCGACTCAAGTAAATATCCTTTGTCATCGGAAACTGCTGATTTGTTGAAATCAAAACATACCAGAAATGCGTTGGTTGGGACCAAACTTTTTCAGATCCAGATGAAATGTTTGGTGAGTAAAACCCAGGTTCAGCTCCCTGGTCTTTCTTATTAAGAGCAAGTACTGGATATTTGGTCTCCCCCATTCAGGTGAGTGCCCCGGCCCCCTTATTGGTCACCATGGGGTGGGTTTGGGTTTCTCTCACCCTCCGCTTTTTCATTTAAAAACGTGCAAAATAAAACTCCACGCTCAAACCTCTGAATCTTTCACAAAACGGCACGTCGGTTTTCAGACCAGCTCCCAAAATATGGGATCTATTCTCATGTAAGCTAAATTCCCTTGACACTGCTTTGCTCCCTCCCTCATTCCACCAGAGTGGGTGTACATAAGAACAGCCAGACTGGGTCTGACAAAGGAACCATCTAGCCCAGTATCCTGCGTGCTCTAGGGCTTCCCCTCCTGGAGACAGCTCCTTTGCCCTTAGCTCAGGGCTTCACCTTTAAGTCCTTCAGTCTCTCATTAGTCTCTCAATAGCTCTCCACTCTGAGCTGTCCTTGGTTCTGCCAGCCAGACATCCCTGACCCTCTCCCTTCCAGGTCTGGGCTACAAGTGAGCTGCTTCTAGTCCTGCAGCTCCTTTTGTAGTCCCTCCTAGTGCCTGATTGGCTGGTTCCTCCACAGCCGCTGTAGCCTGTCAGGAGGACTTCTCTATGGCCTTTCTCTGACCTCAGGGCTTAGGCCTGTTACAAGATTCAAAGAAGGCATTAGCCCTTTTGTTCATAGCACTGCACTAGGACCTCATAGTCAACTGATTACTCACCACAGCCCCCAAATCCTTTTCACAGTCATTGCATCCCAGATGCAGCCCTCCTGTATGGATGGCCTGCATCCTTTGTTCCTAAAGGTAGGACTTTCTTTCTGTCTGTCTTTCATGGGAGCATACAAGCCAGAGCCACAGACTACGTCTACACTACAAGTTTTCTCGGTTAAAAAATATGCTAATGAGGGACTCACTTGCATGAGTCGTGATCTCATTTGCATATTTGCTGCCGATCCGTTTTTGTGCTAGGGGTTTTTGCGCAAAAACAAGCAGTGTGAACATTTTCTTTTTGTGCAAAACTCCCTTTTTCCACAAGATCTTTATGCCCCAAAATAGGAGGTATACCGATCTTACAGAAAAAGAGGGTTTTGTGCAAAAAAGAAAATGTCCGCACTGCTTATTTTTGCTCAAAAACCCCCGAGCACAAAAATGGATTGGCAGAAAATATGCAAATGAGACTTTTTGCTGAGAAAACTCATAGTGTAGATGTAGCCACAATAAAGCAAGATAATCCAGGCCCTGAAGAGCTTACAATTAGAGAGACGCAATCCATTCTCATGCATTTTACATCTAAAGTGTAATGGCATTTCTCAACTGAGAGGAGGTCTTGCGAACAGTTCTTTGTTGATTTAGAAACAAGAGAAGGGTTACCTTGATTTCTGTTAGTTCTGTTTTTCACTTACATAACTTCGTAAACACAATTCTCAGAGGGGGAGCTGTATCTGCAAAAACAATGAGGAGTCCTGTGGCACCTTAAAGGCTAACAGATGTATTTGGACATAAGCTGTTGTGGGTAAAAACCACTTTGTCAGTTGCATGGAGAGAAAACACAGCGGAAGGTATAATCGGGTAACCCCAGCACAGTGTGGATTGATCATTTCATCTGTTGCTTTTGCTTGCTCTCCAGCATACAAAAAGAAAACAACCGTGCCTTTTGCTTGCAGCTCAGGGTCCCATGTGCTGCCCCACGTGTGCAGTGCCAGCTTCCAAATAATTATCTGATTGGCTTCTAGCCATTCAACTTCCAGTGACCCGCCTGCTGAAGTTATTTTGTGTTCTGCTTTCTCCTGACATCTCAGTGCAGAGCAGAGCACATGGCATTGTTTTCAGGATAAATACCAAGATCAACGAAAAGAATTGGAAACAGCCGCCCGGGCTGGCGCTGAAGAGTCAACTTTGCAATTGATATCGGAAGTGCAATCTCTGCGTGGGCTGCCCTTTGTAGAAAGGTGAGCGATTGTTTTGAAAGTCAACAATACCAAAATAAACTCTGCTCCACCTTCGCTGCCCCAACACACACATGTAGTCTCAGCAAAATGCAGACAAACTGCAGAAACTGGAGCATCGTGCTATCATGTAGGTGAACAGCATGGTTCTTGGTTTGTAAATCTACACTGCTAGCATGGTCTACCCACTGGATGAGTGCTCTGTAGGCTTTCGTTCTATTCCCAGCTCTGCCACTGGTCCGCTCGCTGAGCTTGGGTAAGTCACTTTTCCTCCCAGTGTTTGTTTCTCGCCCATGACTGTGTGTGTCTTCTTCAGGGCCAGGATTGACTCACTATGTTTAATAAGGACAAATGCAAAGGACTCCATCTAGGAAGGAACAATCCGTTTCACACATACAGAATGGGAAGTGACTATCTAGGAAGGAGTACTGCAGAAAGGGATCTAGGGGTCATAGTGGACCACAAGTTAAACATGAGTCAACAGCCTGACACTGTTGCAAAAAAAGCAAACATGATTCTGGGCTTCATTAACAGGAGTGTTGTGAGCAAGACATGAGAAGTCGTTCTTCCGCTCTACTCTGCACTGATCAGGCCTTAATTGGAATATTGTGTCCAATTCTGGGCACCACATTTCAAGAAAGATGTGGACAAATTGGAGAAGGTCCAGAGAAGAGCAACAAAAATGATTAAAGGTCTAGAAAACACGAGTTATGAGGGAAGACTGAAAGAATTGGGTTTGTTTAGTTTAGAAAAGAGAAGACTGAGAGGGGATATGATAGCAGTTTTTAAGTAAAAGGATGTTACAAGGAGGAGGGAGAGAAACTGTTCTCTTTGGCCTCTGAGGATAGAACAAGAAGCAATGGGCTTAAATTACATCAAGGGAGGTTTAGGTTGGACATTAGGAAAAACTTCCTACCTGTAAGGGTGGTTAAACACTGGAATAAATTGTCTAGGGAGGTTGTGGAATCTCTATCACTGGAGATATTTAAGAGCAGATTGGATAGACATCTATCAGGGATGATCTAGATCGTTCTTGGTCCTGCCGTGAGGGCAGGGGACTGGACTCGATGACATCTTAAGGTCCCTTCCAGTTCCGGTGTTCTATGATTCTAGGATTCTATGTGTTTGTACAGCTCCTGGTACAATGGGCTCAAACTTGGTAGGAACTCTAAGTGCTACGGTAATCTCACTAATACAGTGAATTTTGCTGCTATTTTGAGTGATGTCCCTATGGTATCACCCTGTGGGATATGCATACGCACCCTTCACCTGGAGCTGAAGAATTTGAAGGTAGTGTCTGTTTCTCCATGCATGCACCCTGGCTGACCTCATGCCTCTGATCAAGCCGATAAAGGGAGGTGCAGACCGACCACTTTTCCAGTTCCTTCTCACACCGCATGGTTTGTGTCAGAGCCTTTCGTATCTTCAGCTTTGGCATCTTTCTACAGAACAATACTTCCTAGTTTGTATATAGTTGTGATAGTTTTTACCATTCTGCATTAGTCTCCTAACGGGACATCCCCCACATCTGGGCCCTGTTTGGGATGCCCAGTACTCCAAGCTTCAAACTCGGCGCTTCCTGCCCACCACCCTTGGGCAGGGATGACTGTGAGCACTGCCGGTATTACCTTGAGGAATCTCACCTCATGGGGAGGTGCAACATCTGCCCATCGTTCCCCTGCTGGGAACATCATCTCTGCAAATACCTCACGGAGAAGGCCATGATGCTCCAGTCAGGTCCTGGCCGGGGAACTGTACCATATATCAGCCTGATTCAGCAAGGAGTACACCTTCTGATGTCAAGTTCAAGTCTGGTGCAGGAGAATTGACCCGCCTGGATCCCAGGATAGAGCCTTGTCAGGAAGCTGGGAAGCATGTTATAAGCACGAGACTAAGTTTTCCTCAAAGTCTACTTCAAAGATGTCTGACCCAGCTTGTCCCTTGAGGACTTAGTAGGTCTGAAATCTCAGAGGCATGACAAGAATGCCCATTAGTGTGGGTCTCCTTCATTTCTGGACCATGTTCCATCGGTACCACCATCCCCAGCTCTTCCCAAACCCTGGGATCTGTCTGCACTGAAAACGTTCAATCACTGACAACTTCAGGTACCACCCTCCTGGGAGATGCATGCTTAAAATCAAAGGGAACAAAGCTATTGATGCTGCTAAAGGAGTGGACAATTGGCAGGGAATAATTTTGTATCTATGTTCCCATATTGAGTTTGGGGGTGAGAGGGAGTGTTTATTCCACCAATTACCTCCATGGCTAAGAAACTCTTGGACTGAAATATTGGCTCTTTTGCGTTACTTATTTCTGCTATATATAACAAAAGAACCCTTAACAAAGAACCCAAAGACTCCATCTACTACAACGTCATTGAGTGCTTTGAATATGAACATCAAGTATCAGAGGGGTAGCCATGTTAGTCTGAATCTGCAAAAGCGGCGAGGAGTCCTGTGGCACCCTATAGACTAACTGAAGTGTTGGAGCATAAGCTTTTGTGGGCAAAGACCCACTTCGTCAGATGTTTATGCTCCAAAACTTCAGTTAGTCCATAAGGTGCCACAGGACTCCTCGCCGCTTTTGAATATGAACATGTGCATTTCAGAGAGAGAGAGATGGACAGCATCAAAATTCCGTGTACAAAATACAGGTGAAATGTCACCTTTTTAAAAAGTTCTGCGTGGGAAATTTTATCTCGACACCACTACTTGAGGCAGAGGGATTTGGAGGGCTAAAATCTGAGATATAGAGCTCTTGAAAACGGACTCTGTGGCAATTTAATAAAATTATACTGTTCCAACTAGGCAACAAAGAGAATAATATGGAAAATATCTCCGTGTTAAAAGAAATTTCAGAAACGCCTTAGGAAACGTTCGTGAGCAACCATGAACTCGCTCAAGGATCCTGGCCATGTATATTGCTGTATAGCCCAAACTATTCCAGAGGAAGAACTTGGTACTGCAACTCTTAGGTGGAAGAGAAGCAGAGCTGGATATGCTGCCGGAGAGCTTCAGGAAAAGAAACTGCTGTGCTGGAATAACCGGGTCACCAGACAGGAAGCCTTTCAGGTAACCAATAAGGAATGATCCCAGGGAGGAATTGTAATTCTTCCCCCCACCCCGTGTCTAGTAAGAATATCCTATCTGTCAAGCAGACATTGCAACAGCAAACCCAACTCTTCCATAGTCTGTCGCAAGACCCGGCGATGGGCTTCAATGTTACATGCTGGCCCTGATTCCCTGCTGGTGCAAATTCCCATCGCTCCATTGCAGCCACGAGGAGGGAGAAACCTGTAAACCACTCAAGTTGTTTCCCGGCCTGGGTAGACAGTCTGACCCGAGCCAGGGGTGTGCGCTAGCCTGTCAGAAATAGCATGTGGACCTTGCAACTTAGACTCTCTAGCCTAGGACCCCAGGGAAACTCCAGGAGCCAGAGAACCAGCCTGAGCTTCAGTGCCCATACTGCTGGTTTTAGTGCACTAGCG